>NW_027491733.1:0-600000 GCF_021521415.1 Bidens hawaiensis
TAATGAAAATCAAAAACCCTTTGACACGAATTTGAAGTTTTACTCGGTGAGTATTTGGACACTTGTAAAATGATATTTACACAAAAAGTTGAAGCAGTAAAACAAATAAATAATATGTTAATTAATAATACAAACAATTTATATTTGCATAACAGTAGCCACATATACTATTAGTTTTCTTGATTTTAAATGAGAATTGGGAGCCATCAAATGACCATTTGTATAGTAGCCAAAATTGAATAGTAAATTTAGTACACATTCACAATCTACTTTTTAATATATATATATATATATATATATGATAATGACAAGTTAGCAACTTTCTTTTCTTCTTTGACAGGTAGGTTGTTGAAATGCTGGTGGTGCGGAGGTGCGAGTTGATTCGGGTCATATTGTTGAACTTATTTCGTATTTTGTTGAACTATGAAGATTTTTTATATTTTGTTTGTGTTGATTTGGATATCTTTTGAACTGTTTTTTATGTTCGAACTTGATTTGGGCGTCTATCTATTTGATTGAACCTTTTTTTTCATATGGCTTATTACATATTGTATGTTAGTCTAAGCTATTAAGCTTAAAAATTGCATTATTATTATTTTTTTTTATTTCGAGCCAATTCGAATCGAGCCAAGCTGGCTCGTTTTAAAACCAAGCAGAACTCGAGCTCATGTCTCAGCTCGATTTCGAATTCGAGCTCGAGCCGAGACAGCTTGACAAAAATTCGAGCCGAGCCCGAGCCAGCTCTGGTTCGGTCTCGGCTCAGCTCGTGAACAGGCCTAGTTCATACTATTATGTCTGTTTTAACTCACATGTGAGTTTTGATTACAAACACAGTATTATTATAACTATTTTGATTAGAAACTTATATCAGTTTTGAGAAAAAAAAAACACACCTTGCTTAGCCGCCCTAGCTTACACGGCATCATTGATTATTTCAAAAATGGTAAGCTTTGAAGCAACAACTTCTTCAATAAAGATGACCTACATAAAAGTTTAAACGAAAGATAATAAAAAAGCGAAATTACTATATTGAAGAAAATGAAAGTGCACCACATTAGGATGCGGCTGAGGTGTGCATTCCACATCAACACAAGATTCTTTCTTGCACATGAGCCGAATAAGATAGTAATACTGCAAAGAAAGAAAACGGATTAGATTTTAGAAAGATTTGGCACATTAGGTATAATAATATAAAAAGCAGACGTTATCTCGGTTGAAAATATAGCCCTATAGTGCCATGGTGCTTCACTCTCTCTCTCTCTCTCTCTCTCTCTCTCTCTCTCTCTCTCTCTCTCTCTCCGGAACATTTGTCAAATTTTCGGTCTATAAATTATTGTATTCGTTGAATATACCCGATTGTAACCGGATACCGCATGTAATAATATCATCGTATTACTATTTTTATTTCTTGTCTTTGTTTTATTTGAACTATCAAACTTGTGCGAATAGCATCCTTACCTTAAGTTTTACCACACGTGATCATCTAACAAGAGACCAATGACCTAGTTGTAAATTATTTTAATCTCTCCTCCTTTTTTTCCCTCCCATCAAAGATAAGCACCCCCCCCCCCCCCCGATTTGTTGCATGAAATAAGCTGGAAATCACGAGATTGGATATGATCAAATCGTTAATTTGTTTAAAACATTGTTTATCTTGGAATTTGGCAGCCCATCGATTCAAATATTCAATCTTATCAATCCCTGGTTAATTGGACCCTGATACGCTATATATACACGTCCATAACACAATCAAACGAAACCACACAATCCTCACAGCAGCGCTATTCTGTCCCCTAAGTCAATTTAACCTCAGAAGTCGTTTAAGATCAAGATTGAGTTCGTGTTCTTGGCCGAAACCCGAACCTACCATTACTTTCAATTCGAACCATTTTCAATTAATTGAATTATGGCTCTTGATCGGAATAGAAAAATGATCAAAAGGCCTCAGTCAATTTATATTTACAAAGGGCAATTGATCCTCGATTTGGATTTAAAATCAATTTAGGATTTTATCAAGTTTGGGATTTTGAACAAAATCTGTTTATCAATTTATGTTTCCATCATGTAACCATTAATTTAAATGATGATGATGATGATGATGATGATGATGAAATAATAATAATAATAATAATAAAACTAATATTATTTTAAGTACATTTTTTTACTTAAAACCGTATTGATCCCACATTCGTTATATCGTATTTGTTTACTCGTTTATACTTGTTAGATTGTTTATATTGTTTATAAATTTAATTATAGGTAAATTAAAATAGTTGGAAATCTTCACGGAACTAACCAATTCGCTTAAGTCTTTTTCTCGTTAAAATCTATATTTTAAGGTGAGAAATTCACATCCCTTTTTTAAATTTTTAAATGTTTTGGGGACAACATGTATATTATAAACCGCATAATATTATTTCACATCCTCAACCACAATTCTAATCTATGCGTTTATGTTATTACTCAATTATTTTGCTACAGGTAATGTGCCAAGGTGATAATTGTTTTATTGTTGGTGGCCTCATCCTCATCATCATCATCATCATCCTTATTCTCATTAGTAAGATCTTACGTCATTCTGGAAGCTTGACCTAGGGTCATGATGAATGGATTTATTATTTGTTATTATTGCAATTTAATTATTGTAGTGACGTATCCGCATAAGAATTGGTTTTTATTATGATATCTATTAAATTGCGTTTTGCTCACCAACCTTGTGTTGGTAAATTATTTTCATACATGTTGCAGGTTATCATCTTGGATAAACGAAAAAGCTATTAGTGCTTGGACCTTTAGGATATCAAGAAACAATTTATATTGAATTTATTTTATTTAAGATTTTGGGTTATTTGGATAATGTTTTTGTTTTGAATTTTTTATGTACTTTGATTATTTAAAATTTGAATAAATAGATATTGTCACCTTAAATGTTGATAATGTCTTACGAGCTACTATTCAATTAGTTACGCCTCGGCATTTCCGTCGTTGGTTAGTGTGTGATTGATTGGTATCAGAGCCGAATGCTATAGGATAGGTGGTTAGAAAAACGACCTAGTAGCAAGCTTAGGGTCCCATACGTGCTTATGTTCTACCCTTTGTTCATTATATTTGCTTGCCTTAGTTTGTTTAATTAATTATTTGAATTTTAAATAATTGATGTACACATACACACAACTCCGAGGATTATCCTCATTCTCAAAACTATTTTCAAACTTTAGATATTATTTATTTTTGGGAAATTCCTTAAGAATTCCCTCAATTTTTTTTTCAATTCTTTCTTAAAGTATGGGAATGTGTGATCTCGTAATAACTGGAAGGGGAGAATGCTATGAGCGGACCTTGGCAAAACGATTCTGAGAAACAAAGGGAAGATGCTATTCCTTTCTTGGAGGTTTAAATGCGAACAGAGTATTCGAGCTTATAGGGGAAAGCAAAAACATGTCACATTCTTCAAAGTTTTAAGTAGTCTAGTGGTTATCTTGAATAAAATTGACTACATCCCTTGTTTATAACCGAATTCACGATGATACATGGCTAAACTCAATTTTCTCAGTTATGTTTTGTTGAATGAACGAGTGAAGTAAAGGGGTGATTTTAAAATACTTCAGTTGTTCACTTCAACCCCCTCATCTTGATTTTTAATTACTTTGTTGAAAGATCCATGGTGGTATGAACAACTCAACACCAAACATTTTGATTTTTATTTTGAATTTCGATCATTTTATTAGATAAACATGGCGATTCATGAAAGATCCAGTCATCTATTTTCAAATATTTTAGATTTTTTTTGTTAATTGAAACATGATAATCCATGGTGGTTCATGGATATATCAATTATCCGATAAAATATTCAAATTTTAACATATTTTTTATTTAGTTAAAAATGTTTTAAATTAACAATCCTCAATCTCAATCACAATCACAACATCAAAATAATGACGAAACTTGATATATTTTAATATTTTAGTTTATAACAACCTCATGAATTTTCTCATCTCATAAAATTTCATATTTTGTCCTCATAGAATGTCTTTCGGTTGCTACGTTTTCTCTGCAAGAAAATAAAGGAACTCCAAGAAGAAGATGGCCTCATACTTTGCCAAGGAGATGGCTACCATACTCCCCGAACTTATGATCCAAATTCAAACTATTAATGCCGTCATCACAACTGCAAACCCGGTTGCTTGTTCCTACAAGCAATTTACCTTTGCTAATCCTCCTAAATTTGTTGGAGAGAAGGATGCTACTGTGCTCCTCCAATGGTTCCAACGCATGGAGAGCGTTTCTCTCCATTGCCATTGTCCCGAGGACAAGAAGACCACCTATGCTTCAAGTGTCTTCGATATGAGATCCCATACTTGGTGGAATAATGAAAAACACTCCCGAGGGAGCCGAAGTCTCCATGGCTATGTCGTGGGATGCCCTCAAATAAATCATACTCACAGAGTTCAGCCCGAAACATGAGATACAATGATTGGAAGCTGAGTTTTGGGTACTTAAATAAGAAGGTGGAGATAGTGACACCTACAACAACCGATTTCATGAGCTTAGTTTTATGGTTCCCATTTGGTTACTCCTATCTCTCGAACCATTGATAAGCACATAGCCGGGTTTCCCCACAAATCCAAGACTCAGTCTTGAGTAGCAACCCGCAAAACCTTCATGCTGTCAATGCTCTTGCTGCTACCTTGACCGATAACCACATTAAGGCCGGGACCTTGATGAGGAAAAATACTAAGAAACCCACTGAGAAGGCCACAACCGAACCCACAAAGGAGTTTAAGGCCGAATCTTCTTCCAAGCGCAATTACCATGCTAGCCACTACTCCATCAACAAGAACATGCGCAAGCCCAATCACCGTAACTATGCTTTAACCCAATCCAATCCACCACCTCAAGCTTAACAAGCCTATCCCAACAAGAAGCCCTATACCAGGCCTCACCCTTTGTGCACCACTTGTCAACGTCATCATCCCACTTACTTTTCATGTCAGTTGTGCACCAATTGCAACCTTTATGGTCACCTTGCCAACATTTACCGCGAAGTTACGCATGTAAAAACCACTCCACAATGGTTCATTCCGCAAAACTCTCAAACTTGTACCGGTCCATTTGCTCAACCCGATGCTCCTCCTCCTAGGGCTTTCTATAATTGTGGGGGCCCCAATCACCTCCATAATTCTTGTCCTCGACTTGCTTACCAAGCCCAAGTTATACCCGCTCCTTACTACACCACCAAGCCTACCAAGTCCAAACCTACCAACCCCAAGTTCCCCAACTCGTTGCTTCTCAAGTTCTTCAATTTATGGCTCCCATGCAACCGCTTCAAGCTCCATAAATTCAAGCTCTACCACCAAACCAAGACGCTCAAGCAACCCAAGATGCTAGTGGGTGTGCTTTCATGCTCAACACGTCTCTGTCACCGAAGGTAACATGTATGACGAGATGTCGTGTGGTGGCGAACTTCAACTTGAAACCAAGCGAAATGTCTTGTTATTTTATCAGCCGTCTATGGATTCCCGATCATGATGATCTTCGCACCTGCATCTTGGGTGAAGCACATAAGTCACGATATTCTGTTCATCCTGGTGCGGATAAAATGTATGCTGATCTTCGTTCCATCTATTGATGACCCAGAATGAAGAAAGATATTGCGGTATATATATCAAGTGCCTCACGTGTTCTAAGGTTAAAGCCGAGCATCAAAAACCTTTCGGTTTACTCGAGCAACCTTCGATTCCCGTTTGTAAGTGGGATGACATTGCTATGGATTTCATCACCAAACTTCCAAGAACACGTGACCAACATGATAGTATTTGGTTAATCATCGATCGATCAACCAAATCCGCTCATTTCATACCCATATGAGAGAAAATTTTGGGTGAGCAACTTGCTAAGCTTTATGTCAAGAATACCGTTTGTCATCATAGATTACCTTTGACTATTATATCCGATCATGATGGTCGCTTCATTTCGCATTTTTTGAAATATCTTCAAAAGGCCTTGGAAACTCGATTAGATCTTAGCACCACACATCATCCCCAAACGATGGTCAATCCGAGAGAACTATTCATACTTTGGAAGATATGCTAAGATCTTGTGTACTGGAATTTGGTGGAAATTGGGATGAACATCTACCACTCATTGAGTTCTCGTACAACAATAGTTTCATTCTAACATTGGAATGGCTTGCTCTTTATGGCCGCAAGTGTCGTTCACCGATATGTTGGAACGAAGTTGGTGAATCTCAGATAACCGGTCCCAATGGTTCAAGAACCATCTGATAGAATTGCTCAAATCCGCCATAATCTTCTCTCAGCAAGAAGTCGTGAAAAGAGTTATGTTGATAGGCGTCAAATGCCTCGAGTTCAACAATGGTGATCAGGTCCTTCTCAAGGTATCTCCTTAAAACGGAGTTGTTCATTTTGGTAAAGGAGGAAAGTTATCTCCAAGATTCATTGGACCGTTGAAGATACTCGATAGAGTCGGTAAAGTCGCTTACAAACTTGATCTCCCTAATGAACTCTCTAATGTCCATTCGACTTTTCATGTATCGAATCTCAAGAAAAGCTTAGCCAAGGGTAATCTCCATATACCTCTCAATGAAGTTCATATCGACGAGACCATGCACGTTCTTGAGAAGCCGGTAGAGATAATGGATCGCATGGAGAAAGAAACGAAACGTAGCCGAATTCCGTTAGTTAAAGTTTGTTGGAATCTAAACGTGGTGCTGAATTTACTTGGGAACGCGAAGATCATATGAAAAGCAAAGACCCTCATATCTTGTTGTAGTTTAACCTTAATTTCGGGAAAAAAATTCCCAAAAGTAGGGAATATTGTGACATTTGTCAAATTTTCGGTCTATAAATTATTGTATTCGTTGAATATACCCAATTGTAGCTGGATCCCACATTTAATAAAATCATCGTATAACTATTTTTATTTCTTGTCTTTGTTTTATTTTGAACTATCAAAATTGTGCAAATAACACCTCTACCTTAAGTTGTACCACTTGTGATCATCTAACAACAGACCATGTACCTTATTGTAAATTATTTTAATATGTCTCATTCTTTTTTTCCCTCCCGTCAATGATAGGAACCCCCCCTGATTTAGTGCATGAAATAAGACGGAAATCACGAGATTGGATAAGATCAAATTGTTAATTTGTTTAAAACATTGTTTGTCTTGGAATTTAGCAGCTAATCGATTCAAATATTCAACCTTATCAATTCGTGGTTAATTCGACCTTGTTACGCTATATATACACGTCCATAACGCAATTAAAAGAAATCACGCAATCCTCTTAGCGGTGCTAACCTATCCCCTAAGTCAATTTCACCTTAGAAGTCGTTTATGATCAAGATTGAGTTCGTGTTGTTGGCCGAAACCCTAAACCACCTTTCACTTTCAATTCGAACCAATTTCAGGTAATTGAATTATGGTTCTTGATCGGAATAGAATAAGCATCAAAAGCCCTCAGTCAATTTCTATTGACAAAGGGTAATTGATCCTCAATTGGGATTAAAATCAACTAAGTGTTTTATGAAGTTTGGGGTTTTGAACATAATCTGTTTATCAATTTCTTTTTCCATCATGTAACCAAGTTGAAACGTTAGCCTAATAGCCAGCACATGTCCGTTAAATCCATGAACCGGCCTGGGGCGCGGGTTCGATTTTCCAGGCCCTGTTTTGTTGTTTTATGTATTTATTTTTAACTTTTAATTGCTTTAAAAACCTTTTATTATATAAAAAAATGAAATGATAATAATAATAATAATAATAATAATAATAATAATAATAATAAAACTAATAATATTTTATTTACATTTTTTTTACTTAAAACGCTATCGATCACAAATCTGTTTTGTCGTACTTTTTTGCTCGTTTATACTTGTTAGATTATTTATATTGTTTATAAATTTAATAATAGGCAAAACTAGTCGGGAATCTTTGCGGAACTAAACAATTCACTTAAATCATTTTCTCGTTAAGATTTATATTTTAAGGTGAGTAAATTCACATCCCCTTTTTAAATTTTTAAATGTTTTGGGACAACAATTATAATGTCACACCCTCAAAATCCACTAACGGGGTTTTTATCGTCAGAGGGTGTGAACTAACAGGATCGGATTCATTAGTTATAATCAAACCATAAAAACGTTTACGAGTAATTAAATGCGGAAGCGTAAAACCATAGAAACCAATGTTGCGTCACGCAGGACGACTTAAAACCCAATGATAACAGTTTAAAATAAGTTTGCATAATTAAAAGTGTTTCAAGCAATGCATGATCCTAAACCGCGCACCCGCCTCGGCTACCTGAGAATAACATACTAAAAGTGTCAACACGGGGTTGGTGAATTCACAAGTTTATATAAAATAAAGCGTTTAGCGTTTGCGTTCAGCGTTCTGCGTTCAGCGTTTTGCGTTCAGCGTTTTGCGTTAAGCGTTTTGCGTTCTACGTTTTGCGTTCAGCGTTTTGCGTTACCAGATAGTGTTATGTCAATTATATATCTATAGGTAGCTAGCCTATAAAACAAGTATTACTAAGTGTTTGACACCGAAGCTGACTGTTTATCATTTGCCTTGCCACCAGGTCTATCCCGACCATGGTATGTGTTTAGCCAAGATTACACCCACTCGACCTCCAGTCGAGTTTAGCGTTGGGTGGGGTTTGTCAAACCCAGTAGTACTACTCAACAATGACTCGCTATTATCCAATATTAAACGGTTCGATGTGAATGAAGGACTTTAGTTATTGCGTTTGCCACTTAGTCTTTACAAGTGATATATAATCTATATTAACAAAATCTTAAATGCGTTTTCGGAGTATGTTATCTCCCCCAAGTGAAAAGCGTTTGAAAACAGTTTAAAAGAGGTAAGTGAACTCACTGTTTGCGAAGAAATCCAAAATAAATCACCAAGTGATGCGCGTCACAGAAAACTCTCTCTAGTGTTCTAAAACAACAAGGAGATTTTCTAAGTATCAGAACTAATATCGAGTCTCTAGACCTGGCACATAATTCCTAATCACAAGATACGTTTCGTGTTTGTTTGTGAATCATGTGTGACTTAACGAGTACATTTGTGATACGATACGTGTGTGAGCAATTATTTACGTGTCATGCATTAATAATGTACATCACTAGCAATTACTCCCCGTAAGGGCAATTTAGTCAAAATACGACAATCAATTAGCAATTATTCCCCGCAAGGGCATTTTGGTCAAAACATAACAATTATATAGCAATTATCATGTTTCATGCATTTTCACAAAATTCAGCAGCTAGTTTCACCGAGACAGAAATTCTACTTGAAAGATTGTACTATTCCACCGATCATAGCATCTCAATTAATTTACTAAAAATCATCACTAAAGCATGAATGTGTTAGGTTTCCAGAACATATTTATTTTATTTTTATTCCACAAAGATTTCTCATAATGATCAAAACACTACAGCAAGCTCATAACAGTCAAATTCATGCGCAACAGAATGTTATTTGAAATTCCAGTTAAATGAAAAATCCAACAAATGCAAGACCACTTGGGTTAGGTTCCTAACTCAATAAGTCAACTTCCAGAAGTGGAACCAACCCAATTGGTCTCGTAGTTCATGAGATATAACATTTACAAAACAACCTAACAGCAGGTCTAACAACTCAGCTTTGCACAACGTTTTTGTAAAATCATAAAGGTTAACTTTTACACGTCCAAAAATTGCAAATTTATATTCTATAGAAACTAGACTCAACCTAGTTTACTGTAGTATCAATAATCTCAAACAATTTTCACTTTTACACCCCGTTACAGTCAATTAAACATCAATAACACAATCTGTCCAGAAACTGTTTGCATCCAAACTCAACATATTAACTATCTATGAACCATAATTCATTCATATCACACTCTAGACTCCATAATCACTATCCATGCACATCAATTACACATTACATACATGATTAGGGTTTTTGTTTGAACTCAAATCAAAGACACAAACAATTAACATGTGATAACATCAATTCTAGTTATCAAATCACAATCAATACATCATCTAATCAAGATAAAACATATGAACACATATACATATGAAAATCGGACCTAGGGTTTGTAATTATACCTTCAAAACACCAATACAAGCAAGAGGAAGGTATGAGATGGCTAGAAACGGATGTAGGATGCTTCAATTGTGAAAAAACCAAGATCAAAACCAAGTGATATGTGTGTGTATGTGAGCCGATTGTGAGGAGAGGGGGAGCAAGGGGCCGCCGTCGGTTTTTGTGAGAGAAAGGAAGAGGAGTTTAGGGTTTTATAATATTATTAATAATAATCAAGTTACATCTAGGTCCCTCCACTTCCAAATGTTACTTTTCTAGCTTAATTAACTTAGTTTGCACATTGAGTTAACGTTATATAACATGTTATCACATAGCACATAAGTCTAACACGTAATTATCACATAATTATTGTTTTGACGTTTTTCGTTTATTCACCAATTGTTTGCGTCAACTCGTTTGCGTTTCGGTGCAATTCCCGAAAGACTACACATGTAGTAAGTGTCAAGCGTCATTTAAACCCTAGTTTAAATGTAATGAGGTGTGCGTTATAGATTCAGTGATCTTTAAGTCTGAATTGACGGAGTTGAGTTAACGGAGTTAACCTGAAATTGACGATTGTCACATCATTCCCATGTTAAAGAATTTTCGTCCCGAAAATTTGAGTCAAGTCGTGATGAGTGTCTGAAAAAGTAAGAAAAATTTTCAGTTTGTCATATCATCCCCTAGTAGAAAGAAATTTCGTCCCGAAATTTAATTCATACCTCCGGTGATTTCTGACGGTTTGTCGGGTTTCGCGGTTTTCAGTGTTTGGTCAGCCCTTCAAAAAGGTCATCGGAAGGGCTCAGGAATTTCACCATAGTTGGGTTTGGTGGTACGGATTGGTGGTTGCCTTGCCTTCTCTGAATCTCTGGAGGTAGTTCCTTTCCCCAAATTACAATTAACATAAAACTCTAATTTATGTGGTTACCAACTAGAAGATGGCTGGTGGCAGTGCTGCTGGAACATTCAAATAACGTTGGCTCCCAAGCTTAACATTGTTGTAAACAGAAAAGGAAATAGCAAAGGTTTGACAACAATGTTTCCTAATTATCCTGGTTTAAGCATTCGTCATGCTAATTAATATGCTTTCGTATTAGGTTTAAATATCTTGAGACTGTTGCTGCAGCACGTCACAAACAGGCATTAATTGTGTGGATAAGAAGGTGAGCTTGAAAAGTTAAATATATACAGGTGGAATGTTGATTGTTTTTTGGTTGTCTCACGTTGGCTTCTTTCTTATATATTTTAGCAGATGGAACAGAAAATGGATAGCCACTTTCATTTCGATGACAAGTATTGTCAATGGACCTCCGTTGGAGGAGGTAATTAAGCTACAAAGTTAGCATTCTTACTTTGGTTGAAGTTAAAACTGCATTAGTTATTGAGCTCTAAATGTTATAATTTTCTAATTTACAAACTTTACTATGGCATGATAGGCTTCTTTTACCTGTTTGATGGATATCTCTTTGTGCGGTACTTAACTTTTTCCTCTTGAATAGAAATTATGATTTTTAAATTTTAATGTTGCCTGATGAAGTTTTTCCAATTTGTTTGAGAAATTATGTTTATTGTACATAAATATTTTTTTTGTTTTCGTATTTCTATCATTGCTGCATTGTTTTATTCAGTTTCATTAGTTATATTATTTATCATCGTCATTCTTATGCAAGTCACTATAGATAGACCTGATTGGATTCTTAATCATGTTTATCATAGTATAATTGCTTAGGTGATTCATGTTGTGTATCTATGATGTAGGTTGTTACTACAATATTTTGTATGTGTGTTTACTGTTTTCTCCAATTGTAGGAGCTTGAAAATAAATAAATAAGCATTTGAAGATTCTCACTGATTCAATGTCCTGGTAAATTTTACATTATTTCAATCTTTTGTTAAGTTTTCAGCATCACAGTTGTCATGCTTAGAGTCAGAGCCGACTCTTCTTCACTTCCAGTTAAAAAGCCTTAAATCTTAGAGTATAAAAACCGATTTTGGGTTTTTTCTATATCACAATTATGATTGACAAAGATTAAATTTATAAAAGTTTTTTTTAGTTATTTTGTTGTTAATTTTACTACATTCACTGTTATCTGGATTTAGGATTATATTATTTACTCAAGATTTAACCTAATTAGAATTTAGAACGGCTCTATTTGGTTAAAATTAATTTATGAAAGATTTTTTATTTTCTGTCATTTTATTTTCTTTTAATTTTAGTATTTTGAGTTGAATAGATATTGGATCTAATTTGTGTATTTTAATCACATGCAAGGTTTTCAAAGAACTCTTCAGTCAACTGGTCGGACATAGGTAAAAGATCCTTGTCTAAACTGTAAAAACAGTCTTTAATAGTTGAATGCTATTTTAAAGTTGTTGATGAACCTTATGAAGAGTTGAAACTAACTTTTTTTGGTTTATTAATGTATCAGGTGCAAATGATTTTGAAGGCTGAAAAAACCGTTAAACCGGTGAAATTCATGTTAGGTTAAGATCTTTCATTTAAAGATTTTCTTGAAATTGAGTTAAAAGTCACAAAATAATTAGTACAAGATTATTGGATATATTAAGCAACTAATATATATTTATTATCTTACTATTTTTTTTTAAAAGCATTGGTAAGTAAGCGGTCCTATATCCGCGATCTATTGGTTCCTTTGTTGCTGGAACCAGTATGAATTTTATGTTGTCTTATATTTATATTCCATTTTGAGATGATGGTTTTTTAATTATAATTTCGGGTCAGTTGAAGCTATAATAATTTGTGCTGCTGCTCAACTCACCATGTTTTATGGTGGGACGGTGAATGTGTATTATGATGTCTCCTCCAAGAAGGTATATAAATCAAATATTTATTGTCAAAAATGAAATCTTCATGAAAAAACATCGAGTCTTTATTATCTTTGTTATCTTCTTGACTATTTTATATAGGCTCAAGCTATTATGTTGGTGGGTAATGGTGCATCTACAAGCACACCTCAAGCCCAGGTGTCGGTTTCAAGAACACCACTAGGACATGTAGTTTATTGTGACCTGATTGATTAACTCGCTGCCATGCTCAGCCATCTTGAGCCCGATTTCGGTGTCCTCACACCCTTTTGGCCCCACTAACAAAGATGAAGGTGCTAAAACTATTAAAGGCCCGGCGGCTCATTATAGCAAAGTGCATAGCCCAAGACTTATGAAATCAGGTAATGTGCTATTTCGTTTAAGTTTTTTTTAACGCATTTCAAGTTATTTGTATGGAAGTTAACAATAAATTTGTGGTATTCAGCTGTTCCTAGGTGTTCAAGGCATCTTTGGCTCAGTTTCTTGAGAAGTGAAAAGAAAGGTATTAATCTTTAAGGGTATTTTAGACTTTTAAACCAGTAGTCGGTTGTAAGCCTAGCAAAACGGGTTAAAATATGTTCAAAAATTATAACTTTAGACCAATTGTTTGCAAAAACATAACACCACTGGTCATTAAAATAAATGGAGGTTAAGTTTTTCCATAAAGTGCACCTAAAATGACCAAAAATAGGTACACCAAAATGGGTGCGGGTCAAAACGGGTCATTTTAAAAGTGTATTTTTTCTATTGAATTTGTAGCTTTTACCATTAAAGATAACATTTTTATATTAATGTTTGATTATATAGAGTAAAGTCTTCGGCTCCTTACAATGTGACCAAGCAACATGAAGGCTGTAGATGCAGCTGATAATTAGAGAAATTCATATTAAGAGTTTTATTAATTTGTGTAAGTTTTTAGGAGTTTAAAGCCACATTAATATATACATAGTGGTTTAGTTCTCCGTTAAAGACGAAGGAGATATTGGTACTTTTAGCTAGTGTTGGGATGTTTTATTTTCATTGCGTGTTTTAGACTTTTAGGAACATCTATATATATATATATATATATATATATATATATATATATATGCTTTATTGTGCGTGAAGCGTTTAAGGAAATTTGTGTAGATGTTGACAACGTTAAAGTTTGAAACAAAGATTACCATGTATCGCGTTGGTTTTTAAGTTCAAATTATGTTACTTTACAATAACAAAGATGACATTGGTTGGTAGGTTTTGGGGTCATATTCATGCCACCATATTCTTCTATTTATGGTGAAAGTTGGATTGGGAATTTGTTGTGTGATGTGATGTCAATTACGAATTAGGCTGAATTTTGGGACTAACTATTGGAGATATTTTGAATGGATTATATTAATTCTTTTTCTCTAATGACAAGATCTTTAATTTTGGGTGTGAAAAAATTTGGGAGTAAATACATATAAGGCAGCATGTGTTTACTGAATATGCTTTGCAGGGAATCAAATACTTTCTCTTAGCTCTTTCAAAATTGAGTCATTTTGTTAATATACTCTTTTATTGTTTTTTCAAAAATTAATGTGCTATAAATGATTACAACTACAATAATTATTATTATTATTATTATTATTATTATTATTATTATTATTATTATTATTATTATTATTATTATTATTATTATTTTTAAAATAACAATAAAATTTTCAAATATAAACGGCTTGAGAAGACTTTTCACTTGCTTAACCTTGTGACCCGTTAAAAAAAATCATCGTTATTTACCCATTCTGTATAAACGAGTGGAATCATGTTCATAGTGTATTGTATTTACATATGCTTTGTTGTGTGCCTGCTCAGGGAAAGATATGAAATTGAAGAGGTGTGTACCGGGCAAGACAGAATGTGATATAATTAAGAAGCCACCAACCAAGTTATATCATGTGTTTCTTTTGTTGCAATAATATTGTTTTAGACTTTGGTTAATTTCAATATTCATTTCTGACGGTTTTGTGAATATGATTTATGCAATGTTGTAATTCAAGTTAAGAGGGTGCGGGGATAACGAAAAGCTGGCTTGTCATCAATGCTTAATGGAAAGTAATGTGACTCTGGGAATGAACATCATAATAGGTTTCAAAACATATATATATAATAGTAGGTGTCATAAAAGAAGTTGGGCCGATCACTCTTAGGTTCAACTTAATAGGTGACGGGCTTATGTTATTTGGACCGAAATGGAGGAGTATATAATTACGACAAAACATATATATAATAGTAGGTGTCATAAAAGAAGTTGGGCCGATCACTCTTAGGTTCAACTTAATAGGTGACGGGCTTATGTTATTTGGACCGAAATGGAGGAGTATATAATTACGAAAAATGGGTCATCTAAGCAAATAGTGGGGAAAAAATGTGAGCATGAAGAATGGACTGACACCGGTTGTATGCTAATATGGATTTATTCATCATGAGCCCAGAATAATTTATATTAAAAATGGAATCCACCATGGGAGATAAGAACAAAATCTCACCCAGACATCTTTATGCTAATTCATATTACTAAATTAATGTAGTCGTGTTAATGTTTCCGTCCACCGGACGGGTAAAATACTAGTTGAGTTTGTGGATACATTTTTACTTCTCTTGTTAATTAAATTTAAACAATTATCAATTAGTTGAATTTACAAATCAGTTGGATAACTGGATTTGTAAATTTAGTTGCCAATTCTTTCAGTTCTTTTGGGCTTATGGTTTATGGACTTGTAAACGAGGATTTTAAAGGGGTTTATAGAGGTGCACAAATCGAGTTCATCTATTAACAGATTCCGGGTATGGAACCTGGTTTGAGTATGGTTGGGTATTGGCAATACCCAGGTTGGGTCCAGGTCCCAATGTTGTAAAACTCCCGAGTAGCCGGCCGAGTACTCCCCGATTACTCCCCGCCTAGATCGAGTACTCCGTAGGCATTTTCCGAGTAATCCCCGACTACTCCCGAGTACTCGCGACTCCCTAGTCGACCGCCTAGGACCGCTTAATGACTTTTACAACCTTGCCAGGTCCAGGTATTGTCTATAAAAATCATACCATATGCACCGTGTTTGGGCCGGGTATAGAACCGTGTATTCTAAAACCGTGTATTTAAATACCTTATTTTCGGGTATTGAAAAAACCCTATTTTCAAGTTTTTTTTTTCATGTATTTTTTTGGATATAGATTGTGTTTTCTAAGGGGCTACACTTTTTGGTGTATTTTCGGGTAGTTTTCATTTATTTTTCAGGTAATTTTGGGTATTTGAAAAAACCTGGTTTCGGGTATGGAAACCGGTTCTGGTTTTCGAGTATTACCGAGTACAAATCGGGTACGGGTGTTGGTATTGAAATGCATACCTATCCGTACCCTACAACTACATAAAAGAACTTTGCTCTAATTTTTTTTTTCAGGTCCGGGTCCGGGTCTGGTTCCAGATTCGGGTTTTATTTTTCACCTCTAGGGGTGTATGGAAACCTTTAAAAACTATCAAACTAATTTAATCAATTAATCTAATTACCAATTGTAAATACTTTAAACCAGTTTATTGAACGTCAACAAAAATGAAAATTAACACAAACAAATCAAGCACTAGGTGACGCTAAGAAATTTCACTTCTCAGTTTATAACTTTTTTTTAACAACGTTTGGAACCAACCCTAATGTCCGAACGAGCCTTCCTGAGATGAGATGTCAATTATATACTATTTTTTTTAGGTCTGGCTCACCCATAAACGCCATCAAAATAAAAAAAACACCGGTATAAAAAAACCTCTTGAACCAGGTTTTAAACTTTAGACCTTAACATTCCAAGCCTTAAATATCATTTTTCATGTCAGACAAGAATTAAAGCCAACTGCTCTCAGTTTATAATTAGTAAATGTCTTTTTTATGAGACGAATGATGTATTAAAATCAACTTATAGATCAATATATATGAAGTTATGCATGCATGTTTCCACAGATGAAGTCACCACGCGGACACGTATTTGTTTAAGTCCAAACACGTACTTATTGAAAAAAGAAAATATGATATTTTAAACTAGACAATCAATACATTAAACGGAAGTGTATTCTAAATTAGTATTTTCCAAAACCAAACTCATGGAAGCTTCTTGAACATCTTCAAATTCTAACGGTAAATAAACATGAACAATAATATATATTTTTATTTTAATTTACAAAATGCCGTATTACATGATCCACATGCATGGATTTCCTACGAACTACCATGAACAATAATATATTATATTTTTAATTTTAATATATATATTTGGATATGAGCTCACCATATCCTCCAAATAAATATATGTGCTAATTATGAATTAAAAGATGATCTAAGATCTAAAGTCAAATGTTTATATATGGAGGCCACTTAGGGTAACCACGACACTAGCAATGTAGATTATGTGGCAACTAATTTCCTTATTAAGTGTTGTATCTCATACTAACAATATCTAAACATTTATTTAAAGATAACTTCTTTGCTAGAAATACCAGTAATTGGACTAGGTGGCAATAAGAACTAGCATTCCCATCAGGAGGGTAAATGTTCAATCGTAAAGAGTGTAATATTAGGCTAGTTATCCGTATTACACATGGGTAGAAAATAAAAAATAGATATAGTATATATATGTGTATGTTATATATTTTAATGAATTATAAATGTCATATCTATAAGAACGGATACTTTACATAATTAAATTTAATTAAAACATAATAATTATTTAATTTTGGTCGATAAGAATAAGAAAAAAAAAGTTATAAATCATTTGAATATTATTCAATTTGTATATTGTGAATTATAAAAATGTCAACAATTAAATATAATTTTGATTTTATATTTGAAGAGAATGCATATGTATATATGTTAAGTCAAAAAATCTAACATAATTACCTCTTAAGTGGAGTTGTAAGAATCTTTCGTTTGGAACATGAGGTCTTGGGTTCAAGACCTATGTAACACAATAATTTATTTTTTAAAACTTTATGTGAACAACATGTCCTCTTTTGAAAACAGATCATTGGTCATAATATAATAGGAAATAACTGAAATGACATCTAGGCATTCTATTTGGAGGACCAGTTGAACGCCATGTGAACATGTCCTCTTTTAATGGTATAGCTAGATTAAAAGATTGTCTGCATCTAGGTTCTGAGTTTCTGACCACAAAGTGCACATATAAGTTGCAAGGTGAAACAGATCATGAGTCATAATATAATAGCAAATAATTGAAATGACATCTAGGCATCCTAATTGGAGGACCAGTTGAATGCCATGTGAACAACATGTCCTCTTTTATTAGTGTAGTTAGATTAAAAGATTGTATGCATCTAGGTTCTGAGTTTCTGACCACAAAGTGCACTTATAAGTTGCAAGGTGTCTTACTACGTAGAATCAGGGGTAATCAAAAATCTATTTTTAAATTAATTGAATGGAATTATTCAATTTTGAAAATTTTAAAGTTGATTTGAAATTGAATTCAATTCGGATTCAAATTATATTCAAAAGATTCGATTTGAGTTCGAAATCCGAATTCACATCCAAATCGAAGTTTCATTAATTCACATCCAAGTTGATTCGATTTGATTCAACTTGGATCCTATTTGGAGGACCAGTTGAATGCCGTGTGAACAACATGTCCTCTTTTAATAGTATTGTTAGATTACAAGATTGTATGCATCTAGGTTCTGAGTTTCTGACCACAAAGTGCAGTGCGCGGAGCCAGAAAATTTTTCTTGGGTTCGAGAATTTTTGTGCTTGATTTTTTCCATTGCCAAAGTTTTCGGGCCCGAATGGGTCGGGTCGGGTCGATCATTGGGTCTGATAAATAAAATACAACATCACTATCATAACAAAAATACATCGTTTGCAATCAATAAAATACAAAGCCACATTAAACAAAAAGATATCACATATCATAATTGTTCTTTACCCAATTTTATGTTTTGAAAACGATATCTTCAATCATGACTTTGAAAAGAACTCATTTTTAATATAAAAAATACAAACATCATTTCATATAATTGTCACCAAAATAGTTACGCAAATCCGTCTTCACATGCTTCATTGAAAAAAAAAATCACAAACAATAGACCAACGGATATTGGTTGTTGGCGATCATTGAAACCTTGAGACGAGGCGACAAAGGCGATGAGGCAATGGTTGTTTGGTTGACAAAATAAAATTGATTGGTTGCAAAGGCGATGACCGATGCTTTTGTTTGTTTATTTATTTATTATTTAGGTATTATGTTTAAAAATGTTAATTGGGTTGGACTTATTGACCCATTTTATGAGTAATTTTGGACTTTTTAGTAATCTACATATGGATTATTATTTGCCCCTATACGATATTTGTTAATAAAATTTGTAGTTTTTTATAAGGTTTTTGTATTTTATAAAAAGAATATTCATTACTAAAATGTTCACAAACAATGGGTTCCAATATATTTTTTTAGAACGATACTGGGTTCGCTCGATGAAAAAGAATTGGTTCGCTCGTTAATTCGGCACTATAGGTTATATATAAAACCGTAAAAATACCGGGTTCGGCCAACCCGGTCGGGATAATGTGGCTCCGCCACTGACAAAGTGCACATATAAGTTGCAAGGTGTCTTGCTACGTAGAATCAGGGGTAATCAAAATCTATTTTTAAATTAATCGAATGGAATTATTCAATTTTGAAAATTTTAAAGTTGATTTGAAATTGAATTCGATTCGGATTCAAATTACATTCAAAAGATTCGATTTGAGTTCGAAATCTGAGTTCACATCCAAGTCGAAGTTCATTAGATTCACTTCCAAGTTGATTCGATTTGATTCAACTTGATTTAAGGAAAAAAACTAGTTTGTTTTATTTTTATTTTAAATCTACTACAAATTTAATTTTTTTTTCAAATATAAAGTAGTAAGACATCCAAAACGTACTTTCAAAGTGGCAACACCCAAATTGTAACGCCAAAACAAGGGAACAAAGTGTTGTGACAACCAATATGATCAAATTTGAATTTCAAAGTTCAAAGTTCAAAGTTTGAGATTGTTGAGAGAGCGGCCGAATGAGTGATGATTGTGACTTCAAAGTTATAACGACATGTTTCCACTTTTAAACACGCTATTCAAATTAGGGTTGATGAGTCGATGGATGCTTTAGAGTTACTACCTGTTATATTTATTTTTCAACATTTCAGCTTTTAGTGATTTAGTGAATTAGGTTGTTGGATATTAGATCACTGAATGCAATTAACTCAATTATTTATAACGAGACAATCTCTGTGGTGGCCGTCGTTTACGATTCGCGGTGATGATTGTGTCTAATGGTGGGTTTTATCGGTGGCCTCTGGTTGTGGCTGGTGTCGGTGACTTGAAACAGCTTAGGGTTTTGGCATAATTAATATGACAATCCTTCACGTTTTTGTGGTGGTCGCCAGTTGCGATTCCCTGTGACGATTGTGGTTGTCGATGAGTTAGACTGTCATCTCTATGGCACCAAACTTCTCTTTTATTCTATAGTTATAATAACATACTTCTTAAAGTAGGTAAGGTTCTATTAAGAAGATTCACCATGCCCTTCAATCCTTTGTATTGGTCGTTTTTTCTAAACTTCAGTCATACTAACTCATTTGACTGTGGGCAATAGTGCACATGTTTAAGTTTCACACAACCTACCATTTATTAATTTCCATAGAAACATGATATCTTTTTAGAAAGACGTTGTTTTTTCCTATACTTCAGTTAGTTAGTTAGTTTGTTTTTTTTTCTTTTTTTCTTACAACGAATTTCTATTATATGAAATAATTGAAACTAAGACATTTCAATTTCTAGATGTTTTAAAAGTTTTGTCTTTACAAACATACACTAACCCCATTGGTCACGAACATCACTTAAATTATAGTCATCAAGCAGTATACCATATTATAAAATCTCAATTTAATGTATGTTCCCCACTTAAGATTAAAAAGACCGTGGCATCACAAATCGATTTTTGTTAGTTTAGTCTTAATATTTTAACTTCTTCAACCTTTTATTCGGTAGCTTCATATAATAACTTCCTCCACATTATAATTATAGTTTATTAATATTTTTTTTATTTTAAATCATTAGACATCCATCCCTTTTTCTATTTCATTTTGATAATTAGATTCTTCCATTAAGCTACACTGATTATGTAAGCAAAGTCAATAACAGTGTCACACCATTTATTTAAATTTAATCAAACGATTTCTTTGCCAGCGGCGGGTTCAAAAGAAAAAAATTAATATTTCATAAATAATAATATTTTATATGGTACACACACGTACACATACTAAAAATACCCGTAAGCATTCTTAAATATATTTAATTCATTCGTACTAAACTATTCTAATCTAAAGATTGAGTTGCCTTAAGGACTACAAACAAGGGAACACATGCAAGCCATTAGGATTATTAAATGATTAATAGTTAGTTTATTTGTGATGATTTGTGTGAGAGCATTCTCATCCGGTTATCTAAATTTTTGTAAGAAGAGTTTGTAAATTATAGGGTGGGGTTTTGAGTGGTTGTGAATGTAAATTATAGGTGGAGAGAGGAAAGATAGTGATTTTTTGTAAATTATACGGTAAATAGAAAAAATTGTAATGACTAAAGTACAAAAAAATATTATTTAATTAAACAAAAAAGAGAAATATAGTGTTTTTTAGTGTAATTATAGAGATAGCGATAGAAACCGGATGAGAATGCTCTTAGTTAGTTAGATCTTCATATCCTTATTAGGTTTACCTTTTCCAAAGTAGTTTTATCTAACTTTTATACATACATACAAACATATATATATATATATATATACATACAAACACACACACACACACATATATATATATATATATATATATATATATATATATATATATATATATATATATATATATATATATATATATATATCGGAGGGATAATATGAAAACCTTTTTGAGTTTTAAAAACTTTAATAACCTCTTTCTTAACCACACATTTAATTAAATATTTTAGATTATGTGTTTGAGATTAAATCTGATTAAAAAATTATTATGAGAGAGAATAAAGATATACAATGATTACACTAAGTTAAACATTCGTTACACCTTTGTAAAAAGTCGACTCGGTGCGTAAAAAATTTTGTAATTTTTCTAAGTACATGTAACCTACATGTATTGCATATATGTAAAAGAAATTCAAAAAAATTGTTACATTAAGTTCTTTCAAGTTCTTAAAACTCAAAGTGGTTCTTAAAAGAAATCTATATATATATAGGAGAAGTATAGTTTGAAAACCCTTTTGAGTTGAGAAAACCCGTGAAAACCCTATGTAACACCGTTTTTTTTTGTTACATGTAATATATGTTACATTTAATACAAAATATCGAAAACATAAAAAAAATGTTTTGCTATTTTTTTTACATTTTTTAGTAATTTTTATATATGTTTTCAGGAGAGAGAAAATGTAAATAAAATTTTACATTTTTTATTAACTTTAATTGTGGACCACAAGATTTAATCTTTAATTAAAAACATGTAGTTGAGAATAGGTTTCTAGAGTTTTCACAACTCAAGTGGGTTTTTATTTTAACCTAACCCTATATATATATATATATATAGCAAGGTTAGAATAAAAAGTAAACATTTTCTACGAAGTGTAGGAAGTTATTAGAACCATTGGATTAAAACTAACACACGTGGGTAGGATGGGAAAATTTTTATTTCTCTCAATCACAACCACCATATCATCTTCTCTTCACTCAAAATAAAAACCCTACTCCTAACTCTTTCAATTTTGACAACATCATCTACGACTAGCCACCTCCGGTTCAACTTGCTATCACAGCCGTTCAAGCAGCCACCAACACCAATCAGGTTAACCACCGGAAGTCACCACCGCTGCCTGCCGCCGTCGCTGTGTTCAGCCATCCACCGCCACCATTGCATTCAACACCGGAAGTCACCACCGCTGCCCACCGCCGGGTTCCACTCAACCTTAGGTACCACCGTCTTTAACTACCACTGTCATCACCACCATCATGTTCTACCGTTATTTGGGGTGGGAAAGTTATGATTTTGTGCTAAATGAGTTGATTCGTTGTATGTTGTTTGTGGTTGGTTAGACGGGTGTTGAAGATTGTTTGATGGGAGTTTGAATAAGGATGTTGTTACATGGATTGCGATGATAAATGGGTATGTGAAGTTGGGGAAAGTGGAGGTTGAACGCCAAATGTTTGATGAAATGCCGAAGAGGAATAACATGTCGTGGAGTTTTTAAAGTTGATGTATTAATATGATGTTTATTGTGTTTTTGTTCATCATGTTCAACATAGTGTGTTGTATTGGACTCGTTATGCCCAAGACACATATTTTTAATGATGTGGCTAGTACGTCATGATCCAAGTCGGGTCATACCCAATAACAAGCTAGACAAACACCTACAATATTCGTTTATGGATGATATGATCATAACAAATGAATATTAACACTTGAGTTATTTAGAAAGGGGTTTCTAAATACAATGTACTTGTGTAATAAATAAATCATATGGATGGTTTATATTTTATGAGAGAACATTACATAGTGTTATTTAAGTTGGTTAAATAACAATATGTAAACCAAATCACCAAGCATGTTGTAAGTCCCAAATCTGGATCACTACAATTATGATATCAACAATCTAGGTGTTGGTGCGGAATTCCAACATTAGATGATTCAATAACACAAACAAAGCACAAACACTTCGAACAGAAGAATGGCTTTAAAACACACGTTAATATTAACGTCGGGTGCTTAAGCACTAGCAATACAATACTCGTCTAAGATAAACCTTAGATGGCTAATAACCACGTGAACGAACAACTCTTAACCCTATACAAGACATCTATATATATAGGGAACCAACATACTAGCCCAACAAAAGCCCAAAGCCCGCCGAGAACCACTAAAGTTCTCGGCTTACATAATATACCCTATCTAAGCCCAACCTACAAGCATAAACCACAAATATAGCCCAATACATGTCACCTACAAGTTTTATAACATATAAATTGATAAGAAAATAATAACAAGAAAAAGAAGGCAGGTCGCCCCCCCTCCCCCCTCACTCTCCTTCTCCTTATTATTTTATTATTATTATAGGGTTAGTAGAGGCATGCAAGAAGTTCTATTGGAGGACTTGGGTTGTGATGTTTTTGAAAGGTTTTATTCTTTCTTTCTCTCAATTTCTCTCAATAATACACCATAACAACACAAGTAACATGGATTTTTTCTTTCTTGGAGGGTCAAGATTAAGAACACAAGACTAGAGGAAAAATCCTCTGCACATTTCTCCCTCTCTTCTTTCTCTTGGACGGCCGAGAAAAGGAACCAAGGAGAAGATACAAATGTTGTCAAATCCTAGCTACAAGTGGTGTTTGTTGGAAAGCTTGGGGTATGCTAGCTTGAGGAGCTTCATATTCAAGTTCTTGCCTTCTTCATCATCATCTCCTTCCTCTTCCTTGGATTTGAAAGGTAGCTTTAACATGCATGTACTTTTAGTGACATGCATGTGTTTTATAGTATGTATTTCGTATTTGGATCCGGGCTTGGGTTTTGCATGTGTAAAATTGGTTTTATACATATCAAATTAACAAGTTTTAAATCTTATTTCCGTTGTGTTTTTCATAAAATTGGGATTTTATGACTTTGATAATCTTGTTAAAACCCAACAATGGCATCAAGAGCCGCTTATACGGATACATGCTTCTTTAGACCTAAAATTTTTCGGGTTTATGGTAGGGTTTACCATATGGCCGAAAATTTTGGGGGTTTTGGTTACCCCATGGTTTTTCAAGGTTATACTTTACATGCATGTGGATCTTGAAAAACCAAGTCATTTGGATGATTGATTTAGTTGTTTGGACAAAACTCGGAACTTTTGGTTTTGTCAAGTTTGGCCGAAAGTTTTAGGGAAAGGGGAACCATCTTTGGGTCATTGTGTTATTACATATTTGGATGTGTAATAGATGTTCATAACCTAGCCATGGCCTTGTGTTTGGTTGAATGTTTATGTTGATTGTTTGTTCATTCAAATGGTTGTTTGTTCATTCGATATGGTTGTAATTTATTTGGGTTGTGTAATCTATTTATTCTTTCAATTGGTTTGTAATAATAAGTAGATTAGATGCATTTCTTTTACTAGAGAAAAATGTATTAGGATATATTTTTGTAAAAGAAGATGCAAATGAAGAGAGCCCAAATAAAGTGATGGAGACCACAACACGGGGGGTGAACACTTGGAGCATATGGATGCGGGATCAAGTGGGAGTTCACCAGTATAAGCTCATGTCCTTTTGAGTCCCTTAAGAGAGACCTTTTGACACACTTGTCTTCGGTCAAAAAGTGTGGTCAACATTAGGAGGCTATGGTTATGAACTTGTGGTTGTGTATATTTTATGCTTGTGTGGTTGATTTACTTTTGTATTGTGTTATTGCAATGTGGTTGCTAAACAACTTAAAATCAACTAGCATAAAATTGGTTCCTTAGAAATCATTAGGTAATAAAAATGGGTTTTATTAAAGGCTAATGATTTCATAATAAAAATGGGTTTTATTAATAGGAACTTTGAAAATGGGTTTTTCAACTAAGTACCATACGTTTGAATGCATGCAAATGAAAGGTACATAAAAATTTTTCCAATCTAGAATTTAGAAAACTAAAAATCCATTTTATAAAATAAGTTGAACACCATCCTTTTATACGACACTCGAATCACTTGGGAACTCGGTGTGGGATATAGGTCACCTAACCGCATTAGAGGAAACTTGTGAGTTGATGTGGGTTTGCCATATTTGTGGGATAAAGGTCACCTAACCACTTGTATATGTGAACTCACACATGAGTGTAAGTAGGACGACTTAAATTGGAAACCATGTGAATAGGGTCACCGAAGCATGGCGTACAATGGTGTTGATGGGATTAAACATGCCGACTAAGCATGAGATGCTTAACCGATCCCATAAAACTAGAAGTTGCAAAGGGTTGCAATCGTCAAGCGTTGACTACCTTGTTAATTTAAATAGTAGGATAAAGGTCACCTAACTACTATTTGAATGTAACGTTGGGTTCTAGATTATAATCATTAATTGTCTTGGAGACATAAAAGGGTATTAACGATTAAAATAATTGATATCGAAAATACAAAAATTGAGCTTTGTTGTGTTTGTAAATGGCCACAATCAACAATCCACCTAACGTTATTATTCCACCCGTTAATAACCTATCACTAAGATCCATTCTCGATAAGGATCGTCTAAACTATACCAACTTTATGGATTGGTATCGAAACTTGAGAATCGTTCTCAAGCAAGAAAAGAAATACTACGTATTAGAGGATCCTATTCCCGATGAACCTAGCATTGACGATGCCGAAGACCATAACAATTGGGTTAAGCACAATGAGGATTCGGTGCAAGTTTCTTGCCTCATGTTGGGAACTATGATTCCCGAGATTCAAAAGGATTTTGAACTTCATGGGGCATACAACATGATCACCCAACTTAAGAAAATGTTCCTTACACAAGCTAGGGTGGAACGCTTCGAAACGATTCGAGCACTTCATGCATGTCGTATGGAAGAAACCCAATCGGTATCATCTTATGTACTTAAGATGAAAAGCCACATTGATCGTCTCGAGCGCCTTAATTGTCGCGTCTCAAATGAGTTAGCCACGGATTTGATCCTAAATGGCCTAACTAAAAGGTTTGAGACATTTGTTATGAATTATAACATGAATGGATGGGACAAGAGCATTGGTGAGCTTCACGCAATGCTTAAAACGGCCAAGACGGGAATGGGTAAAAAGGGTTTGCCCTTTCTCACGATCAATGAGGGAGGCAATAAAAAAAGGCAACACCTGGAACCCAAGGCAAAGGTTGCCAAAGGTAAGAGACACGTCAAGGGCAAGTTCAAGGGAAAGGCTAAAGTGGAACCACCCAAACCAAAGAAGCTAAAGGTTAGCTCGGAGGATCCATGCTTTGGATGTGGTGAGATAGGACATTGGATGAGGAATTTTCCAACCTATCTAAAAGAGTTGAAAGCTAAGAGGGATGCGGGGAAAACCTCGGGTACAACATTCATGGTTCACGTTGTACCAATCAAGCACCAAGAAACTCAAAATGGATTTGAGTAATAC
This sequence comes from Bidens hawaiensis, assembly GCF_021521415.1. Classification (NCBI taxonomy): domain Eukaryota; kingdom Viridiplantae; phylum Streptophyta; class Magnoliopsida; order Asterales; family Asteraceae; genus Bidens; species Bidens hawaiensis. The sequence goes on from NW_027491733.1 coordinate 27,097, forward strand.
TTATCTTTGGCATTGTCGCCTTAGTCATATAAACAAAGATCGCATACAAACACTTCAAAAGAATGGTCTTTTGGAATCAAGTGAAGATGATTCATTTGATAAGTGTGAGTCTTGTTTACTTGGGAAGATGACCGAGGACCCCTCTATGGGACAAACGAAGGGGCAAAAGACTTATTGGGTATCATACATTCGGATGTATGTGGTCCCTTTAAGGCAATGACAAGGAATAGTGAAAGATACTTCATTACTTTTATCGACGATTATAGTCGTTATGGGTATGTGTACTTGTTAAGACACGAAGATGAAGCCTTTGAAATGTTCAAAGTCTTCCAAAATGAAGTACAAAATCAACTCGATAAAACCATCAAAGTACTTCGTTCGGATAGAGGAGGTGAATACCTAAGTGATACTTTCCGAGATCATCTTAGAAGTTGTGGAATCATCTCACAACTTACTCCACCAGGAACACCACAACATAATGGTGTGTCCGAGAGGAGAAATCGAACTCTATTGGATATGGTTCGATCTATGATGGCTAGAAGCACATTGCCTCTATCATTTTGGGGTTTCGCTTTGCTCTCCGCGGCCCGTATTTTAAATATGGCCCCAACCAAGAAAGTGGACAAAACACCTTATGAAATATGGATTGGAAGGGTTCCATCATTGTCATATTTAAAGGTATGGGGTTGTGAGGCTTATATCAAGAACAACACCCAAAACAAACTTGAAAGTCGATCCACTAAGTGTATCTTTGTAGGATATCCCAAGGACTCTATGGGATATTATTTCTACAACCCAACCGAGCAAAAGGTATTATTGCTCGAAGGGCCGAGTTCATGGAAACTAAGTTCCTTATGGAAGGTACTAGTAGAACGGTGGAACTCGAGGAGGATCGAGAACCACAAGCCGATACACGTTTGGTTGACACTAGCAATCAACAAGAGGTTGTTGATAATGATCAAGTGGTTGATCAAGACACACAAAACGTTCGCAAATCCGGTAGAATTAGTCATCCACCCAAAGATATGGATTTTTCATGGGTGGATGCTATGTGGTAGATTCGGATGAACCCACCACATACCGTGATGCAATGTCACAATCCGATTATGACAAATGGCTTGAAGCCATGAACGTTGAGATGCAATCCATGCATGACAACCAAGTATGGGATTTGGTTGTACCACCTCTTAATTCCGAACCGGTTGAAAGTAAGTGGGTTTTCAAGAAGAAAATCGATATGCATGGAAACTTGGATACTTATAAAGCTAGAATTGTAGCAAAAGGTTTCACTCAAACTCAAGGGGTTGACTATGATGAAACTTTTTCTCCCGTATCAATGCGAAAGTCTATTAGGATATTGTTTGCCATAGCCGCATATAATGACTATGAGATATGGCAAATGGATGTCAAAACCGCTTTCCTAAATGGGCATCTTGAGGAAGATGTCTATATGGTTCAACCCGAAGGTTTTTAGATCCACAATATCCTAACAAAGTATGCAAGTTAAAAAAATCAATCTATGGATTGAAATAAGCATCTAGAAGTTGGAATCACCGTTTTGATGAAAAAGTTAAGAAATTTGGGTTCATCAAGAATGGTGATGAAGCTTGTGTGTATAAGAAAGCTAGTGGGAGCATCATTACCTTCTTAGTATTGTATGTTGATGACATACTACTATTTGGGAATGACATTCCAACCATGGAAGGGGTAAAAGCATGGCTTGGAAGTTGTTTTTCTATCAAGGATCTTGGTGAAGCCACCTATATTTTGGGAATAAAGATCTATATGGATAGATCAAGGCGGTTGATAGGTTTAAACCAAAGTGCATACATTGACAAAATCTTGAAGAGGTTCAAGATGGAGAACTCTAAGAAAGGTTTGGTACCTATTCAAAGAGGAACGATATTGAGTAGGTCTCAATGTCCAATCTCAAAGGATGAGCAAGATAGAATGAATGGAATCCCATACGCATCGGCTATTGGATCCATCATGTATGCAATGGTATGCACTAGACCGGATGTATCATGCGCTTTAAGCATGACAAGTAGATTCCAACATAATCCGGGAAGTAGCCATTGGATGGCGGTTAAAAGTATATTGAAATACCTTAGAAGGACTAAGGATATGTTTCTAATATACGGTTCGGGTGAGGAGGAACTCGTGGTAAAGGGTTACACGGATGCGAGTTTCCAAACCGATCGAGATGATTCTAGATCACAATCGGGATATATTTTTGTTATGAATGGTGGGGCAATCTCTTGGAAGAGCTCAAAACAAGACGTGGTAGCCTTATCCACCACGGAATCGGAATACATCGCCGCCTCATTGGCAGCTCAAGAAGCTGCATGGATAAGGAAATTCATTGCCGACCTAGGGGTAGTCCGTACCATTTAGGACCCTCTAGAGATCTTTTGTGACAACGAGGGTGCAATTGCACAAATTAAGGAACCTCGTGCACATCAAAAGACAAGGCACATTGAGCGGAGGTTCAACTACATAAGGGATGAAGTTGAAATGGGAAAGATATGTATTCGTAAAAGTTCACACCGATCAAAACATTGCAGATCCATGAGGGTCATACTTGTGCCTTAGGACAAGTATGAGGGTCATACTTGTGCCTAAGGACTTCGGTATTCTAGTGATTGGATATGATCGAAATTTTGTATTTGGATATCGGAACAATTGTTATTTTGACTCATTCATATGATTATGGTTTAAAATTATGACATTTTGAGTTATGTTCCATTTTAGCATGTTTAAATCCGTGAATAAGTTACTTATTCTAAATGTCCGTAGTCGCTCATATTTGTGGGAACAAATATGAAGGTAAGACTATTATGAACTTGGATTGGTAGATATTCATGGGATATGAATATAGAGCAAGGGTTGCTGCCAAGGTTCATAGATATTTATGGGTTATAAATATTGGACTGACCCGCTCTCAAATGTTACTACATGGAATCCTGAGATACATATTGGGTCTTGATATTCACCAAGTATTATACTTTGACTTAGTTCTTCACTGCTCTGAAACATGACAGTACATAAGGCTAAGATCGGGTCTGGTACAAGGTGATTGGGAGAGATGTATGTAGTTAAGAGGGGATTTGTCCCTCTTATTCGTTGGGAGTGAGATGTCTAAGGCCTTAAAAGTTAAATCAACAGAGAATGATCACTCAGTGTCTCTGGATTTGACATGACATCTGTGGCAAAAAGATAAATGATAGATGTACCTAAATCATTTCAAGTAAGGGACTTGAAAGGGATGATGTTATTGAATGGCACTTCGTCATGCGTATTAGGGGTAGTAAACCGTAGTTAGGCGGTATTTGCTACTTGCATCAATCTTCTATGTATCTTGTGCAAGTGGGAGATTGTTGGACTCGTTATGCCCAAGACACATATTTTTATTGATGTGGCTAGTACGTCATGATCCAAGTCGGGTCATACCCAATAACAAGCTAGACAAACACCTACAATATTCGTTTATGGATGATATGATCATAACAAATGAATATTAACACTTGAGTTATTTAGAAAGGGGTTTCTAAATACAATGTACTTGTGTAATAAATAAATCATATGGATGATTTATATTTTATGAGAGAACATTACATAGTGTTATTTAAGTTGGTTAAATAACAATATGTAAACCAAATCACCAAGCATGTCACCTACAAGTTTTATAACATATAAATTGAATGTTATAAAATTGATAAGAAAATAATAACCAGAAAAAGAAGGGGGGCCGCCCCCCTCCCCCTCACTCTCCTTCTCCTTATTATTTTATTATTATTAGAGGGTTAGTAGAGGCATGCAAGAAGTTCTATTGGAGGACTTGGGTGGTGATGTTTTTGAAAGGTTTTATTCTTTCTTTCTCTCAATTTCTCTCAATAATACACCATAACAACACAAGTAACATGGATTTTTTCTTTCTTGGAGGGTCAAGAGTAAGAACACAAGACTAGAGGAAAAATCCTCTGTACATTTCTCCCTCTCTTCTTTCTCTTGGACGGCCGAGAAAAGGAACCAAGAAGAAGATACAAGTGTTGCCAAATCCTAGCTACAAGTGGTGTTTGTTGGAAAGCTTGGGGTATGCTAGCTTGAGGAGCTTCATATTCAAGTTCTTGCCTTCTTCATCATCATCTCCTTCCTCTTCCTTGGATTTGAAAGGAAGCTTTAACATGCATGTATTTTTAGTGACATGCATGTGTTTGATAGTATGTATTTCGTATTTGGATCCGGGCTTGGGTTTTGCATGTGTAAAATTGGTTTTATACATATCAAATTAACAAGATTTAAATCTTATTTCCGTTGCGTTTTTCATAAAATTGGGATTTTATGACTTTGATAATCTTGTTAAAACCCAACATGTTGCACGCCAACTGTTTGATGAAATGCCGAAGAGTAATAACGTGTCGTGGAGTGTTTAAAGTTGATGCATTAGTATGATGTTTATTGTGTTTTTATTCAACATAGTGTGTTATTGTTCTTGATGTTTTTGGTCTTGTGTTTAAAAATTTTAACACACTGGACGAATATGCCCATGGAGTGTTATAAAACAAATATTAAAATAAAACACACCGCCTACAAAACAGACCTTTTATCTAGATAATCAGATCATCAAATCTAACGCACCAGATTACTTTCTACACTTTTTAGACACACTTCACTTTATATATATATATATATATATATATATATATATATATATATATTTAGGAGGGATATTTTTGAGAATTTTGTTAGAGTTTTAAAAACTTTGAAACTCATTATTAATCACATATTTAATTAAACAGGTTAGATTATGTAGCTGAGATTAAATCTGATTAAAAATTAAATAAGAGAGAATAAATATGTACAGTGATTACACTAATTTAAACGTTCATTACACCTATGCAAAAAGTCGACTCGGTGCGTAAAAAATTTTATAATTTTTCTGCGTACATGAAACCTACATGTATTGCATATATGTAAAAAAATTCAAAAAAAGAATTGTTACGTTGAGTTCTTAAAACTCAAAATGGTTCTAAAAAAATCAATCATATATATATATATATATATATATATATATATATATATATATATATATATATATATATATATATATACGGGAGGGATAGTTTGAGAACTTTGTTAAGTTTTAAAAATTTTAAAAACCTCATTCTTAATCGCACATTTAATTAAATATGCTAGATTACATGGTTGAGATTAAATCTTATTAAAAAATTAAGTAGGAGAGAAAATAAATGTGTACAGTGATTACACTAATTTAAACGTCTGTTACATCTATGTAAAAAGTTAATTCAATGCTTAAAAAATGTTTTAACTTTTCTACGTATATGTTACCTATATATATTACATATATGTAAAAAAAATAAAATTGTTTCGTTAAGTTCTTTCGAGCTCTTAAAACTCAAAGTGGTTCTAAAAAATCAGCCTACCTATGTGTGTGTGTGTGTGTGTATATATATATAGGGTAAAGTTAAAATAAAACCCAACCTGAGTTAGGAAAACTCTAGAAACTCATTCTTAACCACATGTTTTTAATTAAAGTTTGAAACTTGTGGTCCACAATTAAAGTAAATAAAAAGTGTAAAAGTAAATATAACTTTTTCTCTCTCCTGAAAACATATATAACAATTAGTAAAAAAATGTTAAAAAATAGCAAATCAATTTTTATTTTATTTTTTGATGTTTTATATTAAATGTAACAACATATATTACATGTGCAAAAAAAAACGATGTTACATAGGGTTTTCACAATTCAAATGGGTTTTCATTCTATACTTCCCCTATATATATATATATATATATATATATATATATATTACTACTCTAATAAAAGAGTACCATATTTTGCCACATGTCATGCTTTCATGACTTTCCTTTTTTCTAACCCATCTACTATACTATTAAAACAATAACTATTTATATAAATAACATTTATGTAACATCTCGTTTTTTGAAGTTATCAAATAAAATAATATAAATTTATTTTAGTCGTGTGTAATGTTGCGTTACTTAATTTAATTAAGTATTGATAAGATGATAGGATAAACATTAAAGATATTATGGGCTTGAATAGAATTACGGGCCTAACGCCTTTTGGGCTTAGCCTATATAAACAAAACTGAAACCCTAATTATTATCCTCTCATCATTTCCAATCATCAGCCAATCACCATATTCACGTACACACACATACTCCCTGCTTATTCACACATTCCTTTCATTCCATTCTCAATCTATGGAGAAGCTCCTTAGGATTTCAAGGGTAACCAAGATCTAGTTTAATCACGTTTAAAATGGTATGTATTTGTTAAAGTTTAGTCCTTGTGTCCATTTTCACCTTTATCTTATTCTTATTAATATGAGACCATAATAAAAAGCAAACGAACCTATAAATGCAACTTAAAAACGAACTCAAATCAAATCAACATGAAAGCGGTTATGGTTTAAATAATTGGACATGTATATATGTATAAGTAATAATGAATGAATCTAGAAGGTTAGTAACAAAACGAATCTTGTAAAAATTACTAGCGAAACGAACCAAGCTAAACCGACATGAATGAACCTTATTTGAACTAAGAAAACGAGCCGGTTTAAGAAATGGTAAAATGCATATAGGAATGTATAAGACATTCGGCTCATGGGGGTTTGAGACCTGAGCTTAAATCGGATCGAGTAAAGTAGCGGCTGGAGCCAAAGGAACTCGAGCCAAACGGTGGACTCGAGCTAAATGAACTCGAGCCAAATGAACTCGAGTCAAGTGAACTCGAGCCAAATGAACTCGAGTTAAGTGAACTCGAGCCGAATAAGAACGCGAATTAAAACAAAGTCGAGCCAAATCCCTAAAACTCGACTGGAATTAGAAACTCGAGCCAAACCACAAAACTCGATTGGAATCCCGGCACTCGGTTTGATTGCCTGGACTCGAATGGTTGTGTTGAACAGACGGCTTGATCGACTCGAATGGGTTAAAGTGACTCAAATCAAGTCAGGTCGACTCGAATGCTGAACTAGGCTCGTTGGGGGCTGCTCGAGTGGAATTTCAAAGTCGATCCAATCAGCCCGATTTTATACTTCTTGGGTAGGGACTGCAGCTAGACTCGAGTCAAATGAAGGCTGGGGTTCGGCTCACTACGACTTCCTCGGTAACGCCGCCATGGTTGCCGGAATAAGGAAGCCGGCGATGGCAGTAGTTAGATAAGGAATATGTGTGGGGGTGTAAGGAGTTCTTTTATAATAGAGAGGAGGGGTTGGTGAGGATAATAATAATAATAATAAAGAAAAAGCTTTAGCAATAAAAGAATAAGATAAAGATAAACGAGACCCAAGACCCGACTCGTTTAGAACCCATAACCAAATCATACTAAACCGTTAACGTATAAAACTCGTTGAGAATATATGAGTTCGCTAAAAAGGGTTAACTTATAAGTGTAAAGGAGGACTTAACCGAACTCGATTTAAATGCGAACCCGACTCATTACTAGTTATCCCCCGTGTGTTCGAAAAGACACATAAACACAGGAATTTGTAAAGAATCACTAACTAAAGACCGGTTCATAAATAATTAAGTTGGGATCCACCAAACTAATAAAGTAAGATTTCATTAGAAGGTCGGCTTGGTAACCAATAAAGTCGGTTTCTTTGAAATAGGATTATTAAATTATAAAATATAGAGAATTAATACTTGTTATATAATAAATAATTAGTCGAGCTCAGTTGAATAAAGACATTACTATTAATTCGGGAAGTAATCGACTACACGTGAGTTCTAGCCCCTTTTTCTGTGACGTTTTTCGGGGTTGTGTGCATACTCCTATGTGATAGTTTAAATTCTTATCCTATGTGATAAGTATAATATACGTGTATGATTGTGCATCGTTTTTATTATTATATGATGGTTATGTGAATGAATATGTGTATATAAATATTATATACATGAGACAGGTAAGGTATGCACGTATGATAATGAAGTATGAAATGAACGTATGGATAGCTGACATGACATGTATGGTTGTATGGTTATGCGAAATAAAGGGACCTGAACCTAATAATATCGGAGATAGTAGGGACCCGACCCTAATAATACCGGAGATAGTAGGGACCCGACGCTAATAATATCGGAGATAGAAGGGACCAAACCCTAATAATATCTGAGATAGAAGAAGTAGGATAGTATACGGTATACCATAGGAAGAGTATGAAATAAAGTATGTAAATACGTATGCATGTATGAATGAGTAATAGTAAGTAATATATGGAACACGTATCTTCGGACACGTATAAGTATGAATATGAATGTATGTATGTTAATTGATTAACTAGAACTCACTCAGTGTAGCTGAATTTTAGTATGCACGCAGGTGAGTAGGATGAGACAGGTTGCATGAGGGAGACACGTGGCAAATAAATGAAGACTGTCATCAAAGAAAAGAAGTGTCACATGTTATATATATTTAATGTTTAATACTTATTTTATTTCCGTTTAAGACAAGTATTTAAGTTATGTAAGAATGGTTGACTTTTATTCCGCAAAATGTTTTAATTAACTATGATTTTTCGAATTATGTGAATGAGTAAATCCAACCCGAGCAAAAGTAGGGTACCCAGGATCAGGGCCTTATAGGTTGGTATCAGAGCATAAGTTCGAGAGAATAACCATCCTACATGCTTAGACTCGAACAGAGAATGGGACAAAAAGAAGAAAAAAAGAAGATGCCAGTTAGAGAATGCCATGTGTTACTCAAGCGAGCTTAATACGTTAATTTCCTTATGTTTAACTTAGGGATAAGTAAGAAAGTTATATGAACTGTTAGAGATAGGATTGTTTGATTATACTTGAAATGTTTGATTATCTAACTGCTTTAGGTAGAATCGAGCACAAGTAGACTCACGAAAGGAAGTGTATAGGACACGGAGATTAACGTGAGCAGCTAATCCCAGCTGGCCACTGTTAATACCTGCAGCCTTACTATCCTTGTACTAAATAGTTCCTCACGTGACGATGTTTGTGTTTTTTTTCCTTTAGAATTCAAATGGCTGGTACTAAGACCACTGGGCAAGAAGGACGCAAGGGACGCCGTGGTAGGCACGTGTTAACCGAGTACCCTCTGAGTAACCGATTACTGAGCCTAGTGAAGAACGAAGCATTACTGTGAGAAAAGAAGAGTATCAGCTAGATCCTACTATTCAAGCTGCGATTACTCAAGCTGTTGCTGTGGCAGTGAAGAATCTCCAATCTGACAAATCTACTGAACGCCGTACCAAGACTGCTGAGAAGACTGGGGAGAGTGTTAGGAAGGATACTGAGACTGAGAATGAGGCATCAAGTGAGGAACGTTCTGTGAAGATGAATGAGGGAAAGAGAGGCTGGGGTGGTTGCAACTACAGAACCTTCAAGAGTTGTGACCCACCTAAGCTAACTGGTACTAGTGACGCAATCTCTACTCTACAGTGGATAACTGCAATGGATAAGGTTATCCGCATTAGTGAGTGCCTTCCCGACCAAGCTGTGGGCTTCGCTACCCAATCATTTGGTGATGAAGCTATGTTCTGGTGGGAAACGGTTGAAAAGAGAAAGACTGCTGCTGAAATCAAGGCCATGAGGTGGGATGATCTAAGAGAGATAATAAGGAGGAAGTTTTGTGCTGATATTGAGGTTGAAAGGGCTGAGATGAGGTTCTTGAACTTGAAGGTGAGAAAGATGACACACCGCGAGTACATTACTAAGTTTAACCGTATGTCAAGACTTGTGCTCGAGATGGTGAATACCGAAGCGAAGAGAATCAAGTGTTATGTCAGAGGACTTCCACAGAATGTCCGCACACTGGTCAAGGCGAATAGGCCTACTACTTTCGATTCCGCGGTCGAACTGGCGAAATGGTTTATGATGACTTGGTGGTGGATGAAGTTATGGTGGAAGTTAAGAAAGACAAGAAGTGGGATAATCATGGAAAAAGGCACGGTACTCAGCTGTGGAACCCGAGAGACAAGAAACGTAAGGTGTGGGAAAGGAAACCATGTCAGACGTGTGGGAAAATGCACGGTGGTGAGTGCAAATGGAGGAAAGGTACTGATGTCTGCCATAAGTGTGGAAAGGCTCATGGTGGGGAGTGTAAACTGGGATCGAATGCATGCTACAAGTGTGGGAAGGTGGGGCATTATGCTCCGGAATGTACTGTTGAATTCGCGTGCTACAAGTGCGGGAAAACAGGTCACTTTGCGAGAGAGTGTAATGAAGGTGAAGCTGGAGGTAGTGGAAAGAGAGATGCTAAGAAGAATAGGCCCAAGACAAGGGCTTACATGCTGACTCAGGAACAAGCCAAGCATATTCCCGATGTTGTGACCGGTACATTTCTAGTAAATGGTATTTCTGCTTCTGGTTTATTCGATTCAAGTGCTAATAAAAGTTTCGTAGATGTAACATTCTGTAAGCTAGCTAAAATGACATGTAGTCATGTGCCTGAAAAGTTTATGGTAGAAATGGCTAGTGATACTTCTGTTAAGATAATGAGAATGGTTAAAGATGGTAAGGTAGAGTTAGAGGGACGTGAGTTCCCTGTTACACTTTATGTAATGACCTTAGGAGGGTTCGTTGTGGTTTTGGGAATGGATTGGCTGTTTGAGTTTGAGGCTCAAATAGTATGTAAGAGTAGATTAATAAGGTTAAAGTCCTTGGATGGTGGTACGGTGACGGTTTATGGTGATAAAGAAAGTTCAGAGCTTAACGTCATTTCGATGATAAAAGCCGAGAAAATGATAAAGCGAGGGTGCGATGCCTACCTGGCGTATGTTGTTGACGCTTCGGTGGAGGCAAAGGATGTGAAAGATGTTCCTATAGTGTAAGACTATCCCGAAGTGTTCCCGGAGGACCTTCAAGGGTTGCCACCGGAACGAGAGGTAGAATTTCAGATCGAGTTAGTACCAGGAGCACAGCCCGTCGCGAAAGCACCTTACCAACTGCCGCCGTCCAAGATGAAAGAATTGATGTCCCAACTGCAAGAACTCCTCGACAAAGGTTTCATACGACTGAGTGTTTCCCCGTGGGGCGCGCCTGTGTTGTTTGTGAAGAAGAAAGACAGAAGCATGAGAATGTGTATCGATTATCGTGAGCTAAATAAGCTTACGGTGAAGAACAGATATCCGTTGCCACGGATTGACGACTTGTTCGATCAATTACAAGGTGCTAGCTGGTTCTCACAAATAAACCTTCAATCGGGCTATCATCAATTGAAAGTGAAAGAGGCAGACATTCCTAAAACAGCGTTTTGGATAAGGTATGGACACTACGAGTTACTCGTAATGTCGTTCGGTCTAACGAATGCTCCCGCGGCAGTCATGGACATGATGAACAGGGTATGTTGGCCGATGTTAGACAAGTTAGTTATCGTTTTCATCGACGATATACTGATTTACTCGAAAAGCGAGACTGATCATGCTAAGCATCTGAGAGAAGTATTGGAGGTTTTGAAATATGAGAAACTGTACGCTAAGTTCTCAAAATGTGCGTTCTAGTTGCCTAAAGTGCAGTTTCTAGGTCACATAATCAATCCAGAGGGAATTACTATGGACCCAGCAAAGATTGAGGCAATAAAGAATTGGAAGACATCGCAAAACCCGACTGAAATACGCAGTTTCATAGGGTTAGCTGGTTATTATAGGAGATTCAACCATGGTTTCTCCAATATAGTCGCACCGTTGACCGGGATGACCCGAAAGAATGTAGTGTTCAATTGGGGTAAATTCCAGGAAGAAGCGTTTGAGGAATTGAAAAAGAGGCTCACGCAAGCTCCAATTCTTGTTCTATTCGACGGTAACAAGGATTTAGTAGTTTGTGCTCAAGCTTCGCATCAAGGGTTAGGCTGCGATTTTATGCAATGAGGAAAGGTTATAGCTTATGCGTCAAGGAAATTGAAGGTTCATGAAAGTACGTACCCTACGCATGACTTAGAGTTAGCAGCTGTAGTATATGCTCTCAAGATCTGGAGACATTACCTGTATGGTACTAAGTGTACTATCTATACGGATCACAAGAGTTTGAAATACTTCTTCGAGCTAAAGGAGTTGAATATGAGACAAAGAAGATGGTTAGAGTTGATTAAAGACTATGACCGTGAAATCAAGTATTACCCGGGAAAGGTAAATGTAGTTGCTGACGCCTTAAGCCGGAAGAATGAAGAAGTGATAGCGACCGGGAAGTCTTACAAGCTGATTGTCAACTAGGATCTCTTTACAGAAATCAGCAAAGTCCAGACATAATTACTTGCAGATGAAGGGTTAATAAAGAAAGAGAGGATTTATGGGCAACAGACCGAGTTGATTGATAATACACAAGGTGTGAAGATCATATTCGATCGGATGTGGATTCCATGCCATGGGAATCTTAGAAGTCGAATTCTGGACGAGGCTCATAAATCTCGATATTCGATTCATCCAGGATCTACCAAGATGTATCAAGACTTGAAGAAAGACTATTGGTGGCCAGTTATGAAGAATGAAGTAGTTGATTATGTTAGCAAGTGCTTGACTTGCTTATAAGTTAAAGCAGAACATCAAAAACCAGATGGGAAGCTACAGCCATTAGAAATACCTGACTGGAAATGGGAACACATCACTACGGATTTCATAAATAAGCTACCGCGTACAACTACGAATCATGATACCATCTCGATGATTGTGGACGGTTTGACCAAGAGTGCTCACTTTCTGCCTATACGAGAGGCCATCTCGTCAGAAATGTTAGCGAATGTGTTCATCAAAGAAGTTGTGACAAAGCATGGGGTGCCGTTGTCGATCGTATCCGACAAAGATACTCGCTTTACTTCTCGATTTTTGAAGAGGTTTCATGAAGCAATGGGGATGAGATTGAACATCAGCACGGCGTATCATCCTCAAACAGATGGGCAGTCTGAGCGGACTATCCAAACCCTTGAGGATATGCTACGTGCATGCGTGTTAGATTTTGGAGGAAGTTGGGATGATCATCTTCATTTAGCAGAGTTCTCTTACAACAACAGCTACCATTCCAGTATCGGTATGCCTCCATTCGAGATGTTGTATGGTAGACGTTGTAGAACTCCCGTCTGTTGGGGAGAGATTGGTCAAAAAGAGATTGGCAGTTTGGAAGTTGTGCACGAAACGTCCTCGAGGTTTGATCAGATCAAGGCAAGAACGAAAGCTGCTCAAGTCCGTTAGAAGTCTTATGCCGATAAGCGACGACGATTGATCGAGTTTAACGTTGGCGACAACGTGATGCTCAAGGTCTCGCCATGGAAAGGTATTATTCGTTTTAGGAAGAGAGGAAAGTTGAGTCCAAGATATATTGGACCGTTTAAGATCATAGCTAGTGTAGGGGAAGTGGCGTATAAGCTCAATCTACCTGCAGAACTAGAAGGGATTCACTCTACATTCCACGTTTCTCACTTAAGGAAATGTCTCACGGACGACACGTCTCACGTGCAGTTGTTGGACATGGAGGTAGATGAGCGATTGAATTATATCGATCAGCCGGTTCAGATCGTTGACTGTAAGGATAAACAACTTCGTCAAAAGGTTATTCCATTAGTTAAGGTGATTTGGAAAAACCGTAAAGGATTTAACGCAACGTGGGAAGTTGAGGAAGAAATGCGTAATTTCTATCCTCAGTTATTCATGTAATAGATAGGTTTCGGGGACGAAACCTCTTTGAGGAGGGAAGACTTGTAACGTCTTGTTTTTAGAAGTTATATAATAAAATATTATAAATTTATTTTAATCGTGTGTAATGTTGCGTTACTTAATTTAATTAAGTAATGATAAGATGATAGGATAAACATTAAAGATGTTATGGGCTTGAATAGAATTACGGGCCTAAAGCCTTTTGGGCTTAGCCTATATAAACAAAACTAAAACCCTAATTTTTATCCTCTCATCATTTCCAATCATCAGCCAATCACCATATTCACGTACACACACATACTCCCTGCTTATTCACACATTCCTTTCATTCCATTCTCAATCTATGGAGAAGCTCCTTTAGGATTTCAAGGGTAACCAAGATCTAGTTTAATCAAGTTTGAAAAGGTATGTATTTTTTAAAGTTTAGTCCTTGTGTCCATCTTCACCTTTATCTTATTCCTTTTAATATGAGACCATATGAAAAAGCAAACGAACCTATAAATGCAAATTAAAAACGAACTCCAATCGAATCAACATGAAAGCGGTTATGGTTTAAATAATTGGACATGTATATATGTATAAGTAATAATGAATGAATCTAGAAGGTTAGTAACAAAACGAATCTTGTAAAAATTACTAGCGAAACGAACCAAGTCAGGTCGAACGGGTTAAAGTGACTCAAATCAAGTCAGGTCGACTCGAATGCTGAACTCGGCTCGTTGGGGGCTGCTCGAGTGGAATTTCAAAGTCGATCCAATCAGCCCGATTTTATACTTCTCGGGTAGGGACTGCAGCTAGACTCGAGTCAAATGAAGGCTGGGGTTCGGCTCACTACGACTTCCTCAGTAACGCCGCCATGGTTGCCAGAATAAGGAAGCCGGCGATGGCAGTAGTTAGATAAGGAATATGTGTGGGGGTGTAAGGAGTTCTTTTATAATAGAGAGGAGGGGTTGGTGAGGATAATAATAATAATAATAATAATAATAATAATAATAATAATAATAATAATAATAATAATAATAATAATAATAATAATAATAATAATAATAAAGAAAAAGCTTTAGCAATATCAGAATAAGATAAAGATAAACGAGACCCGAGACCCAACTCGTTTAGAACCTATAACTGACTCATAATAAACCGTTAACGTATAAAACTCGTTGAGAATAAATGAGTTCGCTAAAAAGGGTTAACTTATAAGTGTAAAGGAGGACTTAACCGAACTCGATTTAAATGCGAACCCGACTCATTACTAGTTATCCCCCGTGTGTTCGTGAAGACACATAAACACATGACTTCGTAAAGAATCACTAACTGAAGACCGGTTCATAAATAATTAAGTCGGAATCCACCAAACTAATATAGTAAGATTTCATTAGAAGGTCGGCTTGGTAACCAATAAAGTCGGTTTCGTTGACATAGGATTATTAAATAATAAAAGATATAGAATTAATACGTGTTATTTAATAAACAGTTAGTCAAGCTCAGTTGAAGAAAGACATTACTATTAATTCGGGAAGGAATCGACTACAGGTGAGTTCTAGCCCCTTTCTCTGTGACGTTTTTCGTGGCTGTGTGCATACTCTTATGTGATAGTTTAAATACTTATCCTATGTGATAAGTATAATATACGTGTATGATTTGCATCATTTTTATTATTATATGATGGATATGTGAATGAATATGTGTATATAAATATTATATACATGAGACAGGTAAGGTATGCACGTATGATAATGAAGTATGAAATGAACGTATGGATAGCTGATATGACATGTATGGTTGTATGGTTATGCAAAATAAAGGGACCTGATCCTAATAATATCGGAGATAGTAGGGACCCGACCCTAATAATACCGGAGATAGTAGGGACCCGACCCTAATAATATCAGAGATAGAAGGGACCAGACCCTAATAATATCTGAGATAGAAGAAGCAGGATAGTATACGGTATACCATAGGAAGAGTATGAAAGAAAGTATGTAAATACGTATGCATGTATGAATGAGTAATATTAAGTAATATATGGAACACGTATCTTCGGACACGTATAAGTATGAATGTATGTATGTTAATTTATGAACTAGAACTCACTCAGCGTAGCTGAATTTTAGTATGCACGCATGTGAGTAGGATAAGACAGGTTGCATGAGGGAGACACGTGGCAAATAAAAGAAGACTGGCATCGAAAAAAAGAAGAGTTATGTGTTATTTATATTTAATGTTTAAGACTTATTTTATTTCTGTTTAAGACAAGTATTTAAGTTATGTAAGAACGGTTGATTTTTATTCCGCGAAATGTTTTAATTAACTCTGATTTTTTGAATTATGTGAATGAGTAAATCCAACTCGAGCAAAAGTAGGGTACCCGGGATCGGGGCCATACAATTTATTCTCATAATTTCTTACTAATAAAATAATTCAAAATTAAATTAAATTATATTCAACTTAATCACATTCAATATAATTAAAAACTATTTAAATTACATTCAACTTAATCACATTCAATATATAATTCAATATAAATTATAAACTATCAGGTTTTTCTTTTTCAAAGTTTCATGGTAGTTATTCTTATTTTGGTTTCATTTCGGTTTTTGGTTTTTGTTCGGTTTTAGTTTTTAGAAATTTGTTTCGTTTCAGTTTCGTTTTAGACGGGTTTAAGTTTATTCATTTTTTTTTTTGGTTTTTACAATTTTTGTTTTTGGTTCGGTCTCAGATTTATCAGTTTTAGTTTTTCAGTTTCATTTCGGTTTTGTTTTAGTTTTATTGGTATTTGTTTTTATTTAGGTTTTCGGTTTTAGTTTTGCTTTAGTTTTTTTTTTCAATTTAGTTTCGTTTCATTTTTTATTTAGTTTGTTCGGTGTTTGGTTTTAGTATCTATAGAAAAATGAAATAATATGGAAGGTTCACAAATTAAGTGAAAGGTTCACAAGGGTTTCAACTTTCAAGTATTTTGAAGTTATTGAAACTTTATATTTTTTTTGAATCTTTACAACCACTAATAATGAATTCGCATTTGGTAGAAATGTTTTCAAAAGCTAAGAACGTTGTATGTTACCTTTTATTTTCTTCTTAATCTAGAAGTGTGTTATTATTTTCTTTTATGAAAATGAGTCATTTTAGAAATGTTTTTGATTTGCTTTCGCTCGGATCAAAACGGGTAGGTCATTTTATAAAGGTATCAGTTTAGTTCGGATCAACGAGTCAATATAAAAAGGCATCAATTTCATTCTGATTTCAACGGGTGTTTTTAAAATTGCATTGATTTAGTTATGGTCATACCGGGTTAATTTAAAAGATATCGATTTGGTTCGTGTTTAAGTGGGTCATTCTAAAAGCGTAACGATTTGATTTTAGTCAAAACATGTCATTTTAAAAAAAGTTTAGATTTGGTTATGGTTCTTAAATGAGCTTTTAATATGCTTCAGTTTATGTGTGTGCAGGACTTTTCACATGAAATTTAAAACCAGTTTTTGTAGTCAGTTAGTCACTATGTTTGTTAGATTGGTATATGAATGTTTATGTCGTCAACTATGTTCCCGGTTCATGAATAAAAGAAGCCCAAATCATTCATAGATGCTTATCGGGAATCTTTCCTGAATGCTTATATTCTGATTTGTTTGCTTTCCAGAAGAATGTTAGTGAAGTTAGTTTGTTTGTTTTATATTAATATTAGTTTTTAAAGTTTACGAAGTTTATGTTTTAAAGTTTTAAAATTTTTTCGTACACATTCTACTATATAAAGTCATTTTATGTATGTTTATGTATTTAAGTGCTTTGTTTGCGTATGAATATGAATTGCAATTAAAAATCATGTTGTTTCAAAAAGTATATTAAAAAATAATTTATCATTTGAAATTGTATATATGTTTACTTGACGATTTCTATATTTCCACCCGTGTCGTGCACGGGTTAATAACCTAGTATCCACTAGATAAATCAATTTAATTTAATTATGCATTTAATATATTAGCAATTATATTGTATTAACTTTTAAGATTGTAACTTGTATCGAAATTGACTTAATAACTGTTCAAAAGTCAAAGCAATACTGATGACTAAAAATGTTTATCTGTTTTAATTAAAATCTAGACTTGTTCTGCTTGAAATTTTTTCTATAGGGATTTAATTTTTTGAAATTTTTTCTATTCAATTATTTTTCACTAATGCTTGGATTTCAACTTTAATTTTCAAAAGGAATGATCTTTTATTTTCGTCAATAGCTTATTATTATCCCATTCTTGGTTTGCTAATTGCCTAAAAGAATGGTGAACCAACACTTTTCAATTGATATTTTAAACTTTCATGGCCAATCAATACTTTTTAATGAAGAATTATTTCAAATTTCAAATAAGTTGATAGTTTGATTTGTTTAACTTACTTAAATTTGTTTGTTTAATTCATTCAATAGCATCAAGAATCCGACTCCATTACTGTTGGTGCGTCCATTGACACATTTAGTGTAAAGGTATGTCATTTTTCATTTCAAGTTATTTTCCTTTATTATACAACAACAATAAATTATTAAACAACATTGTTATTTACTGCTTTCTTTTTAAAATAGTAGTTGACACATTTGTTACTAGAGGTGCACAAACTGGTTTTCGGTTTAAACCCGAGCAGTTCATTGAACGCCCGGTTCTTTACACTTTAAAGGCTTATATTTTATAAAGAAGTTTTGACAGATTGTATATATCATCTTTTTTTATAACCTGGAGAGACTGTCAATCAAAGCATTACCAAGAATTTTTACTTACCATATGCTACCAATAGATTTGGGTCTTCACGTACGTCAACCAACACTTACGTCAATTGATATTTTCTGATCAGTGTTGGTATCTATGTATTGATACTACCATTATGGCTGAAACTAATTACCATATATTGATTTCCAATTAATGTTTCCTATTTTCCTTTACAATAAATTGATTTCCAAAATTTCAACCGAGCATTACATGGAATGGTTAATGAGCTATAAATGGATATGATATGTGAGCTATAAATTAATTTTGACGCTGACGTATATAGACAGACTGGTTTTAAACCGGGTTAAACCTGTTTTTGACTAACCGGTTCCAAAATATCTTTCTTATTGTAACATATGCAATTGTTAATATCATTATTATAATTACAATCATATTTTCCTTTACAATAAATTGATTTTTCAATGGGGCATTATATGGAATGGTTAATGAGCAATAAATGGATATGATATGTGAGCTATAAATTAGTTTTGAGCTACAAACGGATTTTAAACTGGATGAAACTTGTTTTTGTCTAATCGATTTCAAAATATCGGGTTTAAACCAATTTTAGCTAAAAAAACTCCAAACCGGTCCTAACCTAGTGGTTTATAACTACAAATCGGTTTTTGTAATACCGAGTTCAAGCCAGTGTTCCTGTTATGCTCCTTAGAAATCTTAACCAGAAAAAGGCTTATGTAACGGTACTCAACTACAAATTATATCTTTAGGTACTCATGTAGTTTAAGCAAAAATAATTTCTGGAACTAACATTGGACATAGAGTTTTGATCCATAGATCACCACTGACTCCAACAGACAACAAAATAGCATATAAGTTTCAAAGACGACAGTTTTCCCTTGCAGTATGTTTTGTGATGACCATAAACAAAAGCCAAGGTCAATTATTATCTAGGGTTGGTTTGTACTTGAAAGAACCCGTGTTCTTACACGGATAGCTATATGTCGCCTTATCAAGAGTTACAAGCAGGTGTGGGCTAAAGATTTTGATTCTTGATAAATAAGGTAATCTGATCAATACAACCACAAATGTAATGTACAAGGAAATTTTTTCTTATTTGTAAAATAGTTGTATAATGTTTGTTTTCTAATTCCTGTAATTTTAATGTAAGTTGTAATTGTATTAATAATATATGATAATTGTGTAATGTGTTATTGATTGTATATTGCTTAATGTTTAAATATTATAATTTTTATTAATTCCCCGTGTAATACACGGGTCTAAAACTAGTATGTATATATATATATATATATATACACTAGATTTTATCCCCCGTATTACGGGGGTTGTTTTACATTATTCGTTTTTAATATTTATATATGTATATTTGGCTATTAATTTTATTTATTATAAGAAAGTTAATAATTAATATACTTGAGGTTTGATGATGAAATGGTTTCACAAATAAATGATATGTTATAATTCGGCTTAAAAGCTATCTAGATTTGGTAATACCCATTGCCCCTTTATTTTCTTTATTATAAAATTGTTTCTTATTTATAAATAATATCCTTTTTTTAAATAAAATAAGATATTAATTTTTAGCATATCCCTATTTTATAAGATTTTCATATCAAATATTTGATGAGATTAATTTTTAATATAATGAGATGTTATAACCCGTTTAAGAGCTATTTGGGTTTAGAGAGACCTTTACCCGTGAATTTGGGTCAAATGCCTGAGAAGCCTTCATTTACAAATAAAGCAATCTGATGGCTTGAGAGAATGGTTGTTTTACATTTTTTGTTTTTTAATATTTATTTTTTGGATTTTAATTTTCTTTATTGTAAGAAAGTTAATAATATACTTAGGGTTTGATGATTAAAGGGTTTCGTAAATAAACGACATGTTATAACCCGTTTAAAAGCCATCTGGATTTGGTAACCCATGATCCACTTATTTTTTTAACTACAAAATTGTTTATTAATTATAGATAATATCTTTTTCTTTTTAAATTGGATATTAAATTTAAGTATATCCCTATTTTATAGGATTTTTATATTAAATAATTTGTAAGATTAATTTTTAATTTATTGAGATGTTATAACCCCGTTTAAGAGCTATCTGGTTTTGTTAAGACTCATACCCATGAATTTGGGTTAAATAAATGAGAGGTCTATATTTAAAAATAAAGTAATTTGGTGGCTTCCATAAAAGGGAGGAACGACCATATCGCGACACGTAGGATTTTAGGGTTTTCGTTTATATATATATATATATATATATATATATATATATATATATATATATATATATATATATATACTAGATTTTTCCCGGTAATACGGGGGTTGTTTTACATTATTCGTTTTTAATATTTATATATATATATATTTGGATTTTAATTTTATTTATCGTAAGAAAGTTAATAATTAATATACTTGGGTTTGATGATAAAATGGTTTCATAAATAAATGATATGTTAATTTTATTATCTTATAAAATTGTTTCTTAACTATAAATAATATCTTTTTTTAAAAGATAAAATAGGATATTAATTTTTAGTATATTCTAATTTTATATAATTTTCATATCAAATATTTGATGAGATTATTTTTTAATATAATGAGATGTTATAACCCGTTTAAGAGCTATTTGGGTTTGGTGAGACCTTTACCCGTGAATTCGGGTCAAATGCGTGAGTAGCATTCATTTACAAATAAAGTAATCCGATGGCTTGAGTGAATAGTTTTTTTACATTTTTTGTTTTTTAATATTTATTTTTTGGATTTTAATTTTCTTTGTTGTAAGAAAGTTAATAATATACTTAGGGTTTGATGATGAAAGGGTTTTATAAATAAATGATATGTTATAACACGTTTAAAAGATATCTGGATTTGGTGACCCATGACCCACTTATGTTTTTTACTATAAAATTGTTTATTAATTATAAATAATATCTTTTTCTTTTTAAATTGGATGTTAAATTTTAGTATATTCCTATTTTATAGGATTTTCATATCAAATAAGTGGTAAAATTAATTTTTAATTTAATGAGATATTATAAGCCGTTTAAGAGCTATCTGGTTTTGGTAAGACCCATACCCATGAATTTGAGTTAAATCAATGAGAGGCCTCCATTTAGAAATCAAGAAATCTAGTAGCTTCCATAAAAGGGGGAGCGACCACATTGCGACACATATTATTTTTGGGTTTTCATTTATATATATTATAGATATATATATGTTTTGGTCAAAAATTCCTATATGTGGATTGATGCTTGTATGACAAATATGATTAAAGTGACTATATCAAAAGATGAACTCCCAAATTTATACGAGGACAAGCTCTTGGTAACTAGTATCCCGCCGGCATAAAAACCTCGGATAGTGAAAACTATCACTACCGATTATATTGAACTTGAAAATATTACAATAGGTGAGAATATGAGCTGATCGTGAGTACAAAGTGTTTGCTAGTATGATTCTCTGTATGCTATGTGTTGTGTGTGTTATGTGATATAATCAGCTCATATATATAGTTACAAGAAGAATAATTAAATAATAACTAGCCATAAAGAGCATTTATTGTCCTTGCGAGAATATTGGAGCGGTTATGACTTGTATAAACGAGTGGTAACTCCTTCCAATGTCTACAATCTTTAATGCTTTGACCAAGTCTTCAGTTGTTGAGGATCCTTTATCCTTAAAGGATCTTTATTCCTGAAAACAGTCGCCAAGAATAGCTTATCCACAAGGATCAAGAATCTTGGTCCCAACAATTGCCCCCAAACATGATAGATGTGAATGGATAACAGCTGTCATGTTTATCCCGAGAATTCGAATCGCAACCGTTGGAGAGAAAATGATGTGACCGTTGCCTGCTGACTCATTATTATCCCTAGGTTATAGCATTGAGGCGCCTTATAACCATTCTTCATTCCAGATTAAAAGCACTATTCCGGCGATATGTGGAAATTCAGGATGTTGCTTTTAATTTCTGCATAGACATACGATATTCTTGTAAAGGCTTGACCGGGTGGATGGTCCACCTGTTGCTGGAGAAGCCTGGATCAACTTTTGGTTTTCTACTTGATAATATAACTCTTTTGGTTTCCTTTTTGTCTTCTGTGTTACTAGGATAGAGGATCTTGAATCCTTATAGTACTTCTTGAATTGCTTACATGTTAAAATAAGTAACCAAAAAAAACAGAATAATTAGAAAAGTTGGATCTTGATCCAACTATCTCGGGGACAAGCCCAATAAAACATGGGGACAATCCCAAAGAAACGTGGGGACAAGCCCAATAAAATGTGGGGACAAGCCCAATAGATACGTGGGGGCAAGCCCAATAAAACGTGGGGACAAGCCCAATAAAATGTGGGGACAAGCCCAATTAGATACGTGGGGGCAAGCCCAATAAAATGTGGGGACAAGCCCAATTAGATACGAGCGACGAGCCGATCCCTGACGTTGGCCCAAATAAACGCGGTGACGAGCCTGACAGGCCCAAATAAACGCGGTGACGAGCCTAACCCGGCATTGACCTTAACTTGTGCATATGGTACGTCTACCATTTAATTTATAGGATCCAAGATATGGTTTTTAGCTATGAAATTGTCAGCCACATATAGTGTACTGGTCCCACAACCTCCAATCATACCCGGATAATCGTGCGCTCCAGGCGAGGGTGTCAAAATCCTAATTTCATGGAATAAGGTGAAGACCTTATAAACCTAGCAACAAGGCCGATTAAACTTAGGAGAGAGTTGGCCAACCCGTTTTTTCCACTTGAAGGCCCTATTGCTCGGCATTTCTGCAACATGACAAAACAAAAATCTAACATAAAGTAAAATTTTACAAAGTAATGGACTGAAGAAGTTTTTAGAATTCAAGATCCTGATCAGCAGAAATATCTTTTTAGATGAATTACATTCCAAGCTCTTGGGAGCATGTCACCTTCCATATTCATTAAACGATATGCCCCCTTACCAGCTTTGGCTTCAATTAAATAAGGACCTTCTCATTTAGGTGCTAACTTTCCATCAGCAGGATTAGTTGTATTCTGAAAAGCCTTTCGAAGAACTAAATCCCCAACTTGAAACCTTTTGATTATGATATTTTTGTTGTATGCACCGGCTATCTTCTGTTGGTAGGCTGCCATCCTGAATCTTGCTTGATCTCTAAGTTCTTCTATGGTATCTAGGTCTTGGACACGATTCTCTTCATTCATCTGAGGATCACGGATGCTTGTTCTGGCTGTTGGATACACCATTTCGGTGGGGATCACTGCTTCAGCTCCAAAGACTAATGAGAATGGTGTTTGTCCTGTGGCATTCTTTGGAGTTGTCCTATCTGCCCAAAGCATGTAGGGTAGTTATTCAACCCATTTGCCTTTTTTTATTCCAAGCTTCTTCTTCAAGTTATTGATGATGAATTTGTTGCTTGATTCTGCTTGGCCATTTGCTTGTGGATGGACTGGCGTTGAAGTGATCATCTTAATTCCCCAGCTGTCACAAAAGTTAGTAGTTCTTTTCCCAATAAATTGGGAACCATTATCACAAATAATTTCAGAAGGGATACCAAATCTAGTAATAATATTACGCTTAATAAAGGATATAACTTCCTTTTCCCTGACTTGAGGAAATGCCTCATCTTCAATCCATTTAGAGAAATAATTCGTCATAGCTAACATAAAGACTTTTTCCCCTGGAGCTGTAGGGAGTTTGCCCACTATGTCCATTCCCCATTTCATGAATGGCCATGAGGAGACAATATGGTGTAAGGGTTATGCCGGCTGTTGTAGGATGTTGCCATGCCTCTGACAAGCATCACACTTCCTTGAGTATTCCATAGCATCTTTCTTCATAGTAGGCCAGAAGTATCCAATCCTTAGGATCCTGGAGAATAATGCTCCGCCCCCTGTATGATTGCCACAATCTCCTTCATGGAAATATTTTAGTACTCCCTGGATCTCGTATTCTTCTATGCATTTTAAGTATGGACCTGCAAGTGATTTCTTGTATAGCGTATCATGTATAATAGTATATTGTGATACTTTGGCTTTGAAAGCTTTGGGATTTACCCCTTTCAGGATTTCTCCGTCTTGAATGTACTTTGTTATAGGAAAGATCAAGGATGAACAATCCCGAGGGTGATCATCAGGATCTATGAGCATCTTCCCTTCTAATTCCAATGCCTTGTATTCCTCGATTGCCAGAGATAAGACATGAATAATGGGAATTTTCGTATTCTCAGAGAGCTTCAAGGCTGAAGCTAGGTTTGCTAAGGCATCAGCCCTGGCATTTTCTTCTCTCAGTACCTGTATAATATTGAAATAATCGAAGGATCCTGCAAGATCCTTAACTATATCTAAATATTTAACTAACTTTTCACCTTTGACTGCATATGTGCCATTAAAATGATTCGCAATTAATAATGAATCTACAAAAATTTGAAGATACCTGATTCTCATACCTTTGGCTAGTTGTATACCTCCAATGAGTGCCTCGTATTATGCTTCATTGTTAGTGGCATGGAACTCACAAGCTATTGAGTGGGGTAGTATGTCCTCCTGTGGCGATTTTAGTAGTATTCCCAATCATGTTCCTTTAACTTTTGAGGCTCCATCAGTGAAGAGTGTCCAGGGATCCTTGGTTTCTTCAAGCTGTTGAACTTCAAGACAGGCTTGTTCCTCTATGTCACTACTGAAATCAGCCACGAAGTCTGTTAGGGCTGTGACTTGATTGCGTTTCTAGGCTCATATTGAATATCATAAGCACTTAGTTTTACATCCCACTTAACCATTCTACCTGACATTGCCGGTTTTCTAAGGACATTCTTAATAGGATAATTAGTTTTTATGATGATAGTATTAGTTTCAAAATAATATCTTAACTTAGTTGAAGCCATAATTAGAGCGAGAATAAGTTTTTCTAGGTGAGAATACCTGGAATCTGCATCAAGTAGACTTTTACTTACATAATAAATTGGATGTTGGTTACCTTCATGATCCTTTACTAGGACTGCGCTTAAAGCGGTGAGAGAGACGGCTAGGTAGAGGATCAAGGTTTCTCCATCCACAGGCTTTATCAGGGCCGAGGATAAATAGTCCTTTAATGCGGTGAGGGTAGCCTCGTGTTTCTCCGTCCACTCGAATCTCTTGTTTATCCTTAGGATGTCATAGAAATCTTTACATTTCTCTAAGAACTTTGATATGAACTTGTTCATTGCTGCCACCCTTCCATTTAATCTTTGCACTTCTTTTATGTTCGTTGGGGACTTGAGATTTAAGATAGCATGTATCTGCTCTGGACATGCTTCTATCCCCCTTTTGGTTACCAGATATCCAAGGAATTTTCCTGCCTTAACACCAAATACACACTTAGCAGGATTTAGCTTCATGTTATATTTGTCAAGGATGTCAAATGCTACTTCCGGATCCTTGAGGTGGTCTTCCGCCTTCTTTAATTTCACCACCATGTCATCGATGTAGACTTCCATGGTGTCTCCTAATTGATCTTTGAACATCATATTAACCAGTCTCTGATACGTAGCACCTGCATTTCTAAGACCAAACGGCATAGCAATATAACAATATATGCCCGTAGGGGTTATAAATGTTGTGTCCTCTTGATCAGATGGTTCCATCTGGATTTGTTGAAATCCGGATGAAGCATCCATAAAGGTCAACATTTCATGCCCTGCGGTAGCATCCACCATGGAGTCAATGTGGGAAAGAGGGAAAGGATCCTTGGGACATGCCTTATTCAAATCAGTAAAATCGACACATACCCTCCACTTTTCGTTTTTCTTTTGAACTACAACCACATTGGCTAACCATTTTGGATACCTTACTTCCCTAATCATACCTGCCTTTAGTGGTTTCTGTACCTCTTCTTGGATGATCGCATTTCTTTCCGGAGCAAATTTTCTTCTTTTTTGATGAATAGGCCTGAAAGAAGGATCAATTCCAAGTTTATGGGTTATAACATCCTTAGAAATACCTGTCATATATTCGTGTCTGCATGCAAAGGTTGATTTTCTTCGTTGTAAGAAGGATACTAGATCCTTCTCGATGGATACTTGTATCTCAACTCCGATTAGTTCTTTGCTATCAGGATCCTCTGGATGCAAGACCACTTCCTTAGAATCGTGTTCCCTAGTCTCCGTCACGTTTCTTCTTGTAATTCCCGAATCTGGATCACTACAATTATGATATCAACAATCTAGGTGTTGGTGCGGAATTCCAACACTAGATGATTCAAGAACGCAAGTAAACACAAACACGTAGAACACACGAATGGCTTCAAAACACACGTATTATTATACGTCAGGTGCTTAAGCACTATTAATACAAAACTCGTCTAGAACAACCCCTAGACGGCCAAGACACCAGTGAATGAACGAACCCCTAACCCTATACAATGCATTCTATATATGTAGGGAACTAACCACTCAAGCCCAATACTAACCAAAAGCCCACCGAGATCCGAAGGGATCTCGGTTTACATACATAGCCCAAACAAAACAAACAAACTACGTACAAACCAAATAACTAGGCCCAACAATCTCCCCCTTGGTTTGTAGCTTGGTTCTCAATCATGCTCCATATAATCGATGTCAGCGTCTTTCAAACCACCTGCCAAAATTTGCATCTAATAATATAAGCCACCATGCTTGTATATTCTTTTGCAGCCGGTTCAAAAATCGGGTCGGCAATTATTTGAAATGCACTGAGTGTCTTGATGTCTTTCTCTCCAAGCTTTAGCAGATCTCGTGGGTCAACAAATCTATACTGCCCTTTGCCCTTCTACAAACGTACAACCACGGTAGCAGTTTCACTGTCATACATCCAGAATCTCATATTATCCAGAGTACCATCAGAAATAGTTTTAGGCACAGGAATACGAGAGACTTTCTTTGTAGCAGGCCACATGACATTAACCATTTTCTTTCCTATCTTTGGATCCACGACCCCCTTTGCTTTCTTCAAGAACGATTCTGCAGTTGGCATCTTTGGAAAGCCTTGATCAACTTGATTTCTCAAAAAGTTCCAGAAATCCCTACCACGTTTATCATTTGTTGGATTGTGGAATGGGGAGTTTATCAAATCACTGAGATCCACCTTAGTCCAGGAACCAAAGTCTTTCATCTTATTATAGTATTCAGTGGTCCCGGACTTCCGTTTAACCCACCACATGTTCTTTTCAGCATCAAAACCACATGACATAACTCCAGAACGATCTCCATATTTATCCGAAAAACCCTTTTGAAGAGTAACAACGAATCTGTCTGGGTGATCGGATGATTCAACATTCTGATTGGAGTTTTTCATCACCAGCAGCTTCTTCTGAATTCTATCAGACTTTTCTTTGGTGAGTGGAGGTTCAGATAGATACTGTTTCAGCATCTCTGATTCATCTATAAATTCAGCCTGACGAACAGTAGAGCTACCACTTTAATCAACGTTGGGCATCTTTGAGGTTTTATCATCACTGCTCTTGAATTCATCTCCAAACTTTTGAACAAGTTTTTGTTGGAGGTCAAGATAAACGGCAGTTAACTCTCCCATGTTGGACTGAAGCTCTTTGATCTTGGAGTCTTTATCAGAATTATTGGCTTCCAGCTCTTGAATACGCACATCTTTCACGACAGAATCTTGTTCAAGTTCAAAGACTCTACGTTGAAGAGCTTGCACATCAACGGGGGCATCTTCAAGCACCACTCCCTTGCCTTTATCTTGCAAATATCTTTCTTACATAGCCAGAATCGGAGCAACCTTTTCGGAAACATTTGAGCTTGACTGACCCAGATTGGACGGGCCAGAAGATCCAGAAGCAACATCAGTTTATGGCATAGTAGCCTCATCAGTGGATAGAATATCTGACTCAAAATCAAAATCACGAGCAATGTCATCAAGCATCTGATCTTGAGTCAGTGGCTCTGCATAGGATGAACATGGTTCAACTTGAGTCTCTGGAGCTTGTGACTCAGGTTGTGATTGTTGTTGTAGGCTAGTGGTTGTGATTGTTGCTGGTGTTGTGATTGTTGTTTCAGTTTCACGAACCAGCACGCCCGATCTCGGATCTTTCTTTCTGCGCTTTCGTGGAATGAGATCAGCGGCTGGTTCCTCAGGGATATCACCTTCTTCATTTACAACAACTGCCTGAGGAGGCTTCAGAGCGGTTGACTGTAATAATTCTTTGAAAGCTTCAAAATCTCTTAATTGCTCATCAGTCAGAGCAGTATCCTTTTCACGGTGTTCTGTCTCTTCTTCTTCATCTGAACTGATCTCGAATGCAACAGACTGCCTTTGAACAGGTGTCACATGTTCATCGACAATTTGAGCTGTAACTAGTACAACTTCAGTCTTAGCAAATTTACCAAACTTTTCCAGAGTATTGAGGCCCTGATAGACAATCTTGGAGCCTTTTCTGGACTGCTTCATTAACCCAAAGGTGTTAGGTCCCATTGACTTCATATCTAATGTATCAACAGATTTGAAAAGTTCGGTGTAGTGAGAGTCAAAAATCATTTGCAGAAATCTGGGATACATGAGGAACATCTCTTTCTTCTTCCCTTTCAGATTGCTCATCATTTCATTAAAAACGAACTTGGAATAGTTGTAATTCCAATCCATGATCAGAGCAACAATAGTAGACATCTGAGTATGACTGATCTCGTCAGACCCCCCCTTTCTTCCTGACACGCATGTGAAGAACGTGTGTATCAAAAACCTCCAGTATGAGTGAAATAGTTTCTTGATTGCTGGAGGACAAGCACCCTCATAACCCATCCTGGTAATAATCTCAGAGACGGTAGTAGCAGAGTATTCTGTCGGGTGATCAGGTTGATCACCAAACAAAAGCACATCCCTTATGATAGTCTCTGTGATGACGACCGGCTTATTCTGCACTTTGGAGTCTATCGACACAAATCCATCTGCTCCTCGTGGATTGATTGAGGCATTATTCCAAAAATCAGTGATCATCTTTCTGCAAATGACAGGGTTTTCTCGTAATGTGTGAGAAATCCTGCAAGTGTTGAGGCCGACAATCATAGACTTGAATTCCTTGTGGGCCAGTGGTGGATCAAACAAATGTCCAACTATGTTATGTGTGTCCACAAACTTTAACGGAGCCTGATCAGCCATTACTGCACCAAACAAATCAAGTTAGTAAATACAAACTTGACTATAGTTATATTTTAAATCAAATTGGTCATTTTTAAGACATGAGGAGCCAATGATGACAAGATCACATCTGGTGGGCCAATAGAAAAATATAATAATAGTGTCACAATTGATCTCGGTCCACAATCAGTTTTCTGTCAACAAGAGATTTCGGTCAAATAAAGTTTTCTGTCAAAAACAAGTGTTTTCTGTCCAGATTGACCGAGAACATGAGTTCTCGGTTAATTCCAGCGTTTTCGGTCAACGAAAGTCAACCGAGAACATGAGTGTGTCATCTTCTCCAAGTCACTGAAACCTCGATTAATCTTGCAACGAAACCCCTTTAACTTCCAACAATTAACCCTAAAACAATCCAATACCTGTAACACGATCAAAAGAACACCAAATACAATGGAGTGTGATTAGCTTATGTTTGTGAGGTTTTCGGCTGAATGGTTTGAGATATGAAAGTGTTTTTTGAATGAATGAGAACAAAATCAGGGATAAATATCATTTATACCCAAAAGAGATGGGCCGAGAACCCACAAACAAGCCCAACCCTTTGTTTCAGCCCAAATACTTTTAATCTCATACCTGACAATCCAGTCTAAAACCCAGAGAAATATAAAAGCACTGAAAACGACTCGGTTAAATCACATGTTTCGAGGAGAGTGATCTCGATATAAAACAAAAAAATAAAGAAAACAAGAAAAGTAAAAAGATAAAAATACAAGAATAATCTTTTTGAGATTTTTGCAGATTTGGGATCAAATTTCAGTTTTGTAAAATCGCCGTCTTTTACGAAAAGATCCAAACATGAAATCATATTGTTTAAGATGCTGTCACAAAGATTCATGTTCAGCGTAATTATGACATAAAGAGACAGGTTGATAGCAGGTAAAACAAACTTAGCATAACTTTCATTGCATCAGTGATATGAATTAGGTTCAGTTCGGCATAAAGCTTAGATGGACATCACTCGTGGATTTGTGACGCCTCCTATCTCTTCTCAAAACGTATTTGGCTTTCCCAGATCACCCCAATTTGACTTCAACCCCCTAGTACTTGATCAAAAGGTTTTTATTTGAAAATTAAACAAAAATTTGAGCTTTAAGGTTGAACGTTGGACTTACAAGCCATCCGGACTTACAGGCCTTTCATTCGAGACATGACAGGATTTACTTTTATGCCCCCATCTCTGTAGTTCTAGTTTGACCCTTTAAGCTTTTGAAAAACGAAAAAAAAAAAATTAAGTACCACAATAATCAAAATAATCAATATTTTTTTTTAAATCACTTAGAAACATAACATTTTATGTGATCAAGACACTAACGGGCTCGTGTATGTCTGGGTAATTACTTTTCTGTCTGTCATTTGGAGAGATGTATCTGGAGACATGCACATTTCTTCAAAATGACTCTCCACAGTAAGTTTAGCAAAATTAGTTTATATCACTTCAACTTTTACGCATCATGGAAAGCTACCATACAGATCAATGACTTTTCTAGAGCCTTTTAAGCTTAATAACTTCACCCTTTAAGCACACAGAAACAATATATCTATCATTTTCCAAAGGTTGGATCAATTTTCGTTTGAAAATATTTGAAGCTTCCCAAAAGCTGTTAACTGAATAGTAATATCATATCCCAAAAGACAGTTTGAGACTCGATCACCCCGGTCACTCTTAGGTTTCAGGTAAATGGCTACCCCGTATGTCCACAAGTGGTTAACAGGACCAAACACATATGAAAATACATGTCCTTCCAACTTAGAGTTACCGACATAATTTTAAGTGAAAGAATTTAAAACACAAAACATATCACAATCGCCCCAGATGCTTTCAGTCTTTAGACAAATGGCTATCCTCTGTGACTCTACAAGTAGATCAACGGACCAAACATATACAAGTATATTTTCTTCAAACTTAATCAACCGACATAATTTTAAGCGAAAATGAGACTTACACACACAATTTTTTTATTTATTTATTTAATTTTTTTTAATTATTCACGCACACACACTATTTTTGGCTTTTTGATTTTTCTCCCCCTAAAATTGTACAAATTAAGAAGATATGTACGAGTTTACACTCAAAAAGAATCAATCCTCGAAACGAAGCATTTTAAGAAAACTCACAAGCACATTAAATTTGGCTGTTCCGACCGGTTTTGTAAATAAGTCCGCCACATTATTATCAGTGTAAACTTGTTCAAGGTGAATCAATTTTCGGTCAAAACAGTCATGAATAAAATGAATTTTAATATCGATGTGCTTGGTTTTAGAATGTTGAACTGGATTCTTAACAATTGCAATGGCAGCATCATTATCACAAAAGATGGGAGTATCAAGAAATTCCAAACCATAATCCAGCAGTTGATTTTGCATCCAGATAACCTAAGA
Organism: Bidens hawaiensis; assembly: GCF_021521415.1. Classification (NCBI taxonomy): domain Eukaryota; kingdom Viridiplantae; phylum Streptophyta; class Magnoliopsida; order Asterales; family Asteraceae; genus Bidens; species Bidens hawaiensis. The sequence continues at coordinate 59,043 of NW_027491733.1, forward strand.
GCAGCAGGCTGATGCAGCAACATACTCCACTTCGGCAGTCGAGGTGGACACCGTCTGTTGTTTCTTACACTACCATGAAATGAGACGATCTCCTAAGAACTGGCATCCGGCAGATGTAGATTTCCTATCAATGTCATCTACACCATAATTGCTATCAGCAAAAGCATAGAGATCAAATTCTGATTGTTTGGGATACCAAAGACCTAACTTCGGTTGTCCCTTTAGATATCTAAAAATACGTTTGACAGTAATTAAATGAGAGAGTTTAGGATTAGCCTGGAAACGAGCACATTTACAGACTGCAAACATGATATCGGGTTGGCTGGAGATGAGGTACATTAGAGACCCGATCATTGGTCGATAGTATGTTTGATCTACGGGACTCCCTTCCGGATCAGATGATAGTAAAGGCCTTTCCGCCATGGGAGTGTTAGCACTCTTGGAGTCTTGAAACTCAAACTTTGCCAGCATATCCTCAACATACTTCCCTTGATGCAGTAAAATTTCCTGCCGAGCTTTGGCGAACCTGTAATCCCAGAAATGTTGTCATTTCACCCAGCGCACTCATCTCAAATCATTTCTTCATTACTTCTTCAAACTCCGCGCACAACTCAGCACTGGTGGATCCGAAGATAATGTCGTCTACATAGATCTGGACTAAGATCAAATCCTTTCGGACAGTTTTACGGAACAGGGTTTGATCAATGGTTCCTCGCTTGTAGCCATGATCTAGAAGATGTGCTGTTAAAGTAGCATACCATGCTCGAGGAGCCTGATGAAGCCCATACAATGCCTTGTCTAACTTGTAAACATGATTTGGCTTCTTGGAATCAGTAAAACCCGGTGGCTGTTCCACATATATCTCTTCCTTGACCTCGCCATATAGAAATGCAATCTTAACGTCCATTTGATACACTGTGAACCCCATAAATGAAGCGTAGGCCAAAAAAATTCTGATGGCTTCAAGTCTAGCCACTGGAGCATAAACCTCAGTGTAATCCAACCCTTCAACTTGACGAAACCCACGAACTACCAATCGAGCCTTGTTTCGAACAATTACCCCGGTGTCATCTTGCTTGTTTCGGAACACCCATCTCGTATCAAGTGCTTTCTTTCCCTTCGGTAACTCAACCAATCTCCAAACTTTCAACTTATCAAACTGATTTAACTCTTCATGCATAGCGTCTACCCAACTGGATTTCTTGGAGGGCCATGTCTACAGTCTTTGGCTCTATCTGTGATATGAAACATGAAAACAAACAACTGTTTATATTTCCAGTCTGACTTCTGGTGGACAGGCCCGTTTCAAGAGGACCTATGACATTCTCTATTGGATGATCTTTCTAAATTCTTGAAGGAAGTAATTGATCGGAAACATCACTAGTGGAATTCAAGTTTGACAAATTCACATCAATGTCTGCAAGGGGGTTCTTCCATCCGGAGGTTGCTGTACTATGTGAGTACAAAGTGCTTGCGACATATTCATTTGGAATGACATCGGGAAATAGTGTGTACCCGAAAATCTGACAAATAGGACTCTCCCCCTCAACTGTCGTGGTATCTTCAGACGGACTTTGCGAATATTCATTTTCTGGAACTGCTTTCGGCTGAGAAACGGATGCGGGTTTGTCGTCATTAACTGGTTCTGGGACATCATCATCCAGAAGTGGAGAGATGTGAGATACTGCATGTGAGTTATCTTTCTCAGCATCTACTGTACTGCTGCCTGAAGGTTCTGTGTTAATGACCGAAAGCACATTGAACGATTTGAAGAATTCATTATAATCGAATAACCAGTCTGGACCAACACGAGCATCAGTCTCGTTTTCTTCCAACCAACGAACATCATAAGATTCTAGAATCTGTTTGGTAGACTTGTTGTAGACCCTGTAAGCAGTATGGCCCGCATAACCAACAAAGTAGCAATCATCAGCTTGGGCCCCAAATTTCGGAGTAGACTCTAGGTTCAGTAGAGTGCATGGGCAACCAAAAGCCTTAAAGTGCGCGACAGTAGGCTTATGTCCATAGACAATCTCATAAGGAGTCTTCATTTGTGATTTGTTGATTATCACCCGATTCTGAACATAACAGGCCATATTAATAGCTTCTGCCCAGAAAAATAATGGTAGCTTAGAATCACACAACATCATCCTTGCGGCTTCAATAAGAGTTTGGTTTCTTCTTTCAGCCACACCATTTTTTTGTGGTGTCCGTGCTGAACTATATTGACGAAGCACTCCCCTCTCTGAGCAGAAATAATTTAATGATGCATTCTTGAATTCTGTACCATTATCACAGCGTATTCCCTTCAGCTTCAAGTTCAGTTGGTTCTCCATGAGCACTATAAACCTTTTGATCAAATCTGCAGTTTCACTTTTATTCGACAAGAAAAACACCCAAGTAAAACGTGAGTAGTCATCAGTAATAACAAGACAATAAGAGCTGCGTGAAAGACTCAAAACATGCACTGGACCAAAGAGATCCATATGTAGCAGTTGAAAAACTGATGAGATGGTGTTTATCAATTTTGGTTTATGAGTTTTTCGATGATATTTACCCAAGGCACAAGCCACGCATTTTTCAATAGTAACAAAATCTTTAATGGGTAAGCCATGGACCAGATCAATTTTAGCAAGACGATTTAAATTTTTTGTATTAGCATGACCAAGACGACGATGCCAAAGCATAGCATTGTGTTCTGACACTTTTGAAAACAAGCATGTTATTTCATCAGGAACATTTTTGTTCATGTCGATCACATAAGCATTATCCTTTCGTTGTGATCGAACAAGAATCCAATCTTCTGGTATAATGATACCAGGTTTCAAAATCAAACATTCTTTCTTAGTAAAGAGAGTTGAAAACCCTTTGTCACAGATTTGTGACACGCTCAGCAAACTGTGCAATTCAGGAACAAAATTATCATTTTCAAATCTTAGAACACCGTTACTTACAGTACCCTTCTGTGTGATCTTTCCCTTTACTCCTCCCGAGAAGGACACATATCCACCGTTAAAAGTTTCAATGTCGTGTAGTTGGGAAATGTCTCCTGTCATGTGCCTGGAACAGCCACTATCAACATACCAAGGTCTGATGATATTCCTCCATAGCTGTCCCTGCACAAAGCGTGGGATTAGTTAGATTTTGGTACCCAGTCCATAGTTACACTGGGTGACCCTGATGCATTTAAAGTTATCACGGGTTGCCATGACATGTCCCTTTTATCATCAAACGTGGATTTTTTAGATTCCTTTGCCGGAGATTTAGGCAACCATTTGTGTCTACCATTGTATGATTTGGCATTATATGTACGAATGGTTGTCGTAACCTCTGGTGTTTTGGGGTTGGAAGAAGACGAGGTTGCCTTTTCCACCCGTTTTGGCTTAGAATTTGTGTTCGCTTTTGAAACCGAAGCACTTTTTCTAACCCTTTTTCGAAACATGTTAGGCTTGGTCTAATGAGAACTAAACCTGCCAGATTTGTTTCGGTTCCAATCATCGTCAGAGGAATTAACATGACTATGCCTGAATCTTTGCCTGTACGAATTATGATGCATATAGGGCATATTCCTCTGATAATATCCATAATAAGGAACATATGGACGATGTGGACAATTTCTGGCAATATGACCAAGAGTGCCACAATTAAAACAAGTTTGACGTTTTATGTAGAAATCATTTTGGGCAACTCCTCGTCTGGACTGGTTGTGAGGACCAATTTGCTAAAAATTGCGATGGCCCCTTTTTACATTATTCAGCTTATCACCGTGTTTGTCATTAGAGCACCCCTCTTTAACAAATTTAGGTGGTAAATATTTGTTTGATTCTGAATTTTTAATTTTATTTGAAACCACATTGTCAGAATTCAAAATATTAGCCGAATCAATCAGACAAAAATCCTTGCTCTTTGAAACAGAGCCCACACAAACAGTCGGAATAACAGAATTTAAAACAGGCAGTTTTAAAGGAACATCAGAAATAATGTCATTATTAAATTCAAAACAAGGGTCGTCGTCCTCATCAGTCTATTCCCTCACAGTTACTTTTTCTGCACATGAAACAAACACGTTAGAATCGTTCACTCTTGAAGTGAACGCACTTGCATTCACATAATTAGCTTCATCATTTGTATCTAGTTTGCCGTACTGCAAGCCTTTTACATTTTCTTCCTGTTCTTTGGTAACAGGAGTACTAACATAATTGTGATGATAAGGTGGTGGAACATTACTATAACCTATGCCTTCACCTTTGTTTTCTTTCCACCACAATTGATTTTCAATCATTGAGTCAACTATTCTACTGGAACCCTCGAATTTTTTAAAATCTAGTTCAGCTCTTTCAAATTTTCTAGTTAGATCCAAAATTTCCAATTTAGAGGCTTCCAGCTTAGCAGTTAATTCAACAATTTCCTGTTTGGCATCTAGGTAATGACAACATTTTAGACTAAATTCAGACTTCAGCATAGAAAAATCCTTTTTATTTCCTTCTATTTTATCTAGAAAACCTTTTTCATTTTTCTTGAGTTTAAATTTTTCAGATTTAACTCTTTCCATGTCTCTAATTAAGTTATCATTGTGGAGCCTATATAATTCTATCTTATCAAAACAATCTTGAGAACATGGTTGAAAACTTACCTCAGATGAGTCGTGAGAAGTGAAAGCCATATATGCAAACTGAAGTTCCTTGATTTGCTCCTCAGCAACGTTTTCCTCTTCAATGTCTTCAACATTTGCAAAATTTGCGGTCTGATTTCCAATGTTGAGAGCAACCATCTGATCCTCCCAAGAAAACTGTTGAGCAACCAATCTCCTTTCACCATTTCCCGAACTATCACCAACATTTCCCCTAGCATTACCCACTGGAACCAGCGCCCTTTCTATGTTTCCTTCCTTCGCTGGGTTAGTACATTCACGAGCAAAATGACCCGGCTCGTGACAGTTATAGCATCTCAGAGTGTTCTTGTTAAACCCCACCTTCTGATTATTAGGCATGTTCCAATTAATTCTACCAGTCCTCTTAGTGAATTTCTTGGCACGAAATATTGCCATGGCGATTTTCCAAGAGATGCCTATTTCTTCAACATCATCAGGGTGAATCTGATCGAGTTCAACGGTCACAACAGGTTGAACCAAATCTCCAGCTAGGAAAGCATTATAGCAGTTCATGAATCCTACCATTAGAGCTATGTTCTCCTGAGTCTCTTTCGGAATGGAAGGAATCTGACTTGAGTTCTGACCTTGAGCAGCACCAGCAGATGAAGGTTGAGCTGATGAAGATTGAGCAGACTTAGTGAAGAAAACTGGAGCTGGTTGAGGCGGAATAGAGGATGAATGGCCTTGAGTGGACTTAAACATCTGAAAGTTTCCTTGGGTTGGAGGTTGCTGAGTGGCCTTGAACATAGAGAAACTACCTTGAGAAATAAGAGCATTGTTGGAGGCAACGTTGTAACCAGCTGTACTGTAAGAATTCGCATGGTTTATTTCACGTTGCTTGTCATCCATATCACATGCCTTGATAGTAGCCATCATCTCAGAGATAGACATTCTGTTGAGATCATTAGTCTTCTTGATAACAGCAACATTCATATCCCAACTCTTTGGCAATGAGTTTACCAGTTTGTTGTTTATCTCTGAAGTTGCTAGATAAATACTCGCAGATCTCATTTCAGTCACTAAAGATATGAACCTATGGAGTTGAGTTTCCAACAACTCCCCTAGAACATGGTTAAACATATTGAACTTTTGTCGCAGCAAGTCTTGGCGACTCCTTTTCATGTCTTCATTTCCCTCATACACCTCGATTAATGCCTCCCATAGTTTCTTAGCAGATTGAAGTTCTCTAAAACCAAGGGCAATCTTAGGTGAAAGTGCCATGGTTAGAGTTGAAAGTGCCTTTTCATCTTCCTCAATTTTATCAAAATCATCATCATCATACAAGGCAACAGGCTTCACAAGAATTTCAGTCGAGTTTTCACGTTGATAGGTAATTCTTTGAGGCCCCCTAAGAATACTTCTCCAAACTTTGGGATCCTTCATCTTAACGTACTTTTCAAAACAAAATTTCCATTCACTAAACCCCTCATGAGACAAGAGATGAGGTATTCGATTGGTGGTCCCCATTATGGAGTCAGGCCCAAAAGAGAACAGAGAACACCAATGTTGACCGAGAACAATATTGACCGAGAACTACAAAAGTTGACCGAAAACCCAAAGTCAACCGAGAACAACCTGTGGCCGAGGACAAGGATTCTTGAACAGATTGTGGCCGAGAACAAGTTTTCTTGAACTGATTGTGGCCGAGAACAGGTTTTCTTGAACTGATTGTGGCCGAGAACAAGTTTTCTCACCAAAGGTCAATCTGTAGCATAACAAACTTCCGAGAAAGTTGGGATTTTGAGTTGTTTCCAAACTAAAACCAATCTTTTCCCAAAATTGAATCTCCTTCTTCTCCAATCACCTGTTCACCGAAAATACAAGCAAACCACCAATAAATCAAGATCTTGAATCTTTGATATCACAATAACGAGTCTGAATAGGTCTAAGGCTCTGATACCAATTGTAAGTCCCGAATCTGGATCACTACAATTATGATATCAACAATCTAGATGTTGGTGCAGAATTCCAACACTAGATGATTCAATAACACAAGCAAACACAAACACGTAGAACACACGAATGGCTTCAAAACACACGTATTATTTTACGTCGGGTGCTTAAGCACTATTAATACAAAACTCGTCTAGAACAACCCCTAGACGGCCAAGACACCAGTGAATGAACGAACCCCTAACCCTATATAATGCATTATATATATATAGGGAACTAACCACTCAAGCCCAATACTAACCAAAAGCCCACCGAGATCCGAAGGGATCTCGGTTTAATACACAACCCAAACAAAACAAACAAACTAAGTACAAACCAAATAACTAGGCCCAACACTTCTTACTTTCTATAATTGATATGCTTCCCTTAGCTTTTTTGTAGGCTTCATGGAAGAGGTATAGCAATCCTTAGCGTCTTGCTGGTCGCTTTCTATCTTCGCTATTCTCTATGGGGTAGATAGCTTCACACATTGGTGGTAAGTAGAGGGAACTGCCTTCATTTCGTGTATTCAAGGCCTGCCAAGAATAACATTGCAACAAGACAAGGTATCGATAACACAAATTTTTTAATAGAATTTACTCCCTCTATATATATAGGGAGTTTGATGTCCCCCAATGTATTCTTCGTTTCTCCACTAAATCCTACAAGAATTGAGGATCTCGGAATGACTTCCGATTCTGAAATATTCATTTTCCTGAGCACTTCTAATTGTATAATGTTGACTGAACTCCCGCCATCAATGAGGATCCTGCGAACATAATGGTTAGAAATAAACAGAGTAATGACTAAACCGTCGTGATGAGGATCTTGGACGGTGATCCGATCATCCTCATCAAAAGAGATGACTTTTTGCTCGACCGTTGTAGAAGTCCTGATCGGCCTTTCACCATTCTCCAATTTGCTTTCTTTGGCATGTTTTTTCGCAGCAGAATACGAAGTCCCGCATATGTCAGAACCTCCAAAGATTACATTGATAACTTGAGCGTCCGGAGGGGGTGGAGCAGCCTTTTCTGGGACTGGCTCATGATCCTCGGTCCTTGACTTCTTTCTTCGGAACAGCTCCTTGAGGTAGCCTTTGCTGAGTAGGTTGCTGATCTCCCTTTTAAAGGCGATACAGTCTTCTGTCATGTGGCCGAAGTCTTCGTGGAAAGCGCACCATTTGGATTTGTCTTTGGGAGGAGGCGTCTTCTCATTCTTCCTCAGCCATCTCGCTTTGTCACCCAAGCTCCTAACAGCAAGCATTACTCCTCCCATATCTACAGAGAAGCAGTAATCAGATATCCTTGGGCAATCTTCATCATCCTTTTCATCATTCACAGTGTTGATCTTCTGGCCATTTGGTTTGGTGTATGGTTTGGAGCCGTTATTCCTGAAGTAGGATCCTTGTTTCTTGTCTTGAGTTTCACTTTTCGCCGGAGTATTCAGTTGATCTTTAATTCTTTGATCCTCCTCTAACCTGATGAATCTTAAAGCTCTGTTTCCGACTTCATCTAATTTCCTGCAAGGGGTCATAACAAGATCTTGGTAAAATGGAGAGTCCTTTTGTAATCCCATTTTGAATGCCTCAACAGCTGTTGGGACATCCAGATTTGGAATTTCCAAGGCCTCTCTTCCAAACCTAGTAAGGAACAGTCTAAGGGATTCCCCACGAGGTTGGACAACTTTATATAATTCACTAGTTAATTTTTCAAAGGATCTACTGCATGAAAATTGACTATTAAACAAATTGATTAAACGAGAGAAAGAGGTAATTGAATAAGGAGGAAGACTTAGCAGCCATTTGAGAGCAGATCCAGTGAGTGTTGAGCCGAAGCCTTTGGATAAGCAAGCCTCTTTCAGCCTTTCTGGGATTGGGTTGATTTCCATCCTCTCCCGGTATAAGGCACATGTTCCTCAGGATCAGTGGATCCATCATATAACTTCATACTAGGGGCAGTGAAGCGCTTTGGTATCTCAGCATCACAAATTGGTGGAGCGAATCTGGATATGTTATGGCTTCCTGCTAATAACTCAAGGATAGGTTTGATGGCTCCTGGTACACTGGATATCATATCCTTGAGCTTCTGTAACTCACGGGCTATACTTTGATTGATTCATGTATCCTGCATACCACCATGATTAGTACCAAAAGATAAATTATTGTAACTGTTACCTCTTGTTTGATCAAAAGATCTCCCCCCATAGCTGTGTCCGGGGTACATTGTTTCAGCATCAAGAGTTGGTCTAGCAGGAGTGTGGTTTGCATAGGTATGAAGTCCCCTTCGTGGACCTCAAGTGGCCTTGATCGTAGTTCCTTCAAAGGTTCTTTCCCGTAAAGATAGTAGGATTCTGGATGCTGCCCGATGGATTCTGTCTGGAAGCCCAAGAACCCTGGTTGATATACAGAGGATCCTTGAGGCTGGTGAGTAGAAGGTCCTTGACGAAAATCTGAGGGTCAAGATTAGAAGTCGGAGGATCCTTGCGAATGGTGGCTGGAGGATCTTAAGTGCTGACTTGAGGATCCATCTTGAAGGATAGATGATCCTTGCGAATACTGGGTAGAGTATCCTTTCTGGAAGAAATCCGAGGATCCCTGTTGAGGATAAGAGGATGCTGGGTAGCTTTGACCTGGAAAATCTTGGGTGCTGAAGTCAAGTATTTTCGGGATGATGGGACTTGCATCTTCAGTAGTCTTCCTAGTTCTCTTGATTTCCTCAATCTCATAAAGGATCCTCTGGTTGGTCTTGTTCTGCTGCTCCATATAGTATTTCATCTGTGCACACAAAACAGAAACATCATTGTTAGCAGTCACCGTTTGGGAAACAGTAGTGGATTTTGATCCGGAGAAAACGGCAGTCTCCTTCTTCTGAGCAACAGTTATGGGCTTTTGTGGTTTCGTAGAGACAGGTAGTCGTGGTAAAGATACTTGAGCCGTAACACTTGATGCAACGGTTGTAGAAACAGCTTTTGCTTGAGAGGCCATTGAGTGATAACTTTGAGTGTTGGGATTGAATAAAGGTAAGAATTTTTTTGAATTAAAGCACCAACAGCCCCACGGTGGGCGCCAAACTGTTTTGGTCAAAAATCGGTTTAAGGATCAAGTAACCAAATTCGTATGTGAGGATTTATGCTTGTATGACAAATATGATTAAAGTGACTATATCAAAAGATGAACACCAAGATTTATACAAGGAAAAGCCCTTGGTAACTAGTATCCCACCGACATTAAAACCTTGGGTAGTGAAAACTATCACTACCGATTATATTGAACATGAAAATATTACAATAGGTAAGAATATGAGCTGATCGTGAGTACAAAGTATTTGCTAGTATGATTCTCTGTATGCTATGTGTTGTGTGTGTTATGTGATATAATCAGCTCATATATATAGTTACAAGAAGAATAATTAAATAATAACTAGCCATAAAGAGCATTTATTGTCCTTGCGAGAATATTGGGGTGGTTATGACTTATATAAACGAGTTGTAACTCCTTCCAACGTTTACAATCTTTAATTCTTTGACCAAGTCTTCAGCTGTTGAGGATCCTTTATCCTTAAAGGATCTTTGTTCCTGGAAACAGTCGCCAAGAATAGCTTATCTACAAGGATCAAAAATCCTGGTCCCAACAATATATAAACTTACGAAAGCACATAAACGTTAACTAGTAAATATACTTTGTTCAAGTCAAACATAAAAACAAACTAACTATTCCATATCATCACTCGTCCATATCATCTCTTCGAATGGCCTTTATTTGATTCCTTCTTCGAATCCATAAGTTGTGAGAGTTGTGCTATAATCTCGGGTCGTGAACTTGATCCTACAAAATAAGGCATACATTATAAGTTAAAACAAAACTATATTTTATAAACTCACACTTTTAAATTTCTTTAAAACATTGGAGTAGTTATAATGAACATAATCAACTAATAACACACTTGTTTAAAACATATATATATCTACATACCCTGAAATTAATACGGTATATATATACTCGGTCAAGTTGTGTTACAAAGGGGGAAAATAGGAAGGATTTTTATAGCCACAAAAAAACCCTTCAAAAAATAATAATAATAAAAAAAAGCATAACTCAAAATATTAAAAAAAAAAACTAAAATGTTTCTCCTGTATTCATCGTTCGAAAATAAAAAAAAAAACGAAAAACAAAACAAAAAAAAAAGCAAAACAAAACAAAAAAGCACAATGATGAAGAAAAAGATCATCGTGCCTTTTTGACTTTTCATTGTGTTTTTTGTTTACTTTTGTCATTGTTTACGTCTTTTTTTCTTAACATTGCATTATATTTTGCTGAATTATGTTATATTTTGCTCCCTATTACATCTTTTTTTTATCTATAATTATGTTTTTAGTTTATTTTCATCATTGTGTCTTTTTTCAAGACATTATGTCTTTTTTTTGTAATTTTTAAACGAGAATGATGGGTGAAACGTTTTAATCTTTTTTTTTTAGTTTTTTTTATTTTGAGTTGTGATTTTTTAATTATTTTTCTTGTATTCTTTTTAGGGGTTTTTTTTTCTTTTTTTGACACAAATCGTTCTCACACTTTTCATTTTTGTCTTCCTTAGCATTTTAACTTTTGCTAATATATTTTATGTATATTTTGAAATATTTGTTTAATTTTGGATGCTATTGTTTTGGTCACAAATCGGTCTAAGGATCACGTAACCAAATTCGTATGTGAGGATTGATGCTTGTATGAACAAAATGATCAAAGTAGTAATTGTAAAGGTTGGACAACAAGATTTATACGAGGAAAAGCTCTTGGTAACTAGTATCCCGCTGGCATAAAAACCCCGGGTAGTGAAAACTATCACTACCAATTATATTGAGCTTAAAAGAATTACAAAATGTGGAATCAAGGCTGATCATGATTACAAGTGTTTCTGCTAAGAGTTCTAAGTGCTCAAGTATCGTGTGTTGTGATCAGCTATGACTCAGTATAAATAAACAAGCTTACAACGGCTACTAACTAATTTAGCTATTATCTCGGCCACGTTTTGTTTACTAATTCTTCATGGCCCTTTTAGAGCGTGGACAGCAAGGAAGACCTAGTAAAATATCCCAACCGAAAAATAGGAATTCCAGTAAGCATGCGTTTTACCTACAAAAATATATTAGAATATAACTGAAGTCTACTGTTGAGGATCCTTGATCCACCGAGAATCCTTACTCCTGGAAGCAATTGCCAAAAATAGCTGATCCTTAATGATCAAGAATCCTGGTCCCAACAGCTACTATGCCATTTTCTTAGTCTTCTCTAGGGGTGCAAACGAGCCAAGCTACTCGTGAGTTACTCAAGATCGGCTCATTTAAAAGCTCGATTGATCTGAGCTTAATCGAGCACGAGCCCTAGCTCGAGCCTAAAAGTAAGCTCATTTAATAAACGAGCCCGAGAAAGGGCTTCACTTATCGAGCTCAAGCCAGCTCGCGAGCCTAAATGAGCCTGCCATTAATATAATTTTTAAAAATATATATTTAATAATTATTAATTATATATATAATATTATGAAAAAATAAACAAAAGTAACTAAATAATATATACTTTATACATAAAATTATCATAGAAAAAAATCATAAAACAATTATAATTATATAAAAAATAATTGATAGATAGTAAATGAGTCGAGCCCGAGACGAGCTCGAGCTTGAAAATCTACTCATGAGCTGAGCTCGAGTTTTGAAAATAGAGCTTGAAACGAGTCGAGTTTGAGCTCTGTACAGTAAGTTAAACGAATCAAGCTCAAGCCTAGTCGAGCTAGGCTCGGCTCGACTCTTTTACACCCTTAAACTTCTCTTGCGTTGTTTGAAGTTAGTTTTTATTATTATCCCGTGCATATAAATTATAAAATTTATTTTGCCAGCTCAAGTACTCTTTCTCTTGGTTTATGTTCACGTGTTGACAATTGCAAATGCAAGCTGAAAAAAAGTCATCATAAAGGATTAAAATAATAATTGACCTCACAAATAATAATCTATAATTAGATGAATAGTCGCTGAATCGAACACCTGATTTTTACCGACTTTGAAATTTGATCCTGATTCCTGAATCTTGATTTAATACACATTGATAAATATACGGCATTGTGTTTACCTGATTCCTTGGACATTTCAACATGAAGTGTTAGTTAATTAACTAACTAAAACATATACATAAAATTTGGAAATTAAAAAGAATGAAAATAAAGCTAAGAATTTAATAAATTACTGATTAAAAATCGTTAACATTAGGAATGCTTATGTTTAATTCAAAACCACTATTGGGTGTAAGAGAACATTATGGAAAAACAAATTTGATGAATAATAGTAATCAATCTTAAATTTACTTCTTGACATTCAACACAAATGGTACCTTCATAGTGTCTGCATCTCCCTAAACAAATAGATTACTATTAACGACTCAGATGATATGATTGGATTCGGTACATATAAGCTTTCATTTCATTAATACTAGGATATATTACACGGGTGGTTTAAAAATTACAACAAAAAAGTTAGATTTAATAATATACATAATAATATACTTTATGGATTAATAAAATATAAATAATAATAAATAAAATTTTATAGTTTATAAATATATAAAAACCTCATTTAATACAGTATACTTGTAACTTTGTTAATAATTCTATAAATGATAATATTATTAGTTGACATACTAGTTGGCTATTTTAGTTGAATTACACGTGAAAAAAATGTTTTGTTTTAATAGTATAGTTAGATAGGTAGGTTGATGGTATTGATTCCCATTTCGCCTTGCTAATCTAGATAATAATCACCTAATATCTGACACTGTTGGTATTGAATTCTTTAAAAGAAGATGTTTAATTTTTAATGGTTTTTTCTGATATTTTTTAAAACCCTATGTAATAAACAAAAAAAATTGTCATAACAGTAAAGTGGGATTTCTAATTGTGGAATGGAGTTGTTAAGAAAATGTGGTATGGAGATAACAGACTTACCTCAATGGTCAGCACAATGCCACGTTTAGGGTGTGTATGAGTTTAGGTGTTTAGTTGTTTGTGTGCAATCTTATTATCAGCATAAAATATACATTTTTATATACAGCAACGGCACGTGTTTATGGCTTACGTTCAGTTTCGAACGGGTTGACTCGTTCTGTGGTCACCCACTCCAAAAATTCGAGCCTCTCATGCAGGAACACGTGTCAACAGATACCTGGCAGATTATGATGTAAATTTTGAATAAATAAAAATTGTTTTCTTATTTTCAGTAATAAAGCATCATGGGACATCCTCAAACTGTCGATTTTTCTTTTTCTTTTTTTTTTAACTAAAATATGGATGGGGAAATATTATTTATGTGTTGAAAACTATTTATTAAAATATGTTATTTTTTAATTCTCTTTCTCACTCCAAACCTTATTAGATGGAAACATTTCTATTTTTTTTTAACGATCAATCAAATTAACACTTAGAAAACCATAAAAGAGAAATAAAAGTCAAGTGAGGTGCTCGGCAACCCACCAAAACAGACCACCCCTGCAGACACCAGAAAGCAACTTTACATCTAGATTAAACGCACGCCACCTCTCCTAATCAATACTAGACCAGTTTGATCTATGACGAACCCATAAAAAACTACGCTTTTATCCCGCTAATTAAGCTCCCAACCTTTTGCGGCTTCCTCTCCAACACCATATCATTCCAGACTTCTCAAATACACCGCATTGTCGTGAAACAAACCATGTGGAACGCCTTAGCACCACGCTTGGACGGCCTATAAAACTTGTGTAATTACAAGATATCCCGAGTGGAGAACGCGAAGACACCCGGAACTTTGCACTAGCTAGCTGTGCCAAACTGCTTGGGCAAAACAACACGAAACCAAAATGTGCTAAACTGTTTCCTCCAAATCACCACAAAACGGACACCTTATAGACTCCACGGGTTGGTATGAGTCCCACCTTTTATATATGTGTGCGCTTGTGCGCGTGTATGTATGTATGTGAGAAGGGTTGGTATGGGCCCCACCTCCCCAGTTCGCCCATCCTTCTGTAGGCTGGATCAACGAACCTCCCCCCCCCCCCCCCTTTTTCCGAACCTTCCTCCACATCGCTACCCACCTGTCCCCCTCTAAGTCACATTAACCGGACCTCAAGTTCTTGCGTTTTTTATGAGTGCTCTAATTTTTAATAAAATATACCATTACCTAAAGTTATCAGGTTTTAACTTATCCTAATCTATTTTATTATAGATTTGTATTTTATGTATGTATTTTACTACTTTTTGAAAGTTTATTAGTTAATCTATAAAGTTATTTGCATAATATTATTTAAGTGTATAAATATTAGTTAATTCAAACATATATCTATATATATATATATACATATATATAGGGGAGATTTCAAATAAGAACCCCTTTGAGTTTTAAGAACTCGAAAGAACTCAACGTAACGATTTTTTTTTTCGAATTTTTTTACACATGCGTAATATATGTAGGTTACATATACGTAAAAAAATTACATATTTTTTTACGCACCGAGTCGACTTTTTACATATGTGTAACGGATGTAAAAAGTTAGTGTAATCACTTACATATTTATTCTCTTTTCTACTTTGAATTTTTGGTCATATTTAATCTCAACCACATATTCCTATCCATTTAATTAAATGTGTGGCCAAGAATTGAGTTCTTAAGTTCTTAAAACTCAACATGGTTATCAAAATATCCCTTCCATATATATATATATATATATATATATATATATATATATATATGGCAAGGTTAAAATGAAAACCCACTTGAGTTGTGAAAACCCACGAAACCCTATGTAACATCGGTTTTTTTTGTTACATGTAATATATGTTGTAACATTTAATACAAAACATCGAAATATAAAAAAAATGTTTTGCTATTTTTTAACATTTTTTTACTAATTTTTATATATGTTTTCAGGAGAGAGAAAAAATTATATTTATATTTACATTTTTTATTCACTTTAATTGTGTACCACAAGATTTAAATATTAATTAAAAATATGTGATTGAGAATGAGTTTCTAGAGTTTTCACAACTCAAGTGAGTTTTCATTTTAAACTTAGCTTATATATATAGGGGAGGGATTGTTTGAGAACCATGTTGAATTTTAAGAACTTAAGAACTCAATCCTAGGTCACACATTTAATTAAATGAAATGGAATATGTGGTTGAGATTAAATCTGGCAAAAAAGTCAAAGTAGGAGAGAGAATAAAGATATAAGTGGTTACACTAACGTTTACGTTGGTTACACATGTGTAAAAAGTCGACTCGGTGCGTAAAAAATTATGTAATTTCTTTACGTGTATGTAATTTACATATATTACACATGTGTAAAAAAAATTCGAAAAAAAAAACCGTTACATTGAGTTCTTTCGAGTTCTTAAAACTCAAAGGGGTTCTCATTTTAAATCTCCCCTATATATATATATATATATATATATATTTATATATATATTTATGGGAGATTGTGTGCATCAATATTTGTACTTTATGTGTAAGAGCTATTCTTTATTTATCTAACACGTTGCAACGTGTGTGTCTGGTTTAACGTTTTTATGTCCATTTTTCTCGTTAACGGTCCCGATGTAACTGCAACGCGTAGATGTTAAGTTAACTTGGTTAAGTTTTTTGCTATATATTACGTTATGGTCTATTTTTTGTGTGTTAACACGACGCAACGAGCGTGTGTACTTTAACATTTTAATTCTACTTTTTGTTCGGTTTTCTTAATGGTTAATGAAAGTTACAAGCCGTGGGTGAGGGGAAGGTGACTGAAGGCGATGGCGGTGATGGTGGTAACTTCATGCTTTCGAGTTAAGTGTATGTTCAAACACACGGTTTCACACCCTCGCTACAACACGAGGGATGTTAATACTAGTATATATACAATTTTGGGAGGAGGTATGCATCACACTTGTACATTGTGGATTACTTTTTGTACTTTATTTTCATTGGAACAAAAAAGTCCACCTATATTCAGGTGTTAAAGCATTATGCATAACATGTGTTAACCAATTTGGTAATTTCAGGACATGAAAGCATGAATGGGTGATCTGCTCAAAGCTTAGGAATGCAACACTTTTATTTTCCCAGATTTATGTACAGATTTATCTTACCCACTCAGATTTTAGTTCTTATATAGAAGATTATTATGCTTGATGTTGAATTTTAAACGATCAAAAGCAATATTTAACTTTGTGTCTTTGGGGACGGTTCAGTGGAGAAATGAAATTAAAGTGAGAAATTGGAAAAATGAATCCCGACCATTAGATATAGTGATCAAAGGCCTACATTGATTATGACATTTTTGTAATAATATGTATATGTTTTTAATGAGTTTTAATAAAAAAAAAGGGTAAGGCTGTAATTTCGTTGTTATAACAAATATAGAAACTCATAAATGTCAGAGAGAATCCCATTGACTCTGATATAAATATACACCAGTTTACAAAAATGCATTTGTTAATACAGATTCCTACACAAGGAACACAGACTCCTACACTGACTCTGAACCAATTGACCACCTATACAAACTCCTATACAATGTGATATGTAGACTTCTACACATGCAAACATGATGGAGTTACCAACATTAGCTGACGTAGAGCCTACATAGTTGCAAATGTGTTCCTACAATGTTATGATTAACCTACACTTTAATGATAAATCCACATATAATACATTCGTTATTTTTTCCTACACTGATATTATAAACATACACTAAAATAATAAACCGACATAGAATACATTATATTTGTTTATCCCTACGTTGTTATGATAAACATATACTTTAATGATATACCTAAAATAGAATGCATTACTTGTTTTTTTATAATGATATGTTTCGTTTGATATATTTTATTTTGTCAATGCATAGTATGTGTGGTTACGGTGTTTTGCCAAAATATGTTTGTGCATACAACCTACATATGCTTTTATGCAACGAAAACATAAAAATTTCGAATTGTAAAGCATGAACTTATAGGCAACAATTTTTTTAATATGAATCAATCTACATGTTAAATAATATATCTTTATATATTTAATGTGATTAAAAATTAAAACCAAAATAAAACACAAAAAATAAAAAAAGTAAAAAAATAAACAATAAACAATAATGGATATAGGTATACAAATAACAAAACTAACAATTTATACAATAAGAAAAATAAAAAATATAAATAACAAATGAAAATCGATATATAAATAAATAAATAGAATATCGTGTAGGATGTGTAGTTATAAATTTAAGTATATATTATGTTATGTGTAAATTGTGTAGTGTTTATCTAAAAACTATGTATTGGTTTTCTACATATAGGTACTTGATTTTTTATTTTTTTAATTGTGTAAGTTTTTTCTAAAAATTATGTAGGTATTAACTGAGCATTGTGTAGTGTTTTTTAATATTTTTGCAAATTGTGTAGGCTGTGTAGGTATTAATTTAAGTGTACATAAAGATATGTGTAAGTATGTTGTGTAGGATTATTCTATAAGTTGTGTAGGGTTTTATCTGAAAATTGTGTATTGGTTATGTGTAGGCTAGTGATGAAGAGACTTATGTTTTCTAAGTTCGGGATCACCGACATCACCCGTTGATTGAGAACTTGATTCGTGACTTTCAGAAAGTTTTGAAGAATTGGTTAACTTGGTTATACAAGTTACTTTTATGGTGTTTAGTGTTACTTTGAACTAATAAATTGACCATAGTTAAATTTCAATGTATTTGTTTCATTTAATGTAACGTATGTTGGTTGTTTATATTGTCAATTTTTACTTTTAATAATGATAAAAACACAACATTAAAGAAGATTAGATAATCATATAAAATGCTATGAGGTGAAAAAAAAAGTGCACTAGTAATGTGTCTTTATTCATAATAATCTATTTAACAAAGTATGTTTGTGGGAACTGGGAAGGAAATAATCTACCTGCCCAAAGTCGATGCGTTTAGTTGATATGTAGGATGGTGTAGTGGATTTTACGTGAAAATATGCCTTATATCAAAATAATAAGAAATGTAATACGAATAAAAATATGAATCAGTATACATTGTTAATTTAATAAACAAATAAGTAAAATAGTAAAAAGTTAATTCATTGTAAAACTTCTATAATTTAAAACTTACCATATATAAACATTTTAATCTTTACCATTATACCATTGCAATTAATTAAAAGAAAAAAGCAAAAGAAAATTTTTGATTGGTTTAAAGGATTTATTCAACTTATCACACTAATATGATTTCTCCATTAAACTCAACCATGTGTCTTTGTATATATAAAATAGTTAACATTAATACTTGAGGCTAAAGTCCCCCGCTTCTTCAATATTATTCCAAAAACGTAACTTATATAACAAATTAAGTAGCAAGTTATCAACTTCTAAAATGTTAAACCTAACTAAACAGCAAGACTTAATAACTCAGGCGCAACACGCCGGATTCTAAATTCTAGTTGAATATAACTGTGGAAGCATGCATTGCGTATTGCGTGTGGGCTTTTATTTTGGATGGCATGAAACTGAGGTGATTAATATTTAAGTTTTAATATTAACCAAATCTTAGTTGATTTTTGTTTTAAGGCTGATAGTGAAAGAGTATTTCAATTTTTCAGTATCATTTTTTTTTTCTTTTAGCCGAACTAACGAGACATCATAAATGGTCGGATCATAAAACATAAAAGATTATATAGAATTCGATAGGTTGGCTACCATGAGTTTTTGGTTTGTTCTGTGTTGTTTTTTTGTTTTTTTTGGGAGCTGCAAGCCGCTTGAGTATATATATAACAAAAATAATTGCTTCAGCAAGATACCACAAACGTAAAATACATGAAATCAAATGTAGAAATCGAAATTACACCTTCCCCTAACACACTTGAGAATTATTGAAACCTTTCTTGTTTATAGCCTTAGAAATACTCGATAATGGGACCGTAAGGTTTTGAGCCGGTTTATATGCTTTTTAGTTTCTTATTGTTTTGTTTCGGTTACTCATTTTTTCAAGATAGGTGGTTTTTGAACTTAAAACTAAACCGGTATTATTATTATTATTATTATTATTATTATTATTATTATTATTAGGTTTGACTATTAGTGAGATTCTTTTAGGTTAGGTGGCTCTTAAGAAAGTTGGGAATTCAACTCATGAACGTACTAAATATGTCGAAATAGTTGTTACTTTGCCCGCAAAAGATTTGAATCGCTAGAAGTTTAACTCCTCTCCATCGGCACCATCATGAAAATCACTAATCATTTAACCAAGGGACTCGGGTCTCAATAACTAAGGTTCTTGCCTGACAAGTTAGCCCTCGAGATCTTCAGTACGGTCCAACTTGTAAGTATCAAAATTCAAATCTCTCTCTTATCTTCTCCACATATTAGCCGATTTACTTACCTTATATTTTCCTTAATGTTGTCTTCTTTCTTGTATTTATTCCCATCGACGTACTATAATTTATCATCATTAAGTAATGAAACTAACTTTGAATTATCGAATTATAAAGGTAGTTTCAGTAGAATCTTGCCAATGATCTCTAGTTCAGGTGGTTAGGATGAAACACTCAAAAACTTCAATTTACTAAGGGGAAGTCTTGGGTTCAAGTCTCACTTGAGATTAAAAAAAAAAAAATAGGAGGCTCAAGTTGGGCTTGGGGTTTTTCTCATCTATAAGTGGGTTTTTTTTAGATGAAATGGATATGATCGGATAAGTTAATGGTCCATCAGTGATCCAAATTAGCCGTTAAAAAAGAAGAAGAAGCTTTAGGCAGAATCTTGAACCCCAAGATCGATGTAGGGTGCATACACTTGGGCATTACTGTTTGTCAGCTACGAAATTTTAATGTGATGATAAAATCACCGTTTATGTTTCCTTAATTCAGTTTTTATAAGGGTTGTTATATACAAGCACCATCCTCATGGTGTGTGAATAAGGCTATACGACTTGTATAGGGCCTATACGTGTCGTATAGGCCTCGTATAGGCCTAACTTATTAACATGCGTACGGAGGTGACAGTGTGGCAGCTTTTTGCAATCCATACGAGCCGTATATACCCTATACGAGTCGTATAGATATTCTTGTTCGTATAGACCTTATACGAGCCATATAGACCTATACGAGCCGTATAGGGTCTATACGACTCATATAGACAGCATGTCAACTGTACTTTGGCCAGATATTTATAATTATTTTATGGTCTATATGAGCAGTATAGATGGTAAACGACCCGTACAGTCCAGGTATCAGCTTTTCTTGCTCCAAACATAATTATTTTTATGGCAATTATATTTCAAAAGCTTAGATAACTCACATGGACGTCAACCAAAATGGATTGCATGACCACATATAAAAAGTCGCTACCCAGAAACGCTCATGTTGTTCATATGTTTTTATGTATATAGCAAAATTTAAATTATGTGTTTCTATTTTGTAAACAACTCGAATGTTATTTTTAATATTTTGTAATTTTAAAAAAATATAAAAAAATGCTATACGAGTCAAACAGACTCTATACGAGTCGAATAGCCTTATACGGCTCGTATAGGGGCTATACAATATTACGATGCAAATAAATGAAAACTAACATTTCTGACTGAAAATGACTTGACACTACTCCTATACGAATCGTATAGGCCCTATACGAGTCGTATAGGCCCTATACGACTTATATAGGCCCTTTGGGTGTGTGAATAACCTCCTTAGTGTATGAATAACCTAAGCCTTTTATAATTATAGCCTATAACCAAGTGCAATAGATGCTATAACAATAATAATAATAAAAAATAATAACATAAAACGAATTATACTTTTTTTACTTTTTCATTAAAACACACTATTTTATATTTGATGTCGCAATATGGGTATCAAAGGTTTTTTAAAGTTGACACGTTGAGGTATAGATGGGTCCACCGTGATGAAATTTAAACGTAACCAAAACGTTACATCTCCCTCCTCACAAATGATGAATTGATAATGTATTAGAACAAGAAACCTTTGAAACAGTTCATCACCACTGGTAGCTAGAGGATTATAACAACCTTACCCACCATAAAATCATTTTTTTTATAAAAGTCAAACATGAACAAAAAGTCAGTTCCATCTGTCACTCGACATTTGTCATTGATGTCCAATCATTCTTCACCTTCACTTTGTTGCATCCTCCTTGAGTCACCCTATCTCTTAACTTTTAGCCATTTTTCAACTTTTCACCCTCTTACAAACAAAGAGATGAGGTTGACTGTTAAACAGGCCGGCGCCAAATCATATTGACTTCATAACTCTTATTACAACATGAGTCCTTATCATCTATATATATGCCACAAGTCATCTTCTCTTTAGGACCTACAACTTGCACTTTTCATCTGCTGTATTCAAACCATCTCTTTCATATTCCATCTTTTCTACTTATAAATCTTATAGAAATAGAAATCAATTGAACCAAGCAAGAAAATGGGAAGATCACCATGTTGTGACAAAAATGGACTCAAGAAAGGTCCATGGACACAAGAAGAAGATCTCAAACTCATGGAATATGTTCAACTTCATGGACCGGGAAATTGGCGAACGCTCCCCAAGAACGCTGGTAAGTGTTCGCGTGTGTTTGATTAAATATTCAATCTATGTTCCGGATTAGTTATAGATTTTAGAGTTGTTTTTGCTAATAAGGAAAGCCTTTTTATCTACACAGGACTTCAACGATGTGGGAAAAGTTGTCGCCTTCGGTGGACTAACTACTTGAGGCCTGATATCAAGAGAGGAAGATTTTCGTTTGAAGAAGAAGAAACGATCATTCAACTGCATAGTGTTCTTGGAAATAAGTAAGTTCAGCTTTTAAGTATTCATTTTCTTTCACCTCTTAGCTAACAACAGGTCCCTTGAGTTTACCCATAAGGGGTTTCAAGGTTACCAAAAAACAACAGTCTGGCATGTTGGATAGGTCACAGAAGAAATATCTTTTATGATCTTATAATTTGTAATCTTATTTCAAGTTTTTGGTTAATAATATATAGGTGGTCAGCGATTGCAGCTCGTTTACCCGGAAGAACTGACAACGAAATCAAGAACTACTGGAACACCCACATTAGAAAACGCCTCCTCCGAAATGGAATCGATCCAGTAACTCATACTCCACGCCTGGATCTCTTGGACATCTCTTCTATCCTCAACTCAGCCCAGCTTAACCTCTCAAACCTTTTGAGCCTTCAAACACTTGTAAACCCAGAAGTTTTAAAGCTTGCCACCCTACTAGCCTCATCATCAAATCAAGAAAACCTAGAGATGTTCCTCAATAACCAAATGAACCAAACCCTAAATAATAATAATCAGCTTCCAAACACTCTTCCAAGCACTCAGCTTTTGAATCAAGATACTTATAGTCAATACTTCTCACCCGATATCGTTAACACGAATAGCCAAATCATTGATCAAAATTTGGTGCCACCATGCATACCCGATAATCAGGTTATTCTCCCAAGCGAAGGTGATCAATTTAGGGTACCAACAGGAACAACGGAGAACGCGTTTCAGCCATCAAAGATAGAGGACAAATACAACTCCAGGAGCGAGAATTTCAACCTTGATTCGGTTTTATTGACACCCATGTCGAGTCCTACACCGTTAAACTCATCGTCGACATTGGTAAACAGCAGCAGCACTGACGATGACAGAGAAACTTACTGCAGTATGTTTAAGTTCGAGATTCCAGAGGGTTTAGAGTTTGATGATTTCATGTAATAGATACAATGTGAATAGAACCATTTGGTTGTTTTTAGGATGGTTTGTAGCTGTAATATGTCTTGTTTTTTGGCTTGAAGTTTTTGTGAATAATACACCTTGTATTATTGAGTTAGCTTTATCATATTTGTTTTTTATTATGTTTTCTTTATATATATATTCTTCTGATTCATGACGGTTAAACATGTGGGTGATCAATCTGAAACCCCCCCCCCCCCCCCCCCAAAAAAAAAAAAGAAAAAAAAAAAGAAAACGAGAAGATAACTATTATTCAAGATTAAGATTTACCAAGATTTCCTAAGTTATAGCTATTATTTAAAATTATTGTATTTTTTTTATAATTTGAGTTATGTAGTTAGTAGTTACCATGATGGGTTAGTATAAACTGTATTCTTAATCCCCCGAATCATATTATTGATTTTGAGTTAGTAAAACAAGAGAAGAATCTTGGTGGTGTTCGGTGTTCCCTCGTACAAATCCCTTGTCCAATTTTGTCGTTTGAAATAGATTGAATATTTCATATGATATCAGAGCCAATTTATTATTCAATTAACTTTAGCAGCCTATCATCACCCTCTTATCTTCAATCAGTAACCCTAGCAAATGATTCAATTGAGGGAGCCTAGAGTCATCAAGTAACCAAGAACCGTTAAGATGTGTACTGCCAATAATGCTTATGTTGCTACCATGCTTGCAACAGAACTGAAGGGGTGTCATTTCAATGGCTGGTTGTGTTCTCGTCTAACTACATGACATAGCCAGTTAAGATGGAGGCCATCATATAGGCCTAAGTAGTAGGAGGGTTTAACGAAATAAACTATGAATATTTGAAATATTAATTGAATCGAATTTTATAGTTATGTAGTTGGATTAAATTCTAATTAAAATTTGGGAAGATTTATAAATTCAATTAAAAAGTTAGATTCGATTTGAATTCATTTGTGGTTTTACTTGGAAAATTAAGGTGTACGTTGTGAGAATCATATAAAAAGGTTTCTAGCAAACACACCCACCCACAAATATATTTTTTCTTTAACTTCAGCCTAACCTTATTAATTCTAAATACTCTTTAAACTATCCAAATCTGCGCCTTACAAATTGATATGACTAAACCAAAAAATGAAGTAAAATGTTGAATATAAGCTATACTTGATACACATATATAGTATTATAAAGTTGGCACAGCTTGTATTTCTCAGGAAAAGGGTTTCGTGCTTACGTTGAAGTTTAGCAATTATCAAAGTAACATGCTTATGGGAATGTAGTGTGTTTCTTGATTTTGGCGGTATTCTTTGCCTTTCCCATTTCATCAAAATTTGACTTTGAAGACGGTTCAAAAAGTGTATATTTGTCTTAACATGCATTATTCACACATCATAAATGCTTTGTTGTGGAGCATAAAAGACCGCATATCAAAAGGAACATGCGAGGATATGATGTATGTGGTCAATAGTATAAATGCTAGGCTGTCATGAAAATCATTATCTATTTATTTTATATTTCCCTCTATTTTATCTTTAAATTATATGGCATTCGTAAGTACGTCATTTTTTAAGTTTTATTAAGGGTGAAATACTTATTATATAAACTATATTTAGTAACATAAAATAGAATGAGTAAATTCATATTTTTTTACTTTAGGATGAGGAAATATAAAATGAAATTTTGTGCTCATGTAAATATGCGAAGAAATTTGTCATTGATTTTTTGGGCAGGGTAAATATGCACTTAAAAAGAGTTTGGAAAAAAAAATGCAATTTTTCGTAAAATAAATGTTATCTCCAGTCTTCTAAAAATAATAAAAAAAAATTATATTGATGTGGTTGTAGCGTTGTAGGCCCAATTATCAGTATTGCATTAATATGATTGCTGCCCACATTAGCCAACAGGGTACTCGTCCATTTTTTTCATTGTTTGCAGCTAGTGTGTTCAAAACCGGCTTTAAATCTAAACCGAACCGGTTTGGACAACGGCTAGTCAAAACCGGTTCGACTCAAACCGGTTTAGAAGCAAGGTAAGCCAGCCTGCTACGTCGGTTCGGTCCGGTTTATAAGCAGATTTATTTTAAACCGGTTCGGTTTTAAATCCGGTTAGATAGATCTTAAGGGGACCGGTCCTGTAACTGGCGGTTTGGGTCGGTTTGGGAACCGGTTTGAGTGAAACCGGTTTTAAACCCAAACCGGTTCGGTTCAATTTGCCTAAAACCGGTCCCAAACCAAGTTTCTGTACACCTCTATCTGCAGGCTGCAGCCCATAATAATGATTTTCAGATTTTGAAAAGAATCTAACTATTTAGATCGGCCCAACAGAGCAGCCCACAAATGTTGGGTTACGTTTTGATTAATTAACACTAAACAATTAACGATCATCGGAACTAGGAATGCTAATACACATTCCATAGTTTACTTACCTCGGTTTTAACAACAACGACATTTCGTTTATGTTTAACTAGCTAAATCCGACATATCCTATTTCTTTTTATGTATTTTAATGTCTTATAGAGGAAAGAGGGACAAATTAAGACACTTGAGTTTTAACTTTTAAGTAAAATTTTCATGGTTATGATACCCCAAAATCGAACCATTGAAAATTAAAATTGAATCATTACTAAAAGTTTGGTTCCGGTTTGGTTTCACAGTTTGAGCTTCGATAACAAATTGAGTTTAAAATAAGAAATATTAATCTACTTATACATTCAATTCTAATTCTAACTAAACACCAACAAAAGACTAATATTATTTAAGAGAATCATAAGAAGAACAAGGATAAATTTGGTCATATATATATATATATATATAGGGTTAGGTTAAAGTAAAAATCCACTTGAGTTGTGAAAACTCTAGAAACTCATTCTCAATCACATGTTTTTAATTAAAGTTTGAATTATGTGGTCACAATTAAAGTTAATAAAAAATGTAAACATAAATATAACTTGTTCTCTCTCCTGAAAACATATAAAAAAATTAGTAAAAAAATGTTAAAAAATAGCAAAACAATTTTTTTTTATGTTTTGATGTTTTATATTAAATGTTACAACATATATTACGTGTGCAAAAAAAAAAACGATGTTACATAGGGTTTTCGCGGGTTTTCACAACTAAAATGAGTTTTCATTCTATACTTTCTCTCTCTCTCTCTCTCTCTCTATATATATATATATATATGGGAGAAATAAGAGATAAAATCATAACAATAACAAAGATTACAAAAAATCTTAATCCTGCAGGAAATTAAACTAATTTAAAATTGTAATAGGCAAGTCAAGTCGTATTAAATAAGACTTTGTCCAATTATGTTTTAATTATATATAAAATATATAATAAAACATAATCTAATGCTAAATATTTAAGAAGGTTCAAATGCATATAACATTTACGGTTTGGTCCGGTTTCATATGGTCAGTTATCAATATCAACCGTAAACCAAACCTTTCGTTACAGTTTAAAATTTTTGAAAATGACCGTCCGAAAGTTTTAAGAAAAAAAATCAACTGTGAAACCAATCTGATGACTGGTTTGAACAGTTTCACGATTTCAAACTGAACAATGAGCACTCATAAGTTTGTTACATGATTAATAGGGTGACACTCCGCTAAACATATCATTTTCCGTACAATGCTTAATTATGATTTCTTTACGTTAATTCCCGCAAGATTGGATTTTGTTAGGTTTAATCACAAAGAGTCTAGCATAAGCTCTCACATACACGATACATTGTGTTTAAGTAATTTTAAAAATTACTCAAACTTTTGGATTTTATCCTATGTATAAAAGCATTGCTAATTAACTTGTTTAAATGACTCAAAAGTATTTATCAAACCTATAACGGTTGATTCTATATTATACGAATATAAAGATTCTGACTTACGGAGCGCTCAAAGATATATTTAAATATACAGGTTATTACGTATGTGTGCATATATAATTATATACACAAAACATATACGCATGTGTACATGTATGCATTAGTGAATTATGCTTTCTTTTAGGTCAACATAAGACAAGAAACTAGATGATATTCTAAGTTAAACTTCAAGGTGGTAAACAAATAATTCACCGTCGTCTTTTACCACACATCCATCACCTTCCGATATGTCCTCCAAGCCATTTCAAGAAAGAATAATAATATAATGCAAGTGCAATCTTTATTTTCAAAGTTATGGCATAAGCACCAATCAATCACCACCATACCCCCACCCCTGTTTCCTCTCCCTCTACCTCAGCTCACAAATCCAAAATCTTAAAAGAAAATCTTGTAACCTAGTTAATCACAGAAACCATACTTACTAATTTATTTTCAAGAACGTGGCTGCAATTCATTCTTATATTCTATATAAACTTAACCGTTTTTGCAAAATCAAACAACTACTTATACACCACACAACAAACAACACCATTTTTAACTCTTTTTCTCTCTTTTTCCTCTAGCCCGATATACTCCGTATATAATTTATATTTGAAATAATTACAAAAATTGTCTTTTATGTTTGTATACATCCGATTTCATTTGATGTCCTTAATCTTCAAAATTGACATGATTTATATTTTACGTTTTCAAAATGCTACACCATTTGTCTTTTGGCCCTAACCCAATTAACTATATCATTAACTCTGTTCATGTGCATTGCACATGAGGGCAAAACAGTCATTCTACCAATTTATTTATAAAAGCATTTTAATAACTAAATAAAAATACATATAAAAGATCTCTCTCTCTCTCTCTCTAGGTTACCCACCACCATGACCACACAGCCCCAAAACCACCATCCAACCAACCGCAATATAATCGTTGGCCACCAATATCAAGAGAACCGTCGACCACCACCATCAATAGAACCGCCAGCCACCGCCATTTCAACATGTTAGTAAAATTGGGGGTTTAAATCCACGAAATTGGGGTTACGGCGGTTATTTTTCTTCTCTACGACTCTTCGTGTTCACCCTGGCATCTATTTTTCTGTTAAGATTTTTGAGGGGTTTAGCAATTAAGGTCAAGTATTCTGGCTAGATCTATTATTGTGGTCAGTTTGTGGCTAGCTCACCACCATAGCAGAAGCCACAACCATCAATGCCGAATAATCTAAACTTGAATGGTTCAGATATAAACTCGGTGGCGGCACCAGTAGAGGTTAGAGACGGTGGCGGCGCCAGATGTTGGAGACGGTGGATGTTGGAGATAGTGGATTCGTTGATGTTGGAGGTGGTGGTCACAAGCGATGAGGTCAGGTGGAGACGGTGGTCACAACGGAGGTCGTAGTCATAGGTGATGTTCAGTCAGTTTGTACATAGTTCGACTGTTTATTTTAGTTGTTTTAATTGTTTATTTTAGGAACTTTGGTACTTCATACAAGTTTATAGTATTTCATGCCACAGGTATTTAAAAAGGTTAATTTGGACCTGTACAAGCATGGGATGAATACCCGGGATGCCAAGCACGCGAACGAGACGGAAAACATTTTCAGCTGATGAAGGGACCCATCACGGAACGCGATGGGTGGAAGGATAACCATCGCGTATCACGATGGAGTTAAATAATATTTTATTGCTGATTAGGGAGAGACCCATCGCGTACCGCAATGGGTGTCGCACAGACGAGAATTTTAGGGTTTTCATTTATATTATATTTTTACGAACCTATTCGTCATTAAGCAGTTTGCAAACCATTTTCAGGGCAAAAGAGGATCCTTCAATCAATTCCAACAATCTCTAAGTCATTTATATGCTCCATAACATCGAGATTGAAGATCGAGAGATGACGAATCACAGCTAATCCTTTGAGTCATACCTGGGATGTATAGTTTGTAATCTTTCAGTATTTTTCTCATGTACTAGAACAACTAATTGTAATTGTCTTTCGTTCATCTATGAGTATCGATGTTTAGTATTACTATGCATTCAGTCAGTTTAGGTTTTTGTCGATCTGAACGATTAGTTTGTCAGTTGCTATAATAATTGCTTGTAGGGTTGTGTTGACTAGTTAATTGTAGGAAAGCATACAATTGCCCTTAGTTGAGTCACACTGGCAAGGACCGTTTGATAACTAGTGTCGTTGTTAGCAATTGTTGAAGCCTACGGTTTAGCTCGTTAAGCAACCTTTAGTTGACCAATGATAATTAATCTGTTAAGTTGTATGAGAATACTGTTAGTTGCTTACTTGAATTCCTGGGTATTATTTGCTTTGTTAATTGATTGAACTTTGCTTAATTACTTGTTTGATATCAAAACCAAATTATTTGCTAGTGTGATCAACACTCATAACTGTTTACTTCATAATGTTAGGAGTTAGTTTCACGTTGCACTGGCCGCATACTCCTCGTGGTTCAACACCCTACTTACCTGACTAGTTTAAGGTGATTAGGACGTTGATTCGTATTGTTTTTTTACTAGATAGTGACACTCTTTCATAAAAATGGCGCTGTTGCTGGGAGTTAGTGCGCTTAGTGTTTTCGTGTATTTGATTTCTTTGTTTTTAGTTTAATTTAGTAGTAATTTTTATATTTAGTCTTTAATTTTTGTTTTCCCAATTTACGCGGGGTGTGTTGTTTGTGCAGGTAGTAGGTTTATGCACACCCACCATTCAAAAAGACATTCACCGCTTATTTTCGAGCCAGAGATTGAACAGGTAGCCCGGCAGAATCGAGCTCAGATCAGAGAATCCACTATGGAAAGTCAAAATCATAACCAAAACCTTAACCAGAATCAAAACCAAAACCAACTACCCGAAGACAATACCTTTCACCTGAACCAAAATCCACCCAACAATGACCAACTACCACCGATTAATACCATTGAACAGCCAAACAACTCAGTCCGACAATCTAGAAACCGAAACATTGACAGACCCGGACCATTAGCCCCACATAACACCCCTAACCAGAGAGCTCGGGTTAACCAAGATGAGGACTATGCCAGTATTCACACCAAGGATGAAGAAGACGGGGAATGGAATGCAACCGATCAGGGGCAAGATGGTAGTAATGGGGACGATTGGAGAGTTAGACAGAATTACGGGTATGAGCCAAGAAATGAAGATAATGTTGTTTGGGACGTGGAAGAACCGGTTAATTGGAGGAGTGCCGGGTTGAGAAATAGGAACAGGGGTAGAAATGGAATTGGGAGGTTTCATGCTGAGAAAAGACAAGGGGCGGTTTCGTAAATCAAAAGGGCAGACGAAGGAATTATGTAGCCCTGGTTCAGGGCGTAAATAGTCGGTTCAGACCGGCTATCTCAGATGGCGAATCCCCGATTGTCCCACAGGTTCATGTACCGGGACAACAAACGTTTAAGTCACGACCATCCTATATCAACATTGTTCCTCACTTTCATGGGATGGCGTGTGAAGACCCGTATTCACACTTATCAGATTTTTTAGCTATCTGTGGGTCTATTGGTGATGTTACGTTTGATCAGGATGAGATTAGGTTGCGATTGTTCCAGTTTTCAGTGAAAGACAAAGAAAAACACTGGTTCAACTCGTTACCGATGCACAATATCGAGAATTGGGGTGAGATGCAGCAGTTATTCCATTACAAGTATTATTCGCAATCAAATACAAACGAGGCCCGGATCGAGATTCGTCACCGGGTGAATTATTTCAGGAAATGTTTACTCGTTTAAAAGAGATGATTAGAAAATGCCCGCACCATTATATTGAGTTGTGGGAATTGGTGAAGAGTATTGTTGATGGGTTGACATATGAGGTTAGGAAGTATTTGAAGGCATCGTGTAATGGTCAACTATTAAACCAGCTGGAAGAGGATGATTGGGATTTTTTGGAATTCATGTGTGAAGATTCCAAGTCAAAAGCCTCAGCCGAGAGAAGGAGGAAACTGGTGAATACCTAGTCATTTAAATTAGCTTCTCGTGAGTCTGTGAGAATTGCAGAAATGGAATGGGAACTGGTGGTTTATAGATGAGAGAAAAAGAAAGATGTTGGTAAAGTTGGGGTAAAATTCCCGGTTTGTGAAAATTGTGGTGAGTTGGGGCACAAAACAGAAATTGCCTCGGTTTTGATGATGAGGAGTTTTCCGAAGAGGAAGAGGTGAATTATGCTTACGGGGATTCCAAAGAACAAGGGTTTAACTCAAACACTTATCACACGTGCCTGAGGAACCACCCGAACTTCAAATATGGGAATGCCTCGAGTCAGTCAATCCCAAAATTTCAGAGGTCCAGCCAGAACTGAAAGCAGAATAGCAACCGTCAGGGCGGTTTTAAGCAAGGTTTGTATAATCAGAATAGCAGTCGAGGTTATAACAGAGATGGTTACCGGGGGTAACAATTCATCGGGTAATCAAAATCAGGACCAGCAGAAGGGATCTTCGGGTAATTCAAACGAGCCGGTGCGCTCGAAATTGGATGCGTTGTTGAAGTTAGTGACAGATAATCAGAAAGAGAAACATAAACAGTTTGAGTTACGGGATAAATCCTAAGAGATGATGTCGAAACAAATTGGTCAGCTAACAGTAGATATGGCAAAGTTGCAGAAAAGTGTGGGTCAGCTACTGAGCGACACCATAGTAAACCTGCGGCACTTCAGTTCGAGCTCGAAGAAAGACGTCAATCAGGTAAGTATTTTAAGGAGCGGTAAGAAATATGATAACATGGTTGGGCTTCCACCACCAAAGGTTGGTGGGGGTGGTGGAGGAGATTGATGAAAATGTCATCAGCGATGACGAACCAGTACTGGTTATTTTAACTAAAAATAATAAAAGTGAAAACAAAATTAACGAACCGGTTCTGAAGGATGGTGCCAACAACTCTAAGGATAAGGGGAAGTGTAAAACCGTCCCCTATCCCGATGCTTTGTTGGCACCATCAAAGGTGAAAATGGCATCTAAACAGGGCTCGCAACAAGAGGAAATGCGAGAAACGTTTAAACAGGTTAAAATTAGCATTCCCCTATTAGATGCCATAAAGCAAGTTTTCGTCTATGCTAAGTACCTAGAAGATTTGTGTACACAAAAGAGGAATCGCAAGATTTCCAAACATATTGATTTGACTGATAATGTGAGTGCAATTCTTTCAGGTGCTCTTCCACCTAAGTTACAAGATCCGGGGGCGCCCATTATATCCATTCATGTTGGTGATTTTAAAATGGCACGAGCACTCTTAGATCTTGGAGCTAGTATTAGTATCCTCCCAAGAAGTCTATACGTCAGTATGACTTTGGTCCACTTTGGGCAGCCGCCACCATGGTCGTTTTAGCCGACCAAACACCGAAACTTCCCCGAGGAATGCTACATGATGTGATTGTTAAGGTGGGAGATTTTTACTATCTAGTTGACTTTTTAGTTCTTGATTATGTTTCAGATGAGAGAACCAAACAGCCCACGGTTATACTCGGTAGGCCATTTTTTGCCACTGCTAATGCAAAAATTGCAAAACTGATACTGTGACTTGGCATTTGGTAACCATAAGCTTAGGTTAAATGTTTTCACACATGTAAATAATTCTCCGGTTGATGATGAGTGTTTTATGACCAATATTATTGACGAGTGCATCCCGTTATACGACTCGGTCTTGGATACGGACGGCACAACGGAGACGTGTTTAATGTTTGATAGTTTACAGGTGGAAACTGACAAGCAGCGGGAGGAGGAAAAGACAAAGTTGAAGGTTGCAGCTTTGAGAGGAGATCGACCTCCGTGGTCGGTTCAGGTGGAGCCACTACCCGAGAAAATCAGTACCGGGTTAAAACCATCTTTGCAGGAGGCACCAAAAGTTCGAGCTGGACGAACTACCGAAGCATTTAAAATATGCTTTCCTTGGTAAGAATGATACTTAACCTGTAATTATAGCTTATAACTTATCTTTGTAGTGAAGAAAGAGGTGCTGAAGTGGCTTGATGCAGGAATTATTTTCGCCATTTCTGACAGCACATGGGTGAGCCCGACTCAGACCGTTCGAAGATGGCGGGCATCCAAGTCGTTAAGGACGACTTAGGTAACGAGGTTGCCACCCGGCCGGTAACCGAGTGGCGTATTTGCATTGATTATCAAAAACCAAATGCGACAACATCAAAAGATCACTTTCCACTTCTGTTTATCGATCAGATTGTTGATAAGCTATCAAGTCAGAAATTTTATTGTTTTTAGATGGTTATTCGAGATATAGCCATGTAGCTATTCATCCTGAATATCAGGAAAAGACCACGTTTACTTGCCCCTATGGCACATTTGCATTTAGGCGAATGCCATTCGGGCTATGTAACACCCCCGCCACATTCCAAAGGTGTATGATAAGTATCTTTTTAGATATGGTGGGGGAGTGTCTGGAAATCTTCATGGATGATTTCTCGATTTTCGGTGCACATCTTTTGAGTTTTGTTTAAATCAGCTCGAAAGATTTTATTTAAGGCCCCGTTCCCGGTTACCCTACTTTGGTGTTGGATTTACTCAAAAACACAGTTCTAAAATCAGAGTTTATTTAAACTTTCGCGGAATAATTTAAAACTTTAATCATCACATTGCAAACATTCATTTTTGTCTTAACATACAATTGTCTTTTCATAACATAACATAAAATAATCATGACACTTCTTCATAGATGCCAGTCTCTTTAGCTCGTACCATGTGTCCCTCCTCAAGCTAGCTGCCTCAACCTATTTGTCTGCGTGCATGCTAAAAGTCAGCTACGCTGAGTGAGTTCTAGTTAATCAATTAACATACAATACATTCCTATCCTTACTCATACGCGTCCGAAGATACGTATTCATACCTTACTTTGCTATTACTTCTTTCACACATACTTTATATACATGCATACGTACTTACATACTTTCTTTCATAAAACCCTATGGTATACCATAAGCTATTCTATCTTAAACATCTCAGATATTATAAGGGTCTGGTTCCTAACATCTCAGATATTATAAAGGTCTGGTCCCTATCATCTCAAATATTATGAGGGTCTGGTCCCTAACATCTCAGATATTATAAGGGTCTGGTCCCTATCATCTCAGATATTATGAGGGTCTGGTCCCTATCATAAGCACATACTTTACTTGTCTTATGTATATAATATTTACATACACACTCATTCACATAACCATCATATAGTAATAACATTCAGTGCACGATCATACACGTATCATATACCTATCACTTAAGATAAGCATTTTAACTGCCACATAGGAGTATGCACACAGCCCCGAAAACATAACAAGGAAATGGGGCTAGAACTCACCTGGAGACGATTTCTCTCACCGTCAATGGTAATGCCATTCCTTAGCTGTGCACGGCTAACTGTACAATACGTTATGTGCGTCAATTATCCATTACTACTACTTCATACATCTAAGTTAATTAAACCCGCAACTAACGGGGGTCCGGGGGCAGCGCCCCTGGTAGCGGGGTCTAGGGCGGCAGCCCCTAGCAGGGTCCAAGGGGCAGAGCCCCTGGCTGGGGTTGAATTTCGCATAGAATTTCGCTTCGCATAGATTTTTCGCTTCTCACCGATGAGCGAAGCGAAATACCTATTTCGCTTCTTACGGCTGAGCGAAGCGAAATACCTGTTTCGCTTCTCACGGCTGAGCGAAGCGAAATACCTGTTTCGCTTCTCATGAATGAGTGAAGCGAAATACCTGTTTCGCTTCTCATGGATGAGCGAAGCGAAATTCCTTCCCTTCTTCGTTTTTACCATTTTAAAGCCATTTTACTTTGTGACTCTTCCTCAGGACCTGATTTTTTACTCTTTTTCAACTTTCGACACATTCTGACCCCATGCACCTGATCCTGAACCCATATCTCTCATAGTCCAAACTCCACCTTTTTATCTTAAAGTGCACCCAAGAGGTTATAACTTACCAAGTTTATATTTTTCTTACATTTCACAACCCGATCTATCATTATATCTGTTTGCATGCCAATTCTAACCATAAAACTTAACCATTTAAACCGAAACCTACCTTTTTTCTTCGGGTTCGAGTTCAGATCCGGAAAATACGTAGATCTGGACGTGATTCTTATTATTTGATGATGTCTACACACGAGATTCTTCCTTCTTTCTCTCTTTTTTTTACACGGATTTGGATTCGGAATGTAGAGAGAAAGTGTGTGTTCTTGAGTGTGTGTGTGGTGAAAGGTAACAAAATGGTGAAAGGGTGGAGGGGTTAGGCTTATATTGGGGGCTATGGGCCCCACAACCCACTCACAATTCCAAATCCAAATCCAAATATTAGCCAAACACTAAACACACGACTAACTTAACGACACACACACAACAATAAATTCTCTTTTATTGTAATCTCGTAATACGGATGTTACATTTTGAAAAGATGTATCGAAACGAACTTGGTTCTTAGTTGGGAGAAGAGACATTTTATGGTCCAACAGGGGATTGTTTTGGGCCATGTTGTGTTGAGTCGTGGGATAGAGGTAGATTGGGATAAGGTTCAAGTTATTTCAACTCTACCTCATCCCACGAATGTCAAGGGCATTACAACATTTCTTTTGCATGCTGAGTTTTATAGACGATTCATTTAGGGTAGTGATATTACCATACCCTTATGTAATTTATTGCTTAGGATGCCCCCCTTACCATTTGACATTAATACCAAATGTGCTAAGGCCTTGAACATATTGAAATAGAAATTGGTTGAAGCCCTCAATCTTGGGCCCATTAACGAGTCCTTCCCAAACAAACAGATTTTGGCGGTTTCTCAAAACCCATGGTTTGCACATATTGTTAATTTTAAAGTTGCAGGTGACATACCGGTACATTGGCCGAGGAGGAAGAGAAAACATTTGGTGTCACAAGCAAAGAAATACATTTGGGACGACCCACATTTGTTCAAGATTGTAGCGGATCATATGATCAGACGATGCATTCCCGAGGAGGATGTTAGATCGGTGTTGGAACACGTGCATTCATCCTCATGTGGGGATCACTTTAGTGGCCAAAAAACAACTCGAAAAGTTTTAACTAGTAGCTTTTATTGGCCATCATTGTTTAAGGATACTCATGAGTTCGCGACACGCTGTTTAAACTTTAAAGTGTCAACAACTTGGGAGTATTTCTAAGAGGGATGAGATGTCCTTGAAACCGATCCTGGTTACTGATATTTTTTATGTGTGGGGGATCGATTTCATGGGCCCATTCTCGAACATGTACGGTAATTTATATATATCCTAGTGGTCGTCGACTATGTGTCTAAATGGGTTGAGGAGATAGCCACTAGGACCAATCATCACCTTGTAGTTTGCAATTTTTTTCAAAGCAATATTTTCTCGAGATTTGGAATCCCCCGAACTATAATTAGTGATAGGGAATCTCATTTCAAAATTTTCAAGTATGGTAAATTGCTTAAACGATACGGGGTTGATCATATAATTGCACTCCTTACCATCAACAAATTAGTGGACAAGTTGAAGTATATAATCGGAAAATTAAACTAATTTTACAGAAAAAACAATTCGGACAGACCAAAAGGATTGGTCAACAAAGTTGACCGATGCCTTGTGGGCTTACCGAACCGCTTATAAAACACCGATCAGTACCACACCTTATAAACTTGTGTATGGAAAGGATTGTCATTTACCGGTTGAAATTGCTCAACGTGCTTATTGGGCCATTAAACAAGTTAACACTAGCTATGATGATGCAGGTAAAGCTAGGAAATTGGCATTGTGCAAGATCAAGAAGCAGTGGGATGAGGCATACGAGTGTGCATCGGCATATAAAGCGAAGATGAAAAAGGTACATGATGCGAAGATCCGGTTGAAGAACTTTGAAGTCAGACACAAATTTTGGTTATAAAACATGAGGATGAAGCTCTTCCCAGGTAATTGCTTAAACGATATGGGGTTGATCATATAATTGCCACTCCTTACCATCAACAAATTAGTGAACAAGTTAAAATATCTAATCGGCAAGTTAAACAAATTTTACAGAAAAAACAATTTGAACAGACCAAAAGGATTGGTCAACTAAGTTGACCGATGCCTTGTAGGCTTACCGAACCGCTTATAAAAAACCGATCAGTACCACATCTTATAAACTTGTGTTTGGAAAGGATAGTCATTTACCGGTTGAAATTGCACAACGTGCTTGTTGGGCCATTAAACAAGTTAACACTGGCTATAATGATGTAGGTAAAGCTACGAAATTGGCATTGTGCGAGATCAAGAAGTATTGGGATGAGGCATACGAGTGTGCATCGGCATATAACGCGAAGATGAAAAAGGTACATGATGCGAAGATTCGGTTGAAGAACTTTGAAGTCGGACATAAAGTTTGGTTATACAACACGAGGATGAAGCTCTTCCCAGGTAATTGCTTAAATGATAAGGGGTGATCATATAATTGCCACTCCTTACCATCAACAAATTAGTGGACAAGTTGAAGTGTCTAATCGGCAAATTAAACAAATTTTACAGAAAAAAACAATTCAGACAGACCAAAAGGATTAGTCAACTAAGTTGACCGATACCTTGTGGGCTTACCAAACCGCTTGTAAAACACCGATCAGTACCACACCGTATAAACTTGTGTATGGAAAGGATTGTTATTTACCGGTTGAAATTGCACAACGTGCTTATTGGGCCATTAAAAAGTTAACACTAGCTATGATGATGCAGGTAAAGCTAGGAAATTGGCATTGTGCGAGATCAAGAAGTAGTGGGGTGAGTCATATGAGTGTGCATCGGCATATAAGGCGAAGATGAAAACGGTACATGATGCGAAGATCCGGTTGAAGAACTTTGAAGTCGGACATAAAGTTTGGTTATACAACACGAGGATGAAGCTCTTCCCGGGTAATTGCTTAAACGATACGGGGTGATCATATAATTGCCACTCCTTACCATCAACAAATTAGTGGACAAGTTAAGTGTCTAATCGGCAAATTAAACAAATTTTACAGAAAAAAACAATTCAGACAAACCAAAAGGATTAGTCAACTAAGTTGACCGATACCCTGTGGGCTTACCAAACCGCTTATAAAACACCGATCAGTACCACACCGTATAAACTTGTGTATGGAAAGGATTGTCATTTACCGGTTGAAATTGCACAACGTGCTTATTGGGCCATTAAAAAAGTTAACACTAGCTATGATGATGCAGGTAAAGCTAGGAAATTGGCATTATGCGAGATCAAGAAGTAGTGGGATGAGGCATATGAGTGTGCATCGGCATATAAGGCAAAGATGAAAAAGGTACATGATTGTAGGTCCCCCCGGGGCGTCGCCGATCGATACGAGATCCGCACGAGGTCTAGGAGTGCGGAATCCTCCCCGGGGCGTCGCCGATCGATACGAGATCCGCACGAGGTCTAGGAGTGCGGAATCCTCCTAGACTCGTTAATGGTGTAGAAGACAAAGAACACGATTACACACAAACACATACACGAACAAACACACGAACGGGATAAACACATCTGCAGATCTTTTATATAATAACCGAAACACTTACATACCAAACATAAAAACAAATGACACGGCCGACCCGAGGTGAGCTCTACCTCGGGCCGTCCCACACGGCTCACTCTCTCGGTTTCTCTCTTGACTAATAAACTGATCACAAAAACACTCTTATTTTCTGGATTACCAACCTAAACAAGACACAGCCGATATATATAATCACAACTTCACAGGCTTGGGCTTGGGCCAGTAGGCGAAGTTGTTGTAACTTCGCCTATGGCGAAGTTGTTCAAACTTCGTACTTCGTTTCGGCTGAACAGAATTGCATAGCGACGGTCACAAAACATGCACCAACAGACTCCCCTTTGACCGTTGCTCTCAATTCTAACAAACACAAAAGATCATCTGTTACAAAACATGCACCAACAGACTCCCTCTTAACTGATGATCTTCTGTTTGCTCTTCAACCAGCCGTGTCTGAAACTGTCGTGTAGCTTCACAAATCTACCAATCACCCAGCGTCTTCCATATCAGATCTCCCCTTCAGTGTAAGCTTCTACGACTATATAGATTGAGGTCTTTGAAATGCATGCATCTTCGTGCCTAATTGATCATCTCAACCAATCACGTGAGTCCTTCTGACTTCACCAACACGTGAAGTTCTTCTAACTTCACCAACACGTGAAGTTGGGCTCCCTCCACAACTTCACCAACAAGTCGGCATAAGATAAGGTTTAATCTTCAACTACTCAACATCAAGTGATCAATTTCATCACAAAACCATCTTGACAGAATCTAACACACATGACCATTAATTAATCTGAAGCATTTTAATCACCAGGGATAACGATCAAGAACATAAACACTTTAATTCCCGATTAAATCCAACTTGTTCCAAAATTTTCACTTTAATAAATAAGCATCACGTTTCAGGATCCAATTCTCGAACGCCTTGAAAATAACAAAAATAATATGCTCTGACCGCAATCCAGTAATGACGAAAACCTTCAGTTCAATTTGACTTTCTTCAGTTGGTCAACCTCGAACAACAACTATTTCATTGCCCACAAACACCCAAATATGTGTCAATATCCAGTATCAATCAATATCCCATTCACAACCTCAACTCCATATCCAGAGTTGACACGTATTTGTTCACACGTAAGACCCAGAGATAACAAGTTTCACTCGTTGACGGAACAACATCTCCGGTCTCACAATAATCGTGTACACCTGGCCATACAGACGAAAACTCCAAAACACTCTTTTTTTTTTTTTTTTTTTTTTTTTTTCTTGTTAACTTTGTCTAATGTCAACTTCGCCTATCCATAACTTCGCCTGACTGATAAGCGAACTTGTGAGGTATGCGAAGTTGTGGATAACTTCGCTTAACCTTATATCATCGCCTAAACCCTAAAATTTAAGCGACAACTTCGCCTGAACCCCATAACTTCGCTTGTGGCGCTGATCGGCCAGAAACGCATCAGAAACGTGCCAGAAACACCAAAACGCAGATCTCGAACCATAGCATAAGAGCCTAAGGCTCTGATACCACTTGTAGGTCCCCCCGGGGCGTCGCCGATCGATACGAGATCCGCACGAGGTCTAGGAGTGCGGAATCTTCCTAGACTTGTTAATGGTGTAGAAGACGAAGAACACGATTACACACAAACACATACACGAACAAACACACGAACGTGATAAACACATCTGCAGATCTTTTATATAATAACCGAAACACTTACATACCAAACATAAAAACAAATGAAACGGCCAACCCGAGGTGAGCTCTACCTCGGGCCGTCCCACACGGCTCACTCTCTCGGTTTCTCTCTTGACTAATAAACTGATCACAAAAACACTCTTATTTTCTGGATTACCAACCTAAACAAGACACAGCCGATATATATAATCACAACTTCACGGGCTTGGGCTTGGGCCAGTAGGCGAAGTTGTTACAACTTCGCCTAAGGCGAAGTTGTTATAACTTCGCCTATGGCAGAAGTTGTTACAACTTCGCCTATGGGGAAGTTGTTATAACTTCGCCTATGGCGAAGTTGTTCAAACTTCGTACTTCGTTTCGGCTGAACAGAATTGCATAGCGACGGTCACAAAACATGCACCAACAATGATGCGAAGATCCGATTGAAGAACTTTGAAGTCGGACATAAAGTTTGGTTATACAACACTAGGATGAAGCTCTTCCCGGGTAAGTTGAAAAGTAAGTGGACGGGCTCGTTTGTGATTGTGAGAGTTGGAAATCACGGGCAACAATTTTGATGACCACATCCGACAAGTGGTGAATGGCTATCGATTAAAGCCATATTTGGAGATGGAAGATTTCACAAGATGGACAAGGAATCGGTGAGTTTCATTATGATCTCACCGGTTTATGATGACAATTGAGTGTTCGAGCCATTATCGAGCTGTAGACACGCAATTCAGCGCTAACCGGGAGGCAACCCGGGGTTTGTAAGTTTGTTTCCAATTTTTTTTCGGTTTGTTGAGTCGTATATTGATTATTGTCTTGAGTTTTGTGCAGCAAAGACCATGTGTGGGGAGGCTTTGTGGTGAAGTGAAAGTCATAAAAGTTCGGTAAGAGATTGGTCGATTACACGTCATTCTAGGTACGTAGAGTGTGTTTTAACTTCGAAAACGTGTTCAGGGTGATGTCGGGATGTCAAAAAATGGTCGGGTTGGAAAATGCCCGTGCCCGAAAATGGGCAAAACTTTCTTTTAACCAGACCCATCACGGTACGCGATGAGCTTGGTTAACACCCCATCGTGTATCGCAATGGGGGATTGACTATCTTGTCAACTGACGTCATCGCGGTACGCGATGATGCCAGCCGTACGCGATGAGGTGTAACCCTAATTTAGTCCGATTTGGGTCGCGATAAGCAACCCGTATCTTCCATACCCATCGTGTACCGTGATGGGTTATGGATGATCCGAAAAAAATATAATATATAAATTGCCACCCACCACCGCTTCACCTTCATCATCTTTTCGCATCTTCTTATTTCTCTCTATTACCGCCACCACCGATCACCGCTATATCACCATCATCATCTTACATCATCATCACCCCACCATACATCTTCTTCTTCCATCATTATCATCCATTCACCGTCACCACCCCCGCCGCCATTACACATCGTCACCAAGACGATCCCCACAACCACCGCTATCCACTGCCACTTTTCTTCTTATTCTTCTTCTATCATCCTACATCTACTACCACCATCATCCACGCATCACCATCGGTCACAGCCACCACCACTTCATCGTCGTCCACCATCGTCCATCATCACCACAACCACCGTTGTCATTATTTGAATATTGATTTTGTGATTCCATCTTCGAGATAAGGTTAATTGTTTGCTAGTTAAATATTGGTCGAGTAGGTTAAGTTAGGTTGCTAGTTCGAAGTTGAACCAAGACCAGGGTTAAAATTTTAACTGTGTGATTAGTAGGTTCGGTAAATTGGTTGTTAATTGTGTGGTTAAGCTAGACTATCTACATTTTGGTAAATATTAGTTTCCGGGTTTTGGTGCGGTTTAATTTGTGTTTGTGTTTGGACACGGCGAGAATTGTATTTGCAGGTCGGTATTTCAAATGTTAGAATGACGAGGCAGGTTTTTAAGTTAAAACAAATTAAAAATATTTATTGTAATATATATAATAATATTTTAATGTTATTTTAATAAATAAAAACTATAAAAAGAAATTTTTAATATTTTTATATATAATAATAATAATATTCTAATATATATAATAAATAATAATATTTTAAGTACTAATAATATTATAATTATATATATGAATTACGAAACCAGATTCGTCCTATTATTTTATGCACTGGCAATTATTTGGTTGTTGGCACGTTTTTCGAGAAAGTTAATCAATGTTGTTTTTGTGTAATCGGGTCAGTTTTGTGTTTATTTATATGTGTCGATTCGTGTACAGATCCTCTATTTGTTGAGTCTTCGGGGATAAAGTTTGCTAGTTTGAGCTTTAAACGAATTTTGGTTGACCTGCATGTATTCAATCTCCATTCGGGCAGTAATACAAGGTTTTATAAATATATACATAGGGTATCCCCGAAGTTTTTGTTTTTTTATTTTAATATTTTATTATTATTTTATTATCAGGGCAGGACCGCGACCGAAATGCTATACGATCGTCGCCGCGTGTTCTTGTTGACATATCTAATTTGATGTTCATCTTTTGCAGATATGTCTGATATACCTGGATCTTCTAGCGCCGAAGGGCGCAAGCGGCTGACGCAGCGGCCGCCGGGTGCGGGATGCCGCGGTCCCGTAGCCGCTCCGCGCGGTGCACCGGATGCCCCGCAGTTCGTGGTGCGTCCTC
This sequence comes from Bidens hawaiensis, assembly GCF_021521415.1. Classification (NCBI taxonomy): domain Eukaryota; kingdom Viridiplantae; phylum Streptophyta; class Magnoliopsida; order Asterales; family Asteraceae; genus Bidens; species Bidens hawaiensis. The sequence continues at coordinate 102,114 of NW_027491733.1, forward strand.
CGCGAGCTATGAGGTAAGGTGGGATTGAGATCCCGATTACTCCCGACCATTGAAGTCATGGAACAATATGGGCACGACCAAGTATTGCAAACACCACGAAGTTCATGTTCATACCACCGATGAATGCGCCAACCTCAAAGACGCCATCGAAGGGTATTGATGATACACAAAGTGTACATCTTATTGCATCGAATTATCCTCACATCTATGTCGAACTCTATGCAAATTCATTCTTTTAGGTACTTATTGAGTTATTTGTGAATTTGCAGGTCCGGGCACCCGCCCGACAAAGAAAACATGAAAAGAGGGCGTTTCGTGGACAAAAATCAGCATTAGCCAGTGCCAGCCCGTGCAAGGCCGTGCTTCCCGGGAATTCTGCCAGTGCCAGTCCATGCAAGCCCGTGCCAGAACAGAGAAATCTGACTTTATGGTCAGAATAAAGCAAGGGGTTGACTTTCCACATTTAGGCATGTCCGTGCAAGCCCGTGCAAGTGCCCGTGCCAGACGTCCAGACAGCATATATACACATCCATTATCCTCCTTTTTGAGTGTGGAGTCTTGGGGATTCTCTCTCAACCAAGTGTAGCATTTTTAGGGGATTCTTGGAGGCTTCCACCAACATAAGATTCATCATTCCATCCTTCAATCCTTGCTTGATTTTGGTTTGCATTTCTATGTTTAAGAGCATGTTTTGTAAGCTTATTTCTAGATTGATTGTAGTTGTATTAAGCCTTATGGGCTAAAAACATTTACTATCTAGACATTGTTGAAACTTTTACTATTGTGATTTTTATCTATGTATGTTTATGGTAATTTGGTTTTCTTTCAAGGAAATGTTGAAGTTATGATTTGATATTAATGGTGTTCATGCTTGTTAGAATTGCATACATTATTAGTCTTACAAATGTTTAGGCATTCACGTTGGAAAACTATGTTCTAGATGTTTGTTTGTAAACTTTGAATGTTCATGTTTTCTTTGTTTACATTGCTAAGTTAGGAATGACTAGTAAAGATTAGTTTGGTTATAATATTATTGATGAGCATGAAACCCTACACTTGATATTGGAAAATTGATGAGTGTTGTTATGATTCTTGACTTGGTGATTACTTGCTAGTTAAAGTTTCATAAGTTGATGTTTAATTCATGAGTTTAGCTAATTTAGTGTAATCTTAGGTGGTTAGAATGTTGTTCATGCTAGCTTTCCTTTGATTATGAGACTTTTTTGTTTTGACAAACAAGTTAGTCTATGTTTAATTCTTGATTGAAAACCCATCATGATGATTATTTGTTAGTATTAGGTTACTTAATTGTAATCTAGTATTTATGTTTAGATTCATGATGTTTACCATATCATTGCTATTTTATCACATTGGTGAAGTTGATGCATGTCTAGTTAGTTTTGTTGGATTGATCGTTTCTTGCATTTTTACTTGCTTTGTTTTCATTGTATGCTAGTTTAATTAATTTAAAATTCAAATTAATATTTCTTTGTTCGGTTGGTCATTCACAAAGATTTAGTAATAGAAAATTACCGTATCCATGGATTGACACTCGGTTCTTGCCGACACTTTATTACAAATGATAGGTACACTTGCCTTTCGTGCGTGGTTTAGTTGTAGGTGAAAACCTATTTTTAAAACCCGATTTGTGTGGAACTTTTAACCAAATTTATATATATATTCACACACGTCAAGTTTTTGGCACCGTTGCCGGGGATACGGTGATTTTCTTAGAACGATCCAAGTCTTTGATTTAGCCTTGTTTATATTTTCGATCTATTTTATTTTTACTTTATTTCATTTTTATTCATCTTATTTTTATTTATTTTTATTTCAATTTTTAGTGTCTTTTACTTGTTTTGTTAATTTTTGGTTGCCACTTTATGTATGTGTGTTATTATTTTTTTTTTAGTTTCTTCATTATTTTGTTCATTTTTATTTCATGTATATGTGATGTCCGTGATCCTTTTTGTTTGAGTGTTTCTTACAGTAATTCCTATGGAGCATCATTACTATGGAGATTATTGTGAAGGATACCATTATGATAACGGGAATTATCACATGGAGATTTGGTGCGAGATCTGTGGGGAACCCCATCACACACATGATTGCTATTATTCAACGGGGTGTCCCACGATTTTAATGAAGAACCTTGCCCTTATTCACAACCATTTGAGGGTCCCAACACACCACCTTCCCAACTCGAGCTTAGCCCGGGATTTCTAGAGTATTGGGAATAAAGAATGAAATGTTGGGACGCGATTCTCGACAAAGGGATACAAGATGTTGGGATACCACTACCGATGCTCGATACTCGTGAATATGAGGAAAAACTCCGTAGAATAGAGGCCCAAAGTATTGTGATCAATGAACTTTGTGCTAACTATCGACGGGAGAGTTTGCCTTGCTACACGAATCACAACATATATTGGGATGATGAGGATGAAATTAAAGCACCAAAACCCTTATCCATTGTTGTGTTGGAGCAAACTTAAGAACTGGGGACCATAATGGACAAAGTGCAATTCTCAAGCCCACAAAGTACCGCAAAATTCCCACCTCCGGTTCATATTATTCCATCATGGGAAGACGAGTTTAGGGATGAGTTGTTAGGTATACCACTCATGGAAGTGAATGAAGAAGAGTTCGATCCGGTTGGTGATCTTAATGTATTGGAAGCCTTATTATTTGGAAAACCAACCGTGGAAGTCATGAAAGAGCCGCACCGAGAAGAAAAGTTACAAGTGAATGGGTTCACCACCAAACCAATGACTATGGTGACATCCGATTCACTTCCTTGCACCAAAGATTGTTCGCCCATGGATGAGCATGATGATGGATCGCCACCCAAATCAAAAACACCAATGGAGATGGCATGGAGAAAGCCGAACCAACCAAAGTTCAAGGCGTGTCAATGGTCATATGAACACATCAAAAGTATAACAAAATGCCGAGATGATCGCCTTCTTCACTACATAAATTGTATCAGGTTTGGTCCGGGTAAATTTAAGTGTTGGTGGCATGACCTGTTTATTGATTTTTGCTAAAACACTTTTTATCTAAACGGGTCGTATAATAATTTTCAATATCATAGAGCCACCATTTTATAAAAGGATTACATTTTCTGTCCCAAGGATAATTAAATTGGGGGGTTGAGTCTAGCTATCGACTGTTGCAAAATGTAGCATGTTTAAGACTTTCAAGTGTGTTCGACTATGGTAGTATGTAGGGTTGCACCGTTTTCCCTCGTTGGTGCAACCCATTTGTGTGTTTCTTTTAGTATTTTATTTTGTTACAAACTATATTTTGATGGTTTGGATTATGTTGGTTGGATGCTTTTATTAATATATGATGCGTTTATAATGTGTTTGTTAGTATGTCAGTGGCATGTTATGGTTTCTTTGGTTTTAGATGCTTTCACGTGTTGTCAGGTCTTTGGAGGCACTTCTGGCAATTTTCTGGATCAAGGGAGATTTTCTGTTCTCTTGCTTATACATTTCACTTTTATAGTTTTTTTGTTGTGCAACGAGGGCGTTGCACAATTCAAGTGTGGGGAGGGAATTTTATGAATTTTGTTTGTCCAAACTTAAAATTTTTTGAAAAACTTCTAAGAAAAATTTTTATTGCAAATAATAACCACTAAGCAATTTTAATTCAACTTTAATTGTTTTGTCAAAGCACAAATCTTCAAGACATTCAAACCGAAAATCTTTAAAAAGACATACCTTTAAGCATGACAAACAAGATTCACATTCTTACCTTGCAAAAGTTACCCATTCCGCCCGTTTCTGTGACTTGGCCTCATCAGTTATTTTTCTCATGTTTTTGCGGGCAATTGAGTGAGCTGGGTAATTATTGTAAGGTAGAACTTGTTTTGGGATTGCATTTCAAAACCATATACATATACATGGCATAAACCATTGAGGAATTTAGGATAAACCCCATGTCTAGCCATTTTCCATTTATATTTTCCTTACCCATATTATTCCCTTAGTAACCCATGTGTAGCCTTTTCCCGTGTTTTTCTATTTCACCCTATTTTTATCACCACTTAGCCATATAGCCTTTATTTTCCACCCATTTTTGGTTAGAAATCTGGTTCGGCTAAATTAGTTAGTTTATTTTGCATTTCATTTTTGTATGTATTTTATCACTTGGGAACTTTAGAAGCACAATGCTATCTCCCAAAGTGAAATTGTAATATACCTATTTGTATAAATTTAGTTGGTAAAAAAAAAAGAAAAAGAAAAATCTTACAAGAAAATAAGAGAAGAATAAGAAGTTAATTCATCATATATGGGTGAAACTTGATTTCAAAGAGCAATTTTTGGTTCGTTAGCTCTCGGCTTGTTTAAACCATTTGGTTTAGTTAGTTAGATTTTTTTTATAGCTAGCTTCGTTCTGGATTTTCTAGCCGTTTAGCCACTTTTCCCAAAATTTCCTCACACTAACCCTAAGCCAAATTACAACCCCCAAGTACTCGTGTTTTATGCCATGTATGTGTCGGTTTGATTTGACCCTTAAACAAGCCTATGCCTTGCTTAGTCATCGTCTTGGCATCGAGTGTTCTCAACATGCACTATTAAACGCATGATCACCAAATATAGCCGAGTGTATGAGTGAACATTGTGAGGTTTGCAAGGTGGGAATGTGATGACAAATTGTGATTTTCTGTAGACTATGTCTTAATTCTTATTAAGATTTTTTGGACATATATAAAATGCTTGCTTAATCTATTAAAGATTTGAATGATTATTGCTTGCGGGTTATTATTGCTATTTTGGAGTTTGTTTCATTTGCTTGAGGACAAGCAAAGTTTAAGTGTAGGGATGTTTGATGTAACACAAAGTGTACATCTTATTGCATCGAATTATACTCATATCTATGCCGAACTCTATGCAAATTCATTGTTTTGGGTACTTATTTGAGTTATTTGTGAATTTGCAAGTCCGGGCGCCCACCCGACAAAGAAAACATGAAAAGAGGGCGTTTCGTGGACAAAATTCAGCATTCTGCCAGCCAGTGCAATGTCGTGCTTCCCGGGAATTCCGCCAGTGCCAGCTCGTGCCAGAACAGAGAAATCTAACTTTTTGGTCAAAATAAAGCAAAGGGTTGACTTTCCACATTTAGGCACGACCGTGCAAGCCCGTGCAAGTGCCTGTGCCAGACGTCCAGACAGCATATATACACATCCATTATATAAAAGCGTGCCCGCGAATGCCACGTCGCAAGTGCAAGTGCCCGCGAATGCCACGTCGCGGATACAAAAGCATCTCCATCCAAGGTGGCAAACTATGAGTGTTAATATCACCTAAACAGTTTCTCTTGAATGAAATGATAGTGAACTTAAATGCGTTTTGTACGAGCATAAAGCATTAGATTTTCCGCTAGTTTTATATTGTTATTTAAGTAAGTTATTGTATAATTATTATACTAACATTTGTCACACCCCAACCTAAAGACGGAACATGTCGATGTGCGACAATATTTGTACCATAGCTCAAAAACACTAAAATAATCATAAGTGTCAATATCAAAATGTATTCATTCATAAACAATTGTAGACAAACAAATTTAAAGATGAAAATGCAACATTCTTTCTATTTTATTTACTAATCTAAAGTCCAAATCTAGAGTCTCCACTTCAATTCATACCACCTACATTATGTATAAAAATATTTGTCAAAAACATATGTTGACCGAGTAACCATAGTTTAGTATAATAATAATAATAATAATAATAATAATGAGAAATAAAACAATTCCTTGCATTAGTGAATAGTATCAATTAACATACACAAATAGATATGTCTTTTCAACATGCCACTAGATTAGGACATGTTTACTCGGATAGGTTCGCAGCCAATAAACAAATGTGTCTTTTTGATCATGACACTAGTTTCGATCAAGTCTACTCGGACGGAGTATGATCAAACTATGAGGATGAGGATGAGATACCAACCAACCATAAAAGTAGTAAACACAAAATCATATAACATTTAATAGTTAATGGAGCAATGCCAGAACCACACAATTAATGGAATTTTGTTTTGAGCATAATTATATAATAGTAAATAGCTTAGTACGCATCGTAACCCCAAAACAAAATAAAGAAAAAGTGGATGTGATTACTCACCTTAAATAAGGTGGACGGTAACGTGAAGGCAGAAACTGGTAAGGCAGACTAGTTAGTTCCACTAGGAGTCTTCGACGATAAGTCATAATTTTAAAGGCATAACTGAAATAAATATTCTAACGATATAAACAAACAAGACATGACATGATGGGTTTGACAGATTTGGGGATGGATAAAATGTTAAATATATTTACTTTACTTGTATAAAAAAACTAGATAAAAATGTAATCAATTTATATATTTTTACAAACTACTTATAGATTAATAAACAATAAATTCTAATTCTAATTTACACACACATATATATATATAAAAATTAAATGAAATCTTGTTTTGAGTGATTAATAGTTATTGGTTTGTTTATACGAGTAAAACTATTTTTAGTTGAATTACATTAAATATTTACTTAGGTTTTTAAACAAACAATTATAAATATATAATTATTACATATGTTTATATATATATATATATATATATATATATATATATTTATATATATAATAGGGAGAGGATTAAGAGAAAACTCATTCTTAAAGAAAAACTTAAAAACTCATAAAGAATTATTTTTAACTAAAAATAAAAAAATATTTTCAAATTTACGTTTTTGTCATTATTCTTATATCTTGTTAACATTCACTTGAAAAAAAAAATATTCTAGGAGTCTTCGACGATAAGTCATAATTTTAAAGGCATAACTGAAATAAATATTCTAACGATATAAACAAACACGACATGACATGATGGGTTTGACAGATTTGGGGATGGATAAAATGTTAAATATATTTACTTTACTTGTATAAAAAAACTAGATAAAAATGTAATCAATTTATATATTTTTACAAACTACATATAGATTAATAAACAATAAATTCTAATTCTAATTTACACACACACATATATATATATATAAATTAAATGAAATCTTGTTTTGAGTGATTAATAGTTATTGGTTTGTTTATACGAGTAAAACTATTTTTAGTTGAATTACATTAAATATTTACTTAGGTTTTTAAACAAACAATTATAAATATATAATTATTACATATGTTTATATATATATATATTTATATATATAATAGGGAGAGGATTAAGAGAAAACTCATTCTTAAAGAAAAACTTAAAAACTCATAAAGAATTATTTTTAACTAAAAATAAAAAAATATTTTCAAATTTTCGTTTTTGTCATTATTCTTATATCTTGTTAACATTCACTTGAAAAAAAAACGTTGTAATGCATATACGTATTACTGTGTGATACTGTTGTATTACACATGTGTATTACTATGTATTTTTATGTTCAATGGTATTTAATTGCATATATTCAATATTTGTGTACTGTATATGTGTAATAGTTTTGTATTATATGCAGAAAAAAAATATAAAATAAAATAAAAGTCAATGTAGTGCACATATGCGTTAATGTTTATATTCAATATTTGTGTGTTTTATATATGTAGTAGTTTTGTATTATATGCAGAAAAAAATAAAAAATAAAATAAAAGTTAATCTGGTGCACACAGCACATATACGTACTAATTTATATTCGATGTGTGTATTAGTATTATATTGCATATATACAATTGTGTGTATCAAATATGTGCAATAGTGCTGTATTCTATGCAATACAACACTTTTGCATATATGCAATGCACATTATTAAACATGTGCACTACATCGACGACGTTCTTTTTTTTTTGGAACAATATCAACATATAAGAATAATGAAAAAAATAGAGACTACAAAAATTATTTTAAAAAAAGTTAAATATTAATTCTTTAGGAGTTTTTAACAAAAAAATTATTTTAACAAAAAAATAGAGACTACAAAAATTATTTTAACAAATGAAAACCCATTTGAGGTGTGAAAACCCTATGTAACATCGCATTTTTTTTTGTTTTTTACATATGTAATATATTTTGTTACGTTTAATACAAACATCAAAAAATAAAAAAAATTGTTTTGCTATTGTTTAACATTTTTTTACTAACTTTTATATATGTTTTCAGGATAGAGAAAAAAGTTATATTTATTTTTATATTTTTTATTAACTTTAATTATGGACCACAAGTTTCAAAATTTAATTAAAAACATGTGGTTGAGATTGAGTTTATAGAGTTTTCATATCTCAAGTGGGTTTTTATTTTAAACTAACCATATATATACATATACATATATGTATACATATATATATTATATATGTGTAATATATATATATATATACATATATGTATAATATATATATACATATAGAGTTTTCATATCTCAAGTGGGTTTTTATTTTAAACTAACCATATATATATACATATACATATATGTATATATACATATATGTATATGTATATATATATTATATATGTATAATATATATAACCATACATGTATATATATACATATATGTATATATATACATATATAATATATATATGTATATTATATATATACATATATATAATATAACTCAATCTCAACCACATGTTTTTAATTAAATTTTGAAACTTGTGGTCCATAATTAAAGTTAATAAAAAATGTAAACATAAATATAATTTTTTTCTCTATCATGAAAACATATATAAAAGTTATGAAAAAAAAATGTTAAACAATAGCAAAACAATTTTTTTTTATTTTTTGATGTTTGTATTAAACGTAACAAAATATATTACATGTGTAAAAAACAAAAAAACTGCAATGTCACATAGGGTTTTCACACCTCAAATGGGTTTTCATTTGTTAAAATAATTTTTGTAATCTCCATTTTTTTGTTAAAATAATTTTTGTAGTCTCTATTGTTGATGTTGTTCCAAAAAAAAAAGAACGTCGTCGATGTAGTGCACATGTTTAATAGTGTGCATTGCCTATATGCAAAAGTGTTGTATTGCATAGAATACAACACTATTGCACATATTTGATACACACTATTGTATATATGCAATATAATACTAATACACACATCGAATATAAATTAGTACGTATATGTGCTGTGTGCACCAGATTAACTTTTATTTTATTTTTTATTTTTTTCTGCATATAGTACAAAACTACTACATATAAAACACACAAATATTGAATATAAACATTAACGCATATGTGCACTACATTGACTTTTATTTTATTTTATATTTTTTTCTGCATATAATACAAAACTACTACACATATACAATACACAAATATTGAATATATGCAATTAAATACCATTGAACATAAAAATACATAGTAATACACATGTGTAATACAACAGTATCACACAGTAATACGTATATGCATTACAACGTTTTTTTTTTCAAGTGAATGTTAACAAAATATAAGAATAATGACAAAAACGAAAATTTGAAAATATTTTTTTATTTTTAGTTAAAAATAATTCTTTATGAGTTTTTAAGTTTTCTCTTAATCCTCTCCTTATTATATATATATATATATATATATATATATATATATATAAACATATGTAATAATTATATATTTATAATTGTTTGTTTAAAAACCTAAGTAAATATTTAATGTAATTCAACTAAAAATAGTTTTACTCATATAAACAAACCAATAACTATTAATCACTCGAAACAAGATTCATTTAATTTTTATATATATATATATATATGTGTGTGTAAATTAGAATTAGAATTTATTGTTTATTAATCTATATGTAATTTGTAAAAATATATAAATTGATTACAATTTTATCTAGTTTTTTTATACAAGTAAAGTAAATATATTTAACATTTTATCCATTCCCAAATCTGTCAAACCCATCATGTCATGTCGTGTTTGTTTATATCGTTAGAATATTTATTTCAGTTATGCCTTTAAAATTATGACTTATCGTTGAAGACTCCTAGTGGAACTAACTAGTCTGCCTTACCAGTTTCTGCCTTCACATTACCGTCCACCTTATTTAAGGTGAGTAATCACATCCACTTTTCCTTTATTTTGTTTTGGGGGTTACTATGCGTACTAAGCTATTTACTATATGTGTATGTATATATATATGGTTAGGTTAAAATAAAAACCCACTTGAGATATGAAAACTTTATAAACTCAATATCAACCACATGTTTTTAATTAAATTTTAAAACTTGTGATTCATAATTAAAGTTAATAAAAAATGTAAACATATACATAACATTTCCAAACCTTGATCGTTTTTATTTTGAGACATCGGTATTAGGCAGGACATCTGCTTGGCAACCACCAAGACGAGGCTTCAACAAAATCTATGTTCCACGAAAAATAACATATTCATGTTGTAGGATAGGATCGAAACACTTTCATCACGTTTGTCATTGATCATAGCCTACAAAAAAGAAGAAATAATAAAAAAAAAAAACCATTCTTTTCCCATCCGTTGACAATTAGAATTTTTTTTCTTTTTTCTTTTTTTAAGAAAATCTTTGTTATTTCTCATTAAACTCAAAACGATTAAAATAATGTGACAGGCAACAAACTGCGGTCAACTCCCTTTTGAATAGCAAAACCAATCCTACTATAAACGAAGTTTTGGGATTTAGGAACCGAAAAAGTACCGTGTACGACACGTTGAACCATGCTCAGAAAATTCACAGTCTCCGGGGCCACAAACCCAAATGTATCAAAAGCAAAAAGGAGAAGCACGTGTTGATTCTCTAAACATGCCTTGCCAGATTCGACCTTCAACGCAGCTTGACCCACAACAAAACCATGGCCCCTGAGCCCAATAAGAGGAGACACTCCCGTAATATCCACACACACATGTTTCCCCCTGCCCATCTAAACACAAGAATATCAGCATTAATCTAACCCAAGAAGCACATTTTCATCATATTGGATCGGAACAATAATTTTTCATCAAACTCAAATTCAGTTATAGTATCTTACTAAATCATTTCTAAATAATCAAATATGATAATAACGGACATATATACAACACCAATTTAACATGTTTTACTCAAAATTCGCATATTATGACTCAAACCCATTAGATTTCATAACTCTTGACGTACCATTTAGGAGTTCAAATAGTAACACCTTTGATAATTCGTTCATTGGAAAAAGTTAAAATACAAAGGGATACAAAAATGAGAAGTGTGAGAAGGATTTGTGATCACACAAAAAACCCTTAAAAAATTCAAAAAAAAAATTATAACTGAAAATATAAATAAAAAACGAAAAAATTTAAAAACATAAAATGCTTTCCTAGTCATTCCCGTTAAAAAAAACTGAGGAGAAGACACGATAACGAAAATAAAAAAATAACACAATGATAACTAACAAAAGGCGCAATAGATCGCAAAATATACCACAATGCCAAACAAAATATAATATAATGTTGAGTAATATAACACAATATCAAGAAAATATAAGAAAATATATTAAGGAAAAAATACACAATAAATGACGAAATAAAAACAAAACACAATAATAAACAAAAAGAAACAATGATCTTTTCCATTAACATTGTGTGTTGTCTTTTTTTTTAGAACGAAGAAGACGGTGGATACTTTTTCGTTTATTTTATTAAATTTTGAGTTATGATATTTTATTAATTTTTTCTATTTTTTTAAGTGTGTTTTTGTGTGGCTATGAATCTTTTACATCATTATCATTTATGTCCCTCTTTGTAAAATAACTTGACCCTCCATTCATTTGCAACAAAGTCAATTTAAAACTCTATGTTTGGTATGACGTAATGGAATGGACCAAGAAATGAAATGAAATGAAATGAACCATTACCATTTCATTATCATGTTTGGTTACCATATAGGAATCATCATCATCATCATCGTAGTAATAGTAATAAATAATATTAATAATATGAATATTTGTATTAACTCATTCTTAAGACCTGCGCGTTTCAACGAGACCACTAAAGCGAATAAAAATAATAATAAAAATGTTGAATCACGCATGCGTGTTATGAAGCATTGACTTGTTAAATAATTATAATAATATTGATAATTCGATAATAACTCTAATATAATAATTATTATATTATAATATAAAAAATAATGATGATATATTAAAAATAATAGCAATAATATAATAATATGATAATGTAATAATAATTATAATATAATAATAATAATTATTATTATTATTATTGTTGTTGTTGTTGTTGTTGTTATTGTTGTTGATTCTATTCCTTAATGGAAAAAAAAACACCTAGGGTCTGTTTGGTATGGGGTAATGGAATGGACGAGGGAATGGAATGAACAAAGGAATGAAATGGATCATTACCGTATTGTCTTGTTTGGTTACCATCTAGAAAACTAAAAATGTAATGAATAATTAATTAATGTTGTTAGTCAGCAAAAAAACAGAGGGAATAAGATAAAATTGGAGGTAAGCGGTGGTGATGGTGGCGGTAGTGGTGGTGAGCGGTGGTGGGCAGCGGTGGCGAGAGTGGGAGGCGATTGGTGATGGTGGTTGGCGGTGGTCAGTGATGGTAGTTGGAGGTGGCAGGTGGTATGGCGGTGGCGGTGGTTGGCGGTAACGGCAGGCATGGTGGTGGGTATTAGCAGTGGTGGTAGTGGGAGGTGGTGGGTAAAGGTGGAGGTGGTGGTTGTGGATGGTTAATGTGGCGGCGGTAGTCGGCGGCGACTGCAGTGGTCGGAGGCGACGACGGTGATCGGTGGCAGCGGGGGGGTGGGGTTAGTGGTGGGAGGCGGTGGTGGAGGTGGCGTTGGTGGTGGGTGGCAGTGGTGATGGTGATCGATGGTAATAGTGGGAGGGTGGTGGAGATGAGTAAGGTGAAAGAAGGGATGAAATGAAAAGAAAAAAAAACAAGGAGGGTGGATGGAATGAATTTGGGATGTTTTAGAGGGAATGAAATGGACAAGGTAATGAATGATTCCATTCCTTTAGCCAACCAAACACAATTTTCTTCATTCCTTTGTAAAGGTCCATTCCATTCCACCTCCCATTCCTGCATGCCAAACGCTACCCTACTCCTTAAGAAATGAAAATCCTATATTTGGAAGGAATTTCATTCATTATGGAATTGTTCATTCCATTATCACATGACAACCAAACATGGGTTTTTCCATTCTTTTGAAATGACACATTCCATTCCGCCTCTCATTCCTTCTACCAAATGCAACCAAGTTTCTTTCAAAAGTTCATCATCTTACCAGAAATACCCAAATTCCAAGATTTGTGCGGAACAAAATGATACTAAATTTCTTCATTACAAAAGAATTGTTGGTGCATGATGTCAGTAGTTCAGTGCCTAGTGTATGTAATCGTGTTAGTTAGATTTGTGTTATGTATGTAAGCGAAGTTCTCACAAGTTCGCTTGTTATAGGCGAACTTGTGGAACAAGCGAAGTTAGGAACAACTTCGCCTGAACATGCCAGGCGAAGTTGTCGTCTTTATAAGCAGCTAGGTCACGGCAGAATAAAATAGAAGTTGTCATTCGAGTTGTAACGAGTCAGAGAGTTTACGAGTTTGTGTGATCAGAGTATCACGTGTTTACAGTTGCAATACAATGTGTCTTTGTTTATTGTAACGTGTGTTTAATCGTATCGTCTTCTACGCTCGTAACGTCTTACGTAGGGATTCCGCACCTACGTAGAATGAGATATTCTGTGTAGATCCGGCTGGGAACCTACAATTGGTATCAGAGCTTTTGCTCGTGATTGTGTGGTTCGGGATTATCACGCGGGTGTAGAAATCGTTCCGTTCGACTATTCGCGGGACGAGTTTACCGAGTTTTTGTGTCCTACTCACCTCCCACCATCATAAACAACCCATAACACCTTCACAGACCTCGCAAAATCCAGAAATCAAACCTGCAAAACCATCGTGTTCATCAGGCAAAGTTGTCGTCACTGTTCGTAGGGTTTCGGCGAAGATATAAGGTTAAGCGAAGTTATCCACAACTTCGCCTACCTCACAAGTTCGCTTATCTCAAGCGAAGTTACCCACAACTTCGCCTACCTCACAAGTTCGCTTAATTAAGCGAAGTTATTCACAGCTTCGCCAAAACAGGCTAATTTAAGAAAGAGAGCGAAGTTAAGAATCAGCGAAGATAAGACTTAAGCGAAGTTATCCACAACTTAGCCTACAGTACTGTTAAGAATAAATTTTTTATTTTTCGGGTTTCTTTGTGTTTCGTAAAAGATGACTTCAATAAATATTACGAAACTGGTGAAGATGGAAGTGGAAGCGGGTTCAGCTACAAAGGCACCGAAGATGCTAAAGGGAACCGATTTTGTGGCGTGGAAAGATCGGTTTGAGCAATATGTCAAATACCAAGATGCTAAAATGTGGGTGTGCATTCAAGATAGTTACATTCCACCAACTGCTGAGTATGAGAGTCGTGATCAGATTAAGAAATACAGCAAGATGGAAGAGGAAGAGAAGAAAATGTATGAGGCTGAAAGCAAAGCTCATGCAGCGATAACAATGGCTCTTCCACAAGAGATTCTTCACACCTTCAGGAAGTATAAAACTGCTAAAGAACTTTGGGAAGCACTTGAAAACCGTTTTGAGGGTAATGTGGGGATACGTGCATCGAAGATTAAACTACTCAAAACCCAATTCTCGGTCTTCAAGTATCTGAAGAATGAATCACTTGATGATATCATCACTAGATATTATCATCTGATGACCGAACTCAGCAATTATTCCATTGCTTATAAAGAAGATGAAATCGTAGAAAAGCTTCTTGATGCTCTCCCACCGAAATGGGAGATGTACACTGTGTTGATGAGAGAAGACAAAGACTTTGCCGACTACGACTTGGAAACAGCAGTTAACAAGCTACGAACTTTTGAACTAAACATGGTTCGAAAAGAGACACCTACTGATCAGGTTCAAGATCCGGGAATGTATGGTGCAAAAGTTAACTCAAGTTCTAGTTCGAAGTCTGAATCATCTGCTTACTACTCAAAGGGAGAGTCGGGCGCTAACTCAACACATGAAGGACATGTATCTCTCAACATGAATGGTGATGTGTGCTTTGTAGCTGGAGGAACTAATGCTTCTAAACCTCAAGCAACCAAGAGTAGTTTCTCTTCAAGTGTTCCTAACAACAACTACTCTAAGATGCCCATGAGTGTTAAATCTGCTGAACAGCAGTTTGTTCTCTATGCATCTTTCATTGCTTCGTATGAAAATTACATTCAAGGCAAGATTGTTGATCCTGCAACGTTAGACGAAGACTATGATCAGATCGATGCTGATGATCTGGAAGAGATGGATCTGCAGTGGCAGATGGCGATGATTGTGAGAAGGGTTAAACGGTTTATGAAGAAGACTGGTAGGAAGTTTGTTGGTGAAATACCAGGTTTTGACAAGTCAAAGGTGCGGTGTTACAACTGTCAACAGAATGGCCATTTTGCGAAGGAGTGCACAAATGAACGTGTAGAACGCAGTCAAAACAGGTCTACACAACAGAGTTGGGGTGGTAATGATAATAGAGCCATGATATCCAGACAGAACGGGGAGTACAACTGGAACCTGCATGTTGAGGAAGTATTCGAACAGGCAAATTTGGCGAACATCGAAACTGCAGGAAGTGAGAAAGTGACTGGAGAAAATGAAGCTTACATGGCAGAAGTGACAGACCAGCTCTCCGAGGTAAGTACTAAACTTCCTTGTACTAAATGTGAAAATCTGTCTGAACAATTGACAATTATAACTGATCAGTTTGTTAGTTTGGATGCACAATTTAAAACATTAAAAGAAGATCATCATTTCACTAAAGCTAGAGAAAACAGTTATAAGGTAAAAATAAAAGCTAGTGAGAAAGATATTAGAAGTCTTAAAGCCAGCCTAGCTGAGAAAATACAAGTAATTGATCTTAGCTATGAAATGTTAGAAGAGAAAACCAAACTAATAGCTGAAAGGGATAAACAGATAGCTGATCATCAGGTGAAAGTAGTGGAACTTAACAGAAAACTTGAGCAATTCAGAAATTCCTCTGCTATACTTGATCACCTCGTTAGTGATCAAAGTTCCCCAGTTAAAAGGGGAGGAATTGGATATCATGAAGTTCCACCACCTTACAATCATAATTACACTTATGATCCTAGTAATCAGAAATCTGTTGATGTTGATTTTGGTCAGACAGTTCCGGTTAAGGTTACTATTAAAGATCCAGAAGTTAGTAAAGGCGAAACGAGTAAGCCTGTTTCTAATGTGAAGATTTCTGTTCCTAGTCCTGTCTCATCAAACTCGAACAAGTCATCCGAGTCGAGTGAGACAAAACAAGAGACAGTGTTACCAAAAAGTGGAGAGAAAATTAAAACAACTGAAAAGAATTCTCCACTAAACCCGTATGTCCCACCATATGTGAGACAAACGGGCAGTAATGCAGCCTCAACATCTAAAACAACTATTGAAAAGAAAGTTGAACACAGGAGTTGTTTCAGATGTAATCAATTAGGACACCTGATTGCTGATTGTCCTCTGAAGCAGAGATTCAGAGGTGTGAGGCCTTCAAAATCTGAGAAAAGAACTAACAGTAATCAATATAATGGTAAAAATGAAAACCCATCAAAATTCAGAAATTGGACTAATCCAGGTTTTCAAAGAAATCGATCTCAGTTTTTCACTGCTAACAACCAAACCATAAGTAATAATTCATTTAATTCACGAAGGTTTGGATGGCCCCATAGTCAATCTACAAGAAGGTATCCTTTTAGGACTTACAGAAATTATTCTGATACTAACTTTGGACAGCCAAAGTACGGGATGTATCGACCCAAGACCAATAGTTCTTGGGTCCCCAGATTTTAATCCTCTGCTTTAATCGTGCAGGAACAGTTGAACAGGGCTGCAAACAATCTATGGGTTGTGGATAGCGGCTGTTCCCGGCACATGACGGGTAACAAGAATTTGTTACACGAATGGAAACCTGTTCAGGGAGGAAGAGTGAGTTTTGCTGGAGAGAGCGGTAGAAGGATTACAGGAATTGGGACGGTGACGAATGGAAAAATGACTTTAGAGAAAGTGAATTTTGTTGAAGAACTGAAGCATAATCTGGTGAGTGTTTCGCAGATCTGTGACAAAGAGTACACCGTGCACTTTACCAAGAATGAGGCGATCGTGCTGTATCCTGGTTTTAAGATACCAGAGGATTAGATTGTTATGAAGGCTCCAAGAGAAAAGAATACGTATATTATGGACATGAGGTCGACTGAGATGGCCACAGAAGAATCGTGTCTTCTGTCAAAAGCAACTGAATCGGAGTCCGAGTTATGGCATAGAAGAATGGGGCATATTCATCTTCGGAAAATGAACTACATTGTCAAGAATGGGCTGGTGTTGGGTGTTCCCTTGAAGAATTTCAACTTTGAAGACCAATGCTTATCGTGCAAAAAGGGAAAGTAACACAAGAAATCCCATCACACCAAGAAGGTTAATTCTATAGTCAGTACCCTAGACCTACTTCACATGGATCTCTTCGGTCCCGTGAATGTAAAAAGCCTAGGAGGAACATCATACTGCTTGGTGATAACTGATGATTTCTCTTGATATTCTTGGGTATATTTCTTGAAGTCAAAGGATGAAACAGTTCAGATGGTAAAGAATTTGATTACCAAGGTTGAGAATATCATGGGGAAAAGGGTTAAATACATCAGGAGTGACAATGGGACAGAGTTCAAAAACTATGAGATGGAGATCTTCTGCTTACAGAAAGGGATAGAACAACAGTACAGCGCTCCGTATACTCCGCAACAAAATGGAGTAGCTGAGAGGAAGAACAGAACGTTAATTGAAGGAGCCAGAACCATGCTGGCTGATTCGAAACTTCCTGTGGTGTTCTGGGCTGAAGCTGTTGCAACAGCCTGTTATATCCTTAATAGAGTGTTAACTGTTAAAAGATTGAATAAAACATGTTATGAACTTATGCATGGGAGAAAGCCCAACTTGAGTGGTCTAGAATCATTCGGGTCCCCGTGTTCGATATTAAAGACAAATTCTAAATTTGGTGAAATAGCCGACGAAGGTATTTTAGTCGGATATGTTGTTGGGACTCCCAACAGACGAGTCTTTAATACATCGACCAGCAAGGTTGAGGTGGTGTGTAACACTGATATCACGAGTTACAAATCACCAAAACCAAGCACGGGACCCGCCGGGGTTTTCGACTATGATAGGCTTTTTAAATCTTTTAACATGCCTTATTTGGATTGTGCAGAAGTTGATGAGAGAATAGCTTCGAAGATGATTTACGATGAGGAAGACACTTTGGTGCAACGACCGCAGTATGATGAATGTCAGCCTTCCTCGTCAAATGCTGTCGATACCCCTGCTGCCTCTACTGAAGAGGAATTCTTCAATCCGTTTCACTCTCAACAACAATCACCCATTGACGAGATACCTTCGAACCTGGAAGACAATCTGCAAGTCAGTTCGGTTCCGACTACGAGAATTCACAAAAATCACCTTTTGGAGAACGTGATAGGTAATCTGTCCGATGGTGTACAAACAAGACAAAGCTTAAAAGAGCACACCTATGTTTACACAAGCATTAAAGATACAGGCATAATCAACGAATGTTTGTACACCTGCTTCATCAGCCAGATTGAACCAAAGAACTATCAAATGGCTCTCAAGGACAGCTCGTGGGTCGAAGCCATGCAAGAAGAGTTAGCCCAGTTCAAGAAGATGGAGGTATGGAATTTGGTTGCAAAACCGAAGGATGTGCATACGATTGGCACAAAATGGGTTTTCAAATGCAAGAGAGATGAGAAAGGGATCATTATCAGGAACAAGGCGAGGCTGGTTGTAAAAGGTTTTAATCAGCAAGAGGGGATTGATTACAATGAGGTGTTTGCTCCTGTGGCGAGATTGGAAGCCATTCGATTGTTTTTGGCATTTGCTGCACACAAGGAGATGAAGGTATTTCAGCTAGATGTGAAGAGTGCGTTCCTTAATGGTAAAGTCGATGAGGTTGTGTACGTTGAGCACCCTCCGGGTTTTCCTGACCCAGACTTTCCCGATCACGTGTACAAGCTAAGTAAAGCGCTGTATGGACTACATCAGGCACCTCGTGCCTGGTACTCAACTTTATCCGATTACTTGCTTGAGAATGAGTTTGAAAGAGGTAAGATTGATAGCACATTGTTCTTTAAGAGAAAAGGGAGCGACTTTCTACTGGTGCAAGTCTACGTGGACGACATTATCTTTGCTGCATCAAAAGTCGCCATGTGTCAGGAGTTTGAGGCCGTCATGAAAAAGAGGTTTGAAATGAGTGCTATGGGTGAACTAACTTTCTTTTTAGGACTGCAGGTTGATCAGAAGAAAGATGGGATGTTCATTCATCAGACTAAGTATGTCCATGACGTTCTCAAACGCTTCAAGATGGAGGACAGCACTCCATTTGATACTCCAGTCTGCGTCAACAATAAATTGGGTGCTGATTCAGACAATGATGCAGACGTGGACCCAACCCAATATCGGGCAATAATAGGTTCTTTAATGTACTTAACTGCTTCTAAGCCTGATATAATGTTTGCAGTTTGTCTTTGTGCTCGCTTTCAGGCAAACCCAAAGGAATCTCACTTGAAGGGTGCGAAGAGGATATTGCGATATCTCAAAGGCAAGCCTAAGCTGGGGTTGTGGTACACAAAAGGAGGAGACTTGGAGTTGGTCGCCTACACGGATTCTGATTATGGAGGGTGCAATCAGAATCGGAAGTCAACAACAGGTGGATGTCAGTTTCTTGGAGGCAGATTAGTGTCATGGCAATGCAAGAAGCAGACCTCAGTCGCCATTTCAACCTGTGAAGCAGAATACATGGCAGCATCCAACTGCTGCTCCCAGGTTCTTTGGATTCAACAACAGTTGCGCGATTATGGTCTGAATTTCACTCATACTCCTATTTGCATTGATAACACTGCTGCTATCTCAGTAACTAACAATCCCGTAAAGCACAGTAAAACTAAACACATTGACATCCGTCATCATTTTATACGGGATTGTGCTGAGAAGAAACTGATTGTGCTCGAAAAGGTTGATACGTTAGATAATTTCGCTGACTTGTTTACTAAAGCGTTTGACAAAAATCGTTTTCAAAACCTTGTTGAGCTGAATGGGATGATCAATCCCGAGTAATCGTGTTTTGTGTTTTTGTTTTTTTTTTAAAAAAAAAAAAAAAAAAAACGTCACTATCGCTTAGAATTATGTCGGTTGCCTCAGTTTGAAGGACATATCTTCGGATATGTTTGGTCCTCATTTCTACTTGTAGAATATGAGGATAGCCATTAACCAGATGACTGAAAGTGACCGGGGCGGTTTATGATGTGTTTTCATTCTTTCGCTGAAAAATAGTCGATCATACTTAGTTAGAAGGACACATCCTTGTATGTGGTCGGTCCAGCTGATCCATTGGATCTTCGGGATAGCCGTTTACCGGAAAACTTCGATTTGATCGGGGCGATTGAAGTTAAAATTTTTCTTTCGGGAGATGAAATTATTTTTCAAGTCTACTACTTCGTAAGAAGTTCCTTTACTATGTTTAACAGAAAATTGATCCAACCTTGGAAAGTGATAGATATACTGATTCTGTGTGCTTAACTAGTGAAGTTATTAGGCCTAAATGACTTTAGAACAGTCATTGTATGTCATGGTAGCTTTTTATGGTGCGTAAAAGTAGAAGTGATACTAACTAAATCTACTCGATTTTACGTGGACACTCCTTAAGAGTTGTGCATGTCTCCATATATATCTTTCCGAATGATAGGCAGAAAAGCGATTACCCAGTCATACACGAGCCCGTGAGTGTTCTGATTCCCGTGAAGATAGCGTGTCAAGAAACTGCAGTGATTCAGATTCGGGACTTGCAGTTGTCTACTACTCTGAAGTTATGTAAATACTTTGTTAAAAAAAAATGTGTGTGTTATTGAGACATTCTAGAGTTCATAATGTTAAGACTTCTCAATCAAGATGCAAAATAGAGAACGGGAAGAAGAGTCTAAAGATCGAAGAGTACTTACTAGTTAATCAGACACTACGGGTCGAGGTCAACTCGGGGTGACTTGGGGAAAGCCAAATACGCTTTGAGAATAGATAGGAGGCATCATAATCTCTGAGTTGTTGCCCACTTAAGTTTTGAGCTTGATTGAACCTAACCCGTATCACAGAAACGATGAAAACCATTTTAAGTTATTTACCTGCTTACAACCTGTTTCTTTATGTCATAATACAGCTAAACACGGATCTGTGTGACAGTCACGTAATTAGTATGATTCATGTTCGGATCTTTTCTAAAACATGGTAGTCCCTATCGAGACTGAAATTTGATCCCGTGTACTTTACTTTTAAAAATTTTTCTACTTATGTAGTTGTATGATTTTATACCTGGTTACTTGGTCTTGATCGTATCATTTAATTCTTTAAAGGATGGTTTTAAAACTTAATTGCAAATTGTTCAAATTATGGGGTTTGTTTTGTAAAGTTTAATACCGGCGAACTTATACATAATTTCGCCTGCAATAGGCGAAGTTACCCATAACTTCGTCTGTATAACTCTGACCCTATATAAAGGATTTTTAAGGTCAAACTGTTCATTATTTACAAAACTCAGCGAACTTGTCCCCTGTTAACCCTAAGCGAACTTATCGATCTTCATCATCTGTGTTAATTTTTTTTTCTTCTTCGATTCTAATCCAATTCAAGGTGTGTAGGTTCGATATATCGTATATTCACTGTCAATTGATGTTAATCAAAGTGTTTTTCGACCCGTTTCGTGACCTCGGACTTTCGAAACCTTAACACCCGATTTTCAACCTTGTTATTACGTGGTCGTAATCATATTGATCGTCTAGAACTTCTTAAAAAACATGTTTTACGAAGTCCGTATTCTCCAAATTGACCCAATTCACGTCGATTCGAAAACCTATCTGTCGCCGATTCATATTCGGCGAAGTTACAGTTTAGGCGAAGTTGTTCTTAACTTCGCCTGAGGTTTAACTTCGCCTGATAATTAATTATGCAACAGTATATGAGGCGATGTTGTGGTTAGGCGAAGTTATCATTAACTTCGCCTGGCCCTTTTTACTTAACAGTTAACAGATGAAGTTCAAGTTGAGGCGAAGTTGTTCCCAACTTCGCCCCACCTCTAACTTCGCCTATACAGAATAAATCACAACTTTGCTAATGGTAACAGGCGAACTTGTGATTTGCCTCGACGATTCTCTAACTTAGCCTGTTTGTTGCAGAAATGGCTGCTGTAGCTGGAGCAGGCGGTGCAGGTGGTGATGACGGAGGAGATAACCAGCGACAGTTTTTCCCGGGGCACAACATGTACATCACACTGGACCCGGAAGCGAGCAGTGTTGATGATTTCCGCGAGATCATCACATTTCTACTTCGATCGCGTATATTCCACGCGATTACCACAACTCTGCCGATATCTTTGCCGAACATTGAAGATTTCTGGCAGACCGTGGAATATGACTGTCTTGTCGAGCCCCCGGTCATGCGTGCAACAGTCAATAATCAGATTGTTCAGTTCTCATCTGAACAGATCCGGGTGGCTTTGCAGTTCGGAGATGAAACGAGAGATGATCCGACGGACTTTGTAGCTCCATTCCGAGATGGTGCGTTTCTAAGGATGGGATACTCTGGTCCCCTGGGAGATACTCAGAGACGCAAAGGGTTCTTGCTTGACCAGTGGCGCTTTCTCATGCATGTGATGATAGTGTGCATGTCCGGGAGAAAGACTGGTACTGATGGGATGGGCGCGACCATGCAGTCGGCGATGACTGCTCTGACTTACAATAAGCGTTACAGCTTTAGTCAGATGGTTTTCTACGAGATAGATCGACAGAGAAGAGCGGTGGCACGTGAGAGATTTCTTATGTATCCAAGATTCATTCAGATGATCTTGAATCACGTTGCTCCAACGTTACCTCAGCGCCGCCCAAACAGATATGTAGAAAGTGTGAGTAAAAGGATCTTCGCCCAGTGCAGATCTTCCAGTGCGAGGAGCAAACCTGAGCTCCGTCCTCGACATACTCCACTTTTTGGGTACTTGATCAACCCAGAGTATGTTCCTGCTCGTGGGGACGAGTTTCGGGATCCTCAACCACAACAGGCAGGAGCATCTCAAGCTATACCTGCTGCTCCTGTTGTGTCACCGGAAGAACATGTAGACCTTGATGCAGAGTTTGGTGGTCAAGGCTTCTTTGATGTGGAGCGGGTGAATCCTGTAGAGAATGTGCAAGTCTCAGTTGCACAGGTTTCGAGTGTGAATGTGACTAGGGCAGCTACGACGGTGGCTGACTCTGATTCTGATGATGATGTGGCTGAAGCGAGACGGATTTTAGTAACTCAAGAACGGGTTCAAGGGAAGAGAAAGAGAGTCGATGATGATAGTGAGTCGGACTATGAGGAAGAAGTACATCAGCTGATTCGTAGATCAAGAAGGGAACGGGCAGGTGCAGCTTCGGGAGCTGGTGAGAGCTCAAGGGTGGTACGTTTCACCCCACCCGCACTGTCCGGTATGACCATGGTTCCTTCATCGTTGCAAGTTACAAGGCCAAGTGCCACGGATGTTCCCGTGGTGGCTACCTCATCTGCATTCGGCCTCCCACCCATTTCATTCCAACTATCGACTCCGGAGATTGTATCTTTGACACCTCCAACTCTTACTCCAACGGAGGTCGTGGCAAGATTTATTGAGTCGACGGTTGTAGCGACTGCAGGGTTGTCAGTTACGATACCACCTGCGGTTACGTTTACGCCTACTTCTGAGGTCCCGGTTATATTGGAAATCCCTCCTCAGTACACTCAAGATATATCACATCTGAGGTTTGATTTCGATGCAACCTTATCAGATCCAGAACGAATAGCAGCACTTGAACGGGTCGTGGCAGAACAATCAAGGGTGAATCTTATCCAGACCCATACTATTCAGCGCCTCGTTGCAGATAATCAGATACAGTCGTCCCTGCTGGTAGAACATGGCAAAATCATTGATGCTTTGAAGGAGTTCTTGGCATCTCAGGGGGAGACGAGCTGTAAAGGCGATGAGCTGAGGACTAAGAAGCGAAATGATCGAGACGATGATCCCAATGCATCGAAAGGTGCAGGTGGAGAGTTGCCAAGAACTGAACAAGCTCTTGGGACTTCCACATCTCAGGGGGAGTCAACAAGTGCAGCTGGCGGTACAGGTGATGATGTGGTGGTGGATGTTGCTGAAGAGGTGGATGATGAGTTTATAGGTGATGATGATGTATTACCAGTTGAAGAGATAGAGAAGATTGGTGCAGAGATAGTTATTGATAATGATATTGAAGAGGGAGAGATAGTAGAAGAGAATGTTGAGCATGAGATTCCGGATGTTGATAAAGCAGATATGAGTAAAGATATGGGAAGCGATGAAACGGAATGGGAAGAGCAGCCAAGATGGAAAGAAGGCTATGCTCAGTGGTTCGTAAAAACGAAGAAACCGGCGGTCCCTACTATGTTTAAAAAGAGTTACAATATTAGAGGTTATGCTGAATCGAGAAAGGGGATTATATGCTGGATATATGATGAGCAGTTGAGACTCTTCGTGATTAAAAGATATGATGGTGTTCAGTACTTCAAAAGGATGTTGAGATCGTTGAATACATTGCCAGAATGTGAAGTGAAAGACTTAGCCAGATTGGGGTTGATAAACCGAAGTGATGATAACATGGCTAGAGTCATTGGGAAGATTGTTTGGAAGGAAAGTATAAAAGAGAAGAAGTTCGAGCTGTTGAAACCACCAAAGGGAAAACTTATTGAAGACAAAGATAGAGGGATGAGAGCAGATGGCAAGCCTTGGATGATTATGAAGTATAAGCCGATACGGTGTTTGAAAGAAGTGCCGATGAAACTAATGCCCAAGGATGTGCTCAAAGATCTGAAGTGGTGGTATGTAGATTGTGAAACAGCTGAAGCAGTAATGGAGGACGAAGATGAACAAGAGCTGCTAAGAGTGTATGATCCGATGCATCTAGTGAACTTGTCTCAAGCTGATCTGCAGGTGCTGAATGAGAAGAAGATATTTTATATTCCTGCTTGGAAAGACGAAGCGAAGAAATATCAAAGAATAGTATCGGTTTGTGTACGAGAAGGAGTTCATGCTTGAAGATGAAAGATACAAGATTGTTGAAGATTACAAGACACGTGCTTGAAGATAAAGATATGAAGCTACTGCCAAGGGGGAGTCTGTTGGTGCATGATGTCAGTAGTTCAGTGCCTAGTGTCTGTAATCGTGTTAGTTAGATTTGTGTTATGTATGTAAGCGAAGTTCTCACAAGTTCGCTTGTTATAGGCGAACTTGTGGAACAAGCGAAGTTAGGAACAACTTCACCTGAACATGCCAGGCGAAGTTGTCGTCTTTATAAGCAGCTAGGTCACGGCAGAATAAAATAGAAGTTGTCATTCGAGTTGTAACGAGTCAGAGAGTTTACGAGTTTGTGTGATCAGAGTATCACGTGTTTACAGTTGCAATACAACGTGTCTTTGTTTATTGTAACGTGTGTTTAATCGTATCGTCTTCTACGCTCGTAACGTCTTACGTAGGGATTCCGCACCGACGTAGAACGAGATATTCCGTGTAGATCCGGCTGGGAACCTACAAGAATGAACACTCCTTACGTATTTAATTTCTCACCACAAGGTTGTTGACTTTGTAGCTCTTTTGTTCTGTTGTTTCCTATTGTTTCTCCCTTTCACACACACGCTCACACTTACGTACACTTCAACTGTGTATACCTTAATCTATTAATACTCTTCCCCTTTTACTTAATTTATCTCTTCCATAGACAATCCAGTGTACAACCAGGGTAGAGCTTCGTTACCCCTCAACTTTTCGTCGGTAGTGTATTTTCTTTTTATTTTAGGTCGGTTTTTCGTATTTCGTTACTCTTGAAAAAAATATTGCGTTACCCCTATTTGTTTAAAAGCCCAACCAATTAATTTAAAAGTTCAAATCAAATAAAACCAAACAAAGTTTGTAGGCCAAAGAAAATAAAAACCATTAACCTTTTTTCTTTTGTTTGAACGAGAAACATCAAACAGAAACAGTCTCAACAGAATCATCAATTTTTTCAAGTTCAAATCAAATAAAGCCTAAACAAAGTTTATAGCACAAGACAAATAAAAATCATTAACATTTTTTTTTCTTTTGTTTGAACGAGAAACATCAAACAGAAACAGGCTCAACATAATCATCATTTTGAGGTTGATGTTTTTAATAGGGTTTTGAATATGCAAATTCAAGAAATTGGAAATAGATTCAGTGGTGAGGTTTCAACTAGTTTGTTAAGAAATATGTCTGGTTTAAACCTATAAGTTCTTTTTTCAAGTTAGACATATCTAAGATATTGCCATTTTTGGAGATATATTCGAATTATTTTAGTAATGAAGAAAGAGGGTGTATTTCAGGTAACATACGACCTTTTATCACATTTTAAAGGAAGATGATAAATTTGCAAGATTGGGTGGAATATGTGGCCTTGCTCGTGTAATATTGAAAACCGGAAAGAAAAATACTTTTTTTTTGGTTTATCGAATATCGAAGCTGACGTTGGTTTTACCGACTGCAACCGCCACCATTGAAATATGTTTTTCTAAAATGAAGCTTATAAATACACCGTTTGCGCAAGCGAATGGGTGATGAGTAGTAGAACAATGTTTTAACTTGTGCGGTCGAAAGAGAACGTTTGATAAAGTAAAATGAAAAAGTTGTAATGGCTCGATTTCAAGCTTTCAAAAACAGAAAAGGAGAAATTTACACCCATGTGTTTAATTATAATTATTATCGTGTTTCTATTTTTATTTTGTTTACATTGTATGAAATACGTAAAAAATTTTGAATGTTACTCCTGAGATTTATGTCTAGATTTGTCACTCTTCTCCCCTTTTTAATAGAATAAAACAACTAATGCTATATGGTACCATATAGGGGCGGCAATTCTTGACATGACGCACACCCGACACGAAAAATAATATAGGTTTTGGGCCGGCTAACATGTCCGCTTTCTTAAATAAGTCAATCCAAACACGAACTGTTAAAAAGTGGTTGACCTGTTAACCCATTTAAGAATTTTAGAGAATTTAATAATTTCATTAGATAAGAATTGTTAAGTTTTAAATTTAAATTCTTAGTTTTTTTTAAGTTTTCATATATATATATATATATATATATATATATATATATTAACTTTTAAAAGTAAAATTAATTTTTTTTCGAAACTACTTTTATCCATTCTTCCACTTTTACCATTTTCTTTTATTAGTTTGAACTGTCTATTCTCTGATGAATTCCATTCGTCTGTCCTTATCTTAAGTTAAATATGCAAAACCAAGTTTCGTAATTGAGAATAAGAAATAAATACTTAAAAATAATTAGATCTATTAAAGATTACTAATATGTTTTATATGAATAAGAGTAATTATATGTTTATGTTACTAAATCATTAGATATTATGTATATTCGTAAATGAACGTAAAATGGGTTGACCTGAACTCAACACGAATTTAATGGGCTAGGTTAGGGTTGAAGAATCTCGACACGCCAATCCGCTAACCAAAAACCTATCAACCCGTTAAGCTGACAAGATTGACAAAACCATATTTCCATGAATGTTAATTGTTAAATAAAACCTGTTTGAGCATTCCCAGCAACATCTCTACCTCTATCTTCATCTCTATAATTACATTAAAAAAACAATACATTTCTTTCTCTTTTTCAATTATATAATATTTTTTTATACTTTTATCATTAACTTCTCTCTCCTCCACTAATAACCACTTTAATAAAACATTTAAAAATTACAGAGGGTGAATAGTGTTTCTCTAAATTTATTCGTCAATAAAAGTTTCTCTATCTTCTACACTCACAACCACTTACAAATACTATATATAATATAGAGAGCACCGTGACAATAATATAGAGGACCTGTTGGGAATGCTCTTACTCCTCGTTAGGACTCTAAGATGATGTTTGTTTTTTCAGAGTTAAAATGTCTACAGTCGTTTGTAGTCTGCGAAATACATCTGCAAACATCTGTAGCAGAAGAGGTGGACCAAACCTCTGCAGTGTGTAAGAAGAAGACTGTTTGCTTTTTTAACGTCTGGAGTTAAACGAGTTATATTCATGATTGATACTTTCGCTAATCACATGTAAATGGCCTGTTAAACACGGTAAAACTTGTTTTGATGGCCCTAGCTAATATATAGCTTAGAATTGGTCTACAATTAACAATAGTTGAAAAATCATTTGTATTCAATTAAATTAACATATGGAATTACTGTTTTGTGTTATGCTAAGTATTCTCAATGAAGACCAATGTTCTATCCCCACCTACAGTTCTTTGGGGAGGGCATGTGTGGCTAAGTGAAGGAAGACCAGGATCTTTGTGATTTTCGGTTCGGTCCTGAGGGCGTCCGGATTTTACCACCAGTGGGCCTTTGGGTAGGTAGGTTTTCCCCAGAGTGTGACGTACAGATTGTTCAAAACACATGCGACACTATTAAGTGATAATATTATCATTAATTAATTTACAAGTCAAGTACACAAGTTTGCAACAAGAACTACAAAGAAAATGTAAATACAACTAAATATTTTGTCCTTTTGTTTAAATAACCTAAGTCTAGTATCTTTATCGAGCTTCATCATCTAATAACTTGTACCTGTAGCCTGTATATAAAATAAAATGTCAACTAATAAGTAGTTGGTGAGAATCACATAGTTTTGATACACATACATAAAAACCATACATTTCTATGAACATGTGTAACAACGCAAGTAAAGTCATTTCCAGTTGGTAACAGCCAATGTAATTGGCTAATCGCACAACGCGAGCATGGTCCTTTCTAGTTATGGAAAATCAACATACTCGGATAATAGCACAGCACACGCAAGGTCCTTTCCAGTTGGTAACGACTAACGTACTAGGATAATAGCACAACGCAAGTAAGCAAATAAACACACAAGTCTATAATACGAATTGTAGTTTTGTAAATGAAAAATTAAGTAAGTATTTGAATACGATATACATGTTACCGCCAAAAATGTAAAAGCGTTAAAAAGGGGGTGTGGGAAAATTACCTTGAAATTGAAGATAAACATCTCAATGAAAACCGAAAGCACGATAACAAAACCAAAGCAACCAAAAGTGCGTTAAAGAACCCAAAACGTTTGAACTCCTTGAACTATAATTAAAACAAAAACAAAATCTATCTAACGGGATTGAAGACGTTAAATTATTTGGTTTAGGTGTTAAGCATCACTTTAATATATTTTATTAGCATTTTATGGTTTCTTATATCATAATATTATATTTAAGTTCTAGGGGAATTTAATGATTTGTATCACTTGACATTACAACTAAATGCTAATATGAAAGTTATAGCATTTGCGGGTTATGCCTTGAAAAACAATTAAAGTTAACGAATTAAAGTTTAAATATTCAACGTATTAAAAGCTTAATGTATTAATTTAAAGTAAATTAAACTATATTTAACGGTTTAACGAAATATATTATTTAAATATTATTTCAACTATATAATATGGGAGAATACAAAGCACGAATTTTATCGGAAATTTTATCTTGGGAATCATCAATTTATCGTGTTATAAATTTTACGAAAAGAATTGTAAAATTAACGAAAAGGAATAATATTAACGTTTTATAATAATTAAATATTATTTTAACTAGCATTTGAAGAATAATTTAACACAATTAAGCAATATGTTATTTACGAATCCGGGATTTTAACGATATGATTTTATCTCGTTTACAATAGTTTTACTGTATTATAAAGTTATTGAATTATAGTTAAAGACGGAATTAATTTATATTAACGGTTTAACAGAGTTTAACGAATATGAAAAAAAGGTTTGGTTTTGGATGAAAATGCTAAAATTAATTTATAATTAGTTTTATTTAATGAGTTATAATGAGTTAAAGACGATGATTATGGTCGATGATTAGGGGCTATGGCCGTTACGAAGAATTAATTGAGTTAAAAAATAATGTTTAACGGGCTTTATATGAACACCGGTGCCGGATTCCTCCATCGCTAGAAAAATGATGAAAGGAAGGGGCTGACGAGGGTGGCTGGGTTATACTCTTATTAGAGTATGGTGTACCAGATCATTACTTGTGTTTAATCACATCATGATTGGGTTATGATATGGCCGGAAAATAAACTTGCGTCGTCAGAAAAGAAACTTTCATTGCCGGCCGACCTCCATGCTGGAAAAACGATGGACATGGCTGGATTGAAGTGATTTAAAAGAAATTTACAGTTTTGGTCCCTGAACTTTTGAGATACATTAAAACATAAATTAAATTATAATTACACTTTTGTTCCTCATATTTCATAAATCTTTTAAGAGTTAAGTTCCATTTTAGTACCCGTGGTTTGTCCAATTACGCAACTTTAATACCGGTTTTGAATTTATTGCAAATGGCTACCTCAACTTTCTAAAACTTGCAGTTTTAGTACTTTTTTCTAACCATGTCTATTATGTCCGTTAAGTCAGGGGCAAATTAGTAATTTCAATTATTTTATTTATTTTCTCTCTAGAGCTAAGTGTTATTTTCATACCTGTGGTTTGTTCAATTATGCAACTTTAGTACCTTATTTTAAATTTATTACAACTAGATACTTTTATTAGTTTTGGATAGAAAGACAAATCAAAAGAGACATTACATATTACAATTAAAAGATCACCTCTAACTCTAAATGAACAGATCAACCTTCTCCCCGTGCTCATTGATCCTTCAAACCCTGACAATTGTTCATATTCAAGTTCAATGAATTAAGATATGGTATTTTGCCCATGTGATTCGTCACCGTCGTTCATCTACAAGTTCAATTGATATTATACTAAGAGGTGCGAAGTTGTGTGATTGCTATTTGCTTGATCCTCCGATGTGTTAAAGAGCTACTGCTATCATACCCGAACTTTTGAAAAAAAAATCATGCATATAAAGAAAATGCAAGAAAAATGGCTAACATGAACTCGGATCTTGAGCTACTAGAAGTAAATTGGCAATCAATAAAAAAAGGCTAAAAAATATGTTATACATTATATTTTATCATGTCCTTTAGTTACCTTTTTAATTGTAATATGTAATGTCTCTTTTGATTTGTCTATCTATTCAAAACTAATAAAAGTATCTAGTTGTAATAAATTTAAGAAAAAAGTCCTAAAGTTGCATAATTGAATAAACTACAGGTATGAAAATAGCACTTAGCTCTAGAGAGAAAATAAATAAAATAATCGAAATTACTAATTTGTCCCTGACTTAACGGAGAAAATAGGCGGGGTTAGAAAAAAGTACTAAAATTGCAAGTTTTAGAAAAGTGAGGTAGCCATTTACAATAAATTCAAAACCGGTACTAAAGTTGCGTAATTGGACAAACCACAGGTACTAAAATGGCACTTAACTCATCTTTTAAAGTTATATTAAAAACAAAATAAAATATAAGTTATGACTTGGCCCTTGAACTATGATATATTTTTGTAACATTCGTTACTTTTCAAACCTGAAAACACGATCCATTTCAAAATTTTGGTTTTTGTTTATAGAGAATATACATACATATATAAATATATATATATAGGGGTTGGTTCTAGTGAAAGCTCCTCTTAAAAAGAAAACTTAAAAACTCTTAAAAACTTCTAAAAAACTATTTTTTAACTTAAAAATTTTTTTTTTTTGAAGTTTCTTTTATTTTTCCCATTATTCTTATATGTTGTTATTAGTTCAAAAAAAAAACTTGTCGATAACCTCGTCGGTATAGTGCGCATGTGTAATAGTGTGCATTGCATATATGCAAAAGTGTTTGTATTGCATAGAATACAACACCATTGCACATATTTGATACACACTATTGTATATATGCAATATAAGACTAATACACACATCGAATACATATTAGTACGTATGTGTAATACAACATTAATGCACACGTGCACCACATCGACTTTTATTTTATTATTATTTTTTTTCATATAATACAACACTGCTACACATATAAAATACACAAATATTGAATATATGCAATAAAACACTGTTAAACTCAAAAATACATAGTAATACACATGTGCAATACAACGGTATCGCACAGTAATACGTATGTGCATTACAACGGTTTTTTTTGTTTTTTTTATTTTTTTTGAATGAAATATAAGAATAATGGCTAAAACAGAATTTTGAAAATATTTTTTTTATTTTTAATTAAAAATAATTCTTTAGGAGTTTTTAGGAGTTTTTAAATTTATATATATATATATATATATATATATATTCTCAAGTTTCGTTGCAATGCATTTTGTTCATCATTTATTATTAATATAATATTCACAAGGAATTATGTTCGTTCGTTTCTTTCTTTGATTTTGCTAAAAAAATCAAAACTCTGGGTTTTAAAGTTTAATCAATCCGCAAACTGTTCGGGTATAATATGAAAAATATTCAAGTAATTAAACTTTCTTTTAATTATTAAAGCATTTCAAAGTTCTAGGTTTATATTGTAAATATTTAAGTTATGTTCTAATTTTATTTTTAAATCATCTTAAAACATGAGGGATGCAATATGTAAATATATTCAAATTCTATTATTAAAATATAAAACCCTTCAGCCTACCATCTTCGTTCCATGTTTTACCGGCAACAAATCCAGCGACTGGAAAACACCGCCGGTAAGCTCCAAAACACCCCTAAAATCCTTTTTTGACCCATTAATTTGTTGTAACGACTTTTTGGCTTCGATAATAAACAATAACCTTAGTATAATTGTGTTAAAACGTCCCAATTAAGCCGTAATCAACTCGCGAATTGACCGGGAAAACAGTCAAAGCAATTATCAATGATTTAACGAAACACGTTTTAGTTATTAGTATAAATAGGATCCTCTCGTTCATATAAACTTGTTCACACCCTCCAAATCCACTAAAATACTCTCTAAGATACTTAAATTCTCCGTTATAGTTTGTTTCCGGCGAGCTCGTGTTCATCATCCAATCGTCATCTTTCCGGGCAAACTTTATATGGTTTTCATTTATTTTTGACCGACAACTGAAACCCCTAACCTTAATTAAGTAAACATGAAATCAATTGACCATATTAGATCTCTAGGGTTTATTGTTAAAGAGGAAGATGAGGAATTGAACCATTACATTTATTTAATCTGTTTGTTATGAAAACTAGCGTGTAAACTGGAGCAGTTGGTTAGGTCACTTGATTCTGAGGGTATATACCCGAGTTCGAACCCCGGTCAGCCTTTATTTCTTTTGATACTTTATTTTTAAACCCCTCCTTTTATATTATAATTCAAGATAAATATATTAAAAATCAATTAAATTATTTAAAAATCATAATAAACCAAATAAATTTATTTTTAAAACTAAATAAAATTTTGTAAATTATAATTAATCATTTTCAACTAAAACCTAACTTCCAATTTCATTAAAATCAGTTAAATTCTCGTTACTCTAATTTATTAACTTTTAATCCGTTAAACGCTAATTAGATAATTTTAAGTCGTTGAACTTGAATGAGTTAAACTTCAAACCGTTAGCTTATAATTCGTAAACCTTAATTCGTTAGCTTATACTTAGTTAAATTTAATTGTTTTGTTCAAATTTATTAACTTATCATTCGTTAAACGTAATCCGTTGTCAGCTCATAATTCGTTAATCTCAATCCGTTAACTTTAAGCTCATTATAGTTTAATTAGCTAACTTGAATTTAAAAACATAATTTCTTTTGAGATAAAACCCCTACCTTGTAAATCATTGTAACTTTCACATTAAAATAATATAAACCATTTACAATCCGTTAAAAACTTAAAATAACATTAATGCTTCAAGATATTAAGTGTAATATATCTAAAACCAAAAATTAATAAAAAAATCATATCTCAAAATTTAATAAAAAAAAGGAAAAAAGAGTAAAAATACAAATATATTTACACCATCTTTCTCGTTCTAAAAACAAAAAAAAACTATGTTGATTGAAAAAGATCAGCGTGTCTTTTTGTTTATTATTGTATTATGTGTTTATTTTCTTCATTGATTGTATCTTTTTTTCTTGATATTGTGTCTTTTTTCTTAATATTATGTTATGTTACTTCAACATTGTGTTATATTTTATTCGGCATTGTGTTATATTTTGCGACCTATTGTGTATTTTGTTTATTTTCGTTATTGTGTCTTTGATCTCGGCATTGTGTTTTTTCATCAATTTTTTTTGAACGAGAATGGTGGGGGAAATATTTTAATTTTTTAAATTTTTTTGTTTTTTATTTATATTTTGAGTTATGATTTTTTTTAAATTATTTTTAAAGAGTTTTTTGTACAGTCACAAATCCTTCTCACACTTCTCATTTTGGTTTCAATTTGCATTTTAACTTTACCCTGTACGAAGTACCTAGCCAATTTTGTTTTTGTTGGGTGTAAAAAAATAAAAAAAAAATATTAGTTGTCATTAATTATACTTAATATGCAATTAAACAAATACATTTAATGTGAGAACATGCTATTGAAAACGACCCAACACTCTCCTTCCTAGTTGTGTCACCTATTTATGATATTGTCATTACGTGAAATTTTTGTATCGGATAGTATTCATCATAGCGGAACTATACACTTAAGGTTTCACTTGTTCATAAACTTCAATCCGAGCCCGTTTTCTATGCATTTTTAATAATTAGCTTTCACTTATGTTAATTCGTATTAAGTGCTAAGTTTTTGAGTTTGAACCAGCACATAACTAGAGATGGCATATGAACCCGAGCACGAAACCTTAAATATTCTCTCAACAGAAAATGGGACAAATATTTGAGAATGAAATTAGCATTAAAATTTTCAATATGTAATGGATATGGTTTTAGGTAATACAACCCAAATTACCTGCAACACACATATACTATTATTTTTTTCTTAAGTAATAAAATAATTAATCGATCCATTTTCTATATTTGCAGTTTCACTATGCAATACATCTATATAAAATTAGGAAAGTAAGTATTTTATCAAGAAATTTTACGAGTAACTTTTCACAAACTAACAAAGTATATATTAAAGTAGATGCAAATCATGGTTTTACGTAATTGGCATTCGGACTCAATGATATGGGGGTGATGGTTAAAAATTGTAACACCTATGCATTTTCATGCATGAAATCACTAGTCTTTTATACTCGTATTTAATAAGGTCCATGTATTAATTCACCATCTATATTATTATGGAATCATATATTATTTATTTCTAGTTATTAATATTATTTTCATATGCACAATTACATGTTTCTATGTACATTTAGTTATACATGGTTAATCGTTAACGTGACACGTTTAATCAGGAATGCCTAGATTTAATATTTGTCATTGTCAATTTTATCCTAAAGTAATTTTATTTATATCCTTAAATTCAAATTAAGAATAACCTTCTAGAATATTCTATTCTTGATCTCCAAGATTAGCCTTATCCAAATTTGAATTCAAGTCCTAGTCAAATTATATCTCTAATTCATCATAATCTCTTCTCTAAACACCCTTATAAATAGAACTCTCTAGCACCCCTAAAATTCATTCCAAACCTGCATATTCCAAAGCCCCAAGGTTAAAAATTCGTGATCATCATCCTCTCAAAGATTCACAACTCGTTTCCTTCCTAGTAAGTTCTAATTTCCGTATAATGTTTTGTTCTTTCATTCTGCAGAAAAACCTTTTATTTCAACGCTTAGATCTCGATCATAATATATCCAAATCACGAATTTCAAAAGCCTAAATTGGTTCTTTATGTGTCTAGTATCTCTGTAATTTTTGGTGTAAAATTTTATAAATTTTAAAAACGTTTTTATTATTTTTCTTTAACAAAGGGTCTTGCTGAAAATCCTAACAGATAACTTTAGCCTCAAAACGAATGTCATAACTCACTCATGTTTACGAATTATGACCCAATTTTTGGATATATTGTAGACCTTCTAATTATAAAAATTATCCAACTGGAATCTCCTCAATTTGTTAAAGTATCGATTTTTAGTGATTTTTCTACTAAACTGACTCAGAATCAGACCCCTTGGTAGTCTATTAATTTTATATATTTTTTTATAAACACTTAAATCTTATAAAAAATATATATGTTAAAAAACTCATACGGTTACAAGATATAAAATTTTCGTAATCTAACTCAAAGGTTTACTATTTTTAAAAATTCGTGTCTTGAATAGTAAACAACCTATTCTTTTCTGGAAAAGATAATCTAAAACCCTAAACCATAAAGTATCACTTGAAACCCTAAAATCCAATTGTACTTCCAAACAAACACCGGCCTAAGGAAAAACCAAGTGGCGTGTCTGGGCGTGAATGGACCCACTTACCTTTTCCTGGGAACCTGAGGTCGGAGATTCTATTCCACCGAAATAGGGTCACATTCTAACAACTTTCTTGATCATTAGGGCTCTAAACAAAAGCGTTACAAGTCTCAATTCATCAACGAAGGTGAGTTCATAGCCCCTTTTACATGCTTTAAACGTTTTATACTTCGGGGTGGAAACATGCATAATCAATTTGTTTTACATGTTATTTGATTCAAGCTATATTCATGATATTCATTGTGTGATTATTACAAGTGTATACTTAATCGCATGTACAACCATTAACTTGTTAAAGCCCTTGGTAGTATGATGATAGATCTATTGGCCCGACCCGCCCATGCAGGCCTTAGGTAGAGGCTTGTGTGTTCAGAATCCGACGATCGTTAAATATTAAACATAATAGTCTAATCGTTGATTAGACGACTCGCTAAACGTGTCAGAGGTTTGGTTGTAATCACAAAGTATACAAAGTAACGTAACACATATGGATTGCTTTCAACTTAAAACTTATTTTATTAAAACCTATGTTCTCACAAACTATTTTTAGTTGACACTCTCGCATGTTTTTCAGGTATGGGAAATTTGTTTGTTGAAGATTACTTGATGCAAGATATAAGATTGCATGATTGGACCTAGATGACTATAAAACAATTCATTGTATCTCTGTATTGCTTGATATTAAATTAAATTTAACGACTATTGTAAGACGTAGTATCATGTGCTATGAACAATCACCGTCTCACCTCGACGTATTCCGCCGTCGGTTGGGGTGTGACAAAAATTAAGATCTTATTGTCCATTTCAAAACATGATTCAAAAGGATTTTTTTAAAATTGTAGGTTTCTTTGATGGTACGTGTTCCTGTGTGGGTCAGACCTAAAATGTCAATGCTTGACTTCCCATCGATCAGATAGATTCGATCAGATATTAAACTGGTTTCAAACGCTCATAAGAAAAAATACACGTTTTTACGATTATTGAAATTTCTACAAATAATAGTTTATGCAATTTTCCATATATAAAATAGTATATATGTTTTTGAACCGTGAATCACTCCAATCATGCATCATCTGGATGGGTCGATCAATTCTTTCCACAAGTCAACCCAATTTTCTTTTCAGACTTTTCAAACCAACCCACCACACACAGACACAACTCAAAAACCAGACAAAAACTTATCTCTGAAACACATCACAACCTTAAATATCTTTTTGCAATCCCCACATCTTTCTTTTATATGCCAAATTCTCTCAATTCATGTGCCTCACCGACACTTTAATGGCCTTCCTGCGGTTACTGATCTCCTTCTCTCTCATCATTTCTCTCTCATCCGGAGCTGACACCATCACCGCCAACCGATCCATATCTGGAGATCAAACAATCATATCCAAAGATAGCAACTTCAAACTGGGATTCTTCAAAGCAGGTAACTCATCAAACTATTACATAGGTATATGGTATAACAAAGTCTCCACCAACCCACCAACAGTTGCTTGGGTGGCAAATAGACAAATTCCTGTTTTACATCCATCCAAATCAGAATTGAAAATCAATGGTAGCAACTTAGTGCTGTTAAATGAATCAAAATCTGAAATCTGGTCAACTAGAGTGAATTCATCTGCTTTAACTTCTGTGATTGCTGTTCTTCTTGATGATGGTAACTTAGTGTTGAAAACCGGGTTGAATTCGAGCGAAAATATTTGGCAAAGTTTTGATTATCCTGCGCATACTTGGTTGCCTGGTGCTAGGCTTGCTTATGATAATATTACCAAGAGTAAGAAGCTTCTTACTTCTTGGAAAAGCTTGGATGATCCTGCAGAAGGGTTGTTTTCTTTAGAGCTTGATCCATTAGGGAAACAATATAAAATTAAATGGAATAGAACTACTGATTATTGGACTAGTGGATCTTGGGATGAGAAGAATAAACTGTTTAGTTTGGTTCCGGAAATGCGGTTGAATTATATTTATAACTTTAGCTATGTATCGAACGAAAACGAAAGTTATTTTACTTATTCGTTGTATAATCCGTCCATCATATCTAGATTTATAATGGATGTTTCGGGTCAAGTTAAGCAGTTGTCGTGGTTAGACGCCACACGACAATGGAACTTGTTTTGGTCCCAACCTAGAAAACAATGTGAGGTTTATGATTATTGTGGGGCTTTTGGGTCATGTAGAGAAAGTAGGTTACCATTTTGCAATTGCTTAATTGGTTTTCGACCTAGATCGCAACGCGATTGGGATGTGAATGATTTCTCGGGCGGGTGTGTGAGAATAACCGGTTTGCAATGCAGGAGGACTTCTGAAAGATATGGGTTTCTCAAGATTTCATCTACAAGGAACAAGACTCAGAATTCGACTTCTTTGGATGTTGGAAGCTCGGGCGAATGTGAAAGTTCTTGTTCGAATAATTGTAATTGTAGTGCTTACTCTTATGATAACAGTGGTTGTTCTATTTGGGATGGGGACCTCTTGAATCTTTCAGAAGATAATAGCAATGAGATAACAATTAATGTCAAAGTTGCTTCAAGAGATCTACCAAGTGAAACCAAGAACAACGGGGTTATAATTGGCACGGTTGTTGGTTCAGTCGTTGGTATGGTGGTACTTGTGGGGTTGATATGGTTTTTGATATATCGAAACCGGAAATTTACTAGGAAAACATCAGTCGAAGGCTCGTTGGTTTCGTTTGTTTATAGAGATCTGCAAAGCGCAACCAAGAATTTCTCAGAGAAATTAGGGGGTGGGGGGTTCGGGTCTGTGTTCAAAGGTACATTGCCTGATTCGAGTGTCGTAGCGGTTAAAAAACTTGAAAGTGTTAGTCAAGGTGAAAAGCAGTTTAGAACAGAAGTAAGCACAATTGGGACTATTCAACATGTAAATCTTGTACGCCTTCGCGGGTTTTGTTCAGAAGGTAACAGTAAGCTTTTAGTGTATGATTACATGCCGAACGGGTCTCTAGACGCGCATCTTTTCAGTAGGGACAAGCTTCTAGACTGGAAAACGCGGTATAATATTGCATTGGGAACTGCTCGGGGGTTGGTTTATCTTCACGAGAAATGTCGTGATCGTATTATTCATTGCGATATAAAGCCCGAAAACGTACTTTTGGACGGTGACTTATGTCCTAAAGTAGCGGATTTTGGTCTTGCGAAGCTTGTTGGGCGCGATTTTAGTAGAGTTTTGACCACGATGAGGGGGACGAGAGGGTATCTAGCACCCGAATGGTTATCTGGAGTCGCAATCATGACTAAAGCCGATGTTTACAGCTACGGGATGATGGTTTTTGAGTTCATAAGTGGTGCACGTAATTCAGAGCATTCGGAAGATGGGAAAAATAAGTTTTTCCCAATGCGAGTCGCGAACGCTCTTATCGGTGGTGAGGATATTATCACCTTGTTAGACCCGAGATTAAACGGCAAAGCAAGTATAGAGGAACTGACAAAGCTATGTAAGGTTGCGTGTTGGTGTATACAAGACGATGAGGAAAACCGACCTGCGATGAGTCAAGTAGAACAAATTCTCGATGGGGTTTTAGAGGTTAACATGCCTCCAAAGCCGCGTTCCCTTCAGTTGTTTGTTGATAACGGTGATGATGTTGTTTTCTTCACCGAGTCATCGACAAGCCAAAGTTCGCAAGCTCATAGCAACCCTTCGAGCCATGTTTCTCAAGCGAAGAGTGCCGCATCCCATTGAGGAGAGTTGTACGTTAATTGCAGAAATAAGGATATATGTATATGTGTAATTGTCATTATATATCTTTCATGAGGTAGTTAAGGTACACATACGCACTTGTTATAGTTGGTTGCTAGCCTTGGTGTTACATTGTTATGTAGGTTGAGTGATGAGTCTCATTTTGTAAGTGTCGAAACATGATACAATAACGCTTACTAGTTGAGAAATGGTAATCGTATGAATAATGTTTATAGTCTTTGCTCTGTGGACTGTGGTTATAAGTTCACGTATGTTAAACAAGAGGACATGTTATATAATAACTAGAGGTGCACCCCTGAGTAGGTGGTTTGTAATCGGTTTGAGAAATAATTCGTTGAAACCGTTTAAACCAATCCGATCCTATATATCCAGTTTCAAACTGGTTTCAAACAAAACTGATATGATCTTATTCTACTTGGAAAGTTGTTTCTCAACCGAACTAGTTTGGGGAAACCCATTTAAAAAACTCCTTTAAAAGATGTATTTTTCTAGAGCGGTTGTTAAAAGACCGATTCAAAAGATTTATTTTTTAGGTGAATTTTGAAAATCTCTTTAAAAGTTGTATTTTTTGAGGCGATATCTCAAAACCGCTGTAAAATCCTACTTTTTTTAAAGCGGTTTATGTTTTTATCTCTTGTTTTCAAATAGGTTTTTTGTGATGGTTTTTCTTAAAACCGCTTCAATATATAACTAGGATAAAGCTCGTGTAAACACGGGTAGTTAAAAAAATAAAATGAAATGAAATGTTGTGAATCTATAACAATTAAGTAAAAGAAAATGCTAACATCAATTCATTCTAATTGAGTTGGTAAGCCATAAGCATTTTAAAAGTAAGTTAGTGTGTTTGATTCCAACCAACAACATATTTTTCATTTTATCATTCATTTAGGGGAAATTGTAAAAATAGAAACTTGTACATTTGGTAGTGTATGTGAAAGATCTAATTGAATGACAGATAAAACATTGTGTTGCTTTAATAATATAAATAGATTTAGACCACAAAGATCGATTGTATACTGGTGGCTCTAGTTTCCAAACCTATCCGGTTTAGGCCTGAAACCGGTTTTATCCACCTCTAACTCAAGCCCACACACATTTTTCTCTTCATTTCACTTTTTTTTTCCTTTCGATTGAATTATTCACTATAGGCTCACGTCACAAGCAGACCATCATCAGGGCACAAACTCACACGTTTCCAGCCCACTCAATCCTCATATTAGGCTGAGGGGTGTGGGGGGCGCGAGAGGGGGCGTGAGTGGGGGCGCCATCCAATAATATTGTGACGTGTGGCAGAGAGAGAAACTTGATAAGATGGGTATTGGTAGTGGTGATAGCGCCCCGGGGCATGGTGTGGAGGGGCGCGAGAGGGGGCGCGAGCGGTTTATTTTTTTATTTTTTTATAAATGTATTAAAAAACGTATTATTAAAAAAACAAGTAATTATTTAAACAAACACACATTAATTAAAAAAACACATTAATATATAAAAAAAAATTAATGGTTTGGTTTCACGCATTGAGTTTCAATAATAAGTTTACAGTCCGGTCCGGTTTTATATGGCCTATTTTTGATATAAACCATAAACCGAACTGTTTTCTATGGTTTGAACATTCATAAACCAGCTAATCAAAAGTGGCGATTGGTTTAAACGTTTTCAAGATTTCAAACGAACTTTGAACATCAATAATTGTTACATGATAACCAGGATTTTAATAATAATATTTTCAAAGCAGCCTCCGAACCTAACCTTTTATATCTTAATAATAATCTGGTGGTGGGGTTTGTTTCTTCACCGGAATCATCTCTCCCTTAACTGCCATGGCGACCAATAATTCAGGTTTTCTTTTCTCCCTTTACCAAGTTGTTTATTAATCCATCAGAAAGTTGGTTAGGGTTTTAATCCTTTCGAAAGTTGTTTATTAATCCATCAGAAATTTTTTTATTCATTATTAAAGCCTCCAACGGCTCTTTCCCATTTCCCACAGTCCATTCACGCGCGCGAGCCTCCTGGCGCCTGCCTCGTTTTCCGCTCTCGCGCCCCTCTCGCGCCCCTCTCGCGCCCCGGTGGTGTGGCTCTCGCGCCCCGGGGCGCGAGCGAACGTCCTCTCGCGCCCTGACTAGCGCTCCGCACCCCTCAGCCTTACAACAATACAGCTACGGGCGCATCTTGTTATTATTTCTCATGTCTATCTTCAAATTCAAATGTATACTAAAAATTACTATTTTTTTCCTCTTATTTAATTAAATAATACTTTTAAATATATTTATCATTACTTTTTATCTCTCTTATACTTACAAACACTTTCAAAAATAGTAAAAAAAATTAGGGTACTATAGAAACTTTTTAAATATATAGAAAAATCATAACATTTTCTCTCTACTTCACTCACA
The DNA here is from genome assembly GCF_021521415.1 of Bidens hawaiensis. Classification (NCBI taxonomy): domain Eukaryota; kingdom Viridiplantae; phylum Streptophyta; class Magnoliopsida; order Asterales; family Asteraceae; genus Bidens; species Bidens hawaiensis. The sequence goes on from NW_027491733.1 coordinate 144,657, forward strand.
ATATCCTAAATCACCCCCTATAATATAAAAAATTCACTCACATAATTTGATGAACGGATTGAAAATGCTCTTAGGATATGTTTGGTTGGAGCTAATGGAATAGAAAAAGAAGTAGAAATGAATCATTACTATTCATTTGTCTTATTTGATCAACCTATAAAAATGAAATGAATATTAATATTCCTATCTCAAAATATTTTTTTAGTATCATAAAACTTTCGCACACCGTAAATGGTTTCCACATGTGTTTGGATTGGTAACTTCGACTTCGGTTGAATATAATTATTCATTTCAATTATTCGACGACGATAAGTGATTGCTTTATAAATTTTAATATTATTTGTGTTTAAAAATATAAAAGAATGTTGAGTGAAAGGCAATGAGGGGTTAGTATTTCCATGACGATGAAAAGTTTTTACCAACTATTAGTTACGTATCAAACCGATATTGACCGAACAACGAAACTGGTACTTATTTCATCAGTGGGTTTTGTCATGTTAGTTGATTTGATCATTTCTATGATATCTTATTAAAAATTGTATTAAAAATAAAATTATTTTAAGTTAAATAAAATTAATTACAAATTAATTTTTATCATTTTTCACCTAAAAACCCACTTTTTCCGTTAAGTTCGTGAAACCCGAATATTATTATTTTATTTTTTCTTCCATTTCGTTAACTTTATAAAACGCTAAGACAATTGTAAACGTAACAAGATAGAAATTATACCGTTAAAATCAACGTTCCGGTAAATATATAATTCTCATTTTAGTAATAAGCCCTTAATTAAATAAGATTAAAATAATATAAAATCGTTAAAATTCCGTTAAAGCTTAAAATAATATTATAATATAAAATGCCATAAAATAATAGAAGATATAATAAAGACAAAATGGCCAAGGACGTCCTTTATGTTTGACCTGATTTTTGTTAGACGTCCTTTGATGAAAGAAATAGCAAAAGACATACATCATGTTTCAAATTCCTTTCATGTTGCGTTCTTTGGTACTAACCAAGTTAATTTTTTTCGTTAAATATAGTCATGTGCAAGGCACACAAGGGTAAATTTGTCTTTCTACTCCTTAAGAGATTATTTGTGTAGATTGCTTATAGTTTGGGAAAAAAATAAAAATTAATAAAGATTTTAAATATATATTTCTTTCTCATATTCTCTATCCTCCCTCTCTCTCACACTTTCTCCTCCCTCTCTCTCTCACACTGATTCATCACCACCATCCACCACGACTCAACCACCACTGATTCATCCCCCCCTTTCTCTCTCTCACACTATCTCCTATCAACTCTCACTGCCACCACCGTTGGCCACCACACCAAACCCAAACACCGGCGGTTGAATCGGACCATAAAAACCCTAGATCTAAAGGAATGAATAGGACCATATCTGGCCTAAATCGAAGACAAATTATACCTAAATCAAAACAAATCAAAGTTTATTTGATGAACCAGGTATAAAAGATCCAAAATCGAACCTGAAATTGGGGGGTTCGATATCATCTTCTTCGACAACCCCTTCGACGACGACTGAAATTGGGCAACGGGGTGTTGGCAGCGAGTGGTGGTGATGGGGTGTTGGCGGCAAGTGGTGGCGACGGGTGGCTGGTTACAGGTGGTGGTGGCGACGGGGTGTTTTGGAGGCTGACGGTGGTGGAGTGAACCGGAGATTGGGGGTTGATTGCTCCAGCAATGATGGAAATAGGTGGTGGCAGCGGCTAAGTCGGTGGTAACGACGGCAAGTGGTTGGTGGTGGTGGTCGGCAAATGGTTATGGTTGTTTGGTTTTTTATTGTGGTGGTGGATGTTATAGAGAGAAGAAAGAAGATGGTGAAGAGAGAGAGAGAGAGAGAAAGAGAGAGAGAGTCTATCTTTTTCTTTTTAAGTTTTAATTATTAAATAATTATATAAAATTACAAAAATACCCTTATGTGCCTTGCACATGATCATATTTAACGAGAAAAATTAACTGGGTTAGAGCCAAAGGACTTAACGTGAATAGGATTTGATACATAAGTATGTTTTCTGCTTTTTTTTTTTTGCTAAAGGACGTCTACTGAAAAAACGATCAAACGTAAAGGACGTCTTTTGCCATTTTGTCTATAATAAATTAATGCATAATCTCTAAAATTAAATTACTTAACCTTTTTAATCCCGTTAGTTAGTCTTTAATTTTATATATTTAATTATAGTTCATGAGGTTCGATCGTTTCAATTTCCTTAACGCGCTTTCGGTTGTATTTTCAAGTTTATCATCAATTTCAAGGTGAATTTCTCACACCCCCTTTTTAATGTTTTTTTTCTTTATATTTTGGGAGTAGCATATATATCCTATCCAAAACGATTGCTTATTTATTCATTTACAAAACTACAATTCATATCATGGACTTGTGTATTTACTTGATTACTTTCTAAAAATTTATTTGCATTTGGTATCCTCAATAAGTATGATCATACGCCTCCCTTTGCACTAAGGACCATTTTGTTATGAGTGGAAAAAGGACCCTCGATCCGAGTATCTTGGTTGTTATCAACTGAAAATGACCTTACTTGCGCAATTATCCGAGTACGTTGGTTGTTACCAACTGGAAAGGACCTCACTTGCTCGATTATCCGAGTACGTTGGTTGTTAACAACCGGAAATGACCTGATTTGCATGACTTATACATGTCTCATGGAATTGTATGGTTTTTATATTATATATATCAAAACTTGTGTGAGCTCACAAACTATTCATTTAGTTGAATTTTATATGTATGCTACATTGATAGTTATTAGAGGATGATGCTTGAAGAAGACATAGAACTTTGTTATATCAATAAATGGACAAGTTGTTTAATGGTTTTTACAATTTTCTTGTATTTTTTGTTACCAACTTGTGTACTTGATGTTTAAATTAATTAATTATAATATTATCACTTAATAGTGTCACATGTGTTTTGAGCAATCTGTACGTCACACTTAGGCGTTTCCGCTTAAGCCGGGGTGTTACAGGTCTCTTCCCAACTGCTACATTTCTTTGTTGTTCATCTGTTGATACTAGTTAAAAAGCCTTACTGAGAGTTGGTGTGGGGTTCATTGCTAGGATTTGTGTTATGATTATAGAGAAATAAACATCCAATCCAATAAAAATATCATAAAGTTTTCTTTATTCTCTAAATCCACCATCTCCTTACCAAGGCCACAAGAGCAGCCGTTGCAGGAGCATCGTTGTGTAGGTAATAAAGATTGCAATTCTTCCGATAGGACACACCGCTTCGTAAATATGTCGAGATCGAGGCTCCGTCTTGCCATGTTGTGGTAAGCATCTGCTTTATTTCATACGCCCTCAGGGCACTTTGTTTTCCAAATCTCTCTTTCATGTCCTTCCAAATCTCCTACGCCGTGCTAGCGTATTTAACGCTATTTTTTATCTCCTTCTCCATGGCCGTGTTCAACCAACCTTTAATCATTGCATCGCACCTTATCCATCCCATGTATTCCGCAGCGGTGGCTTCTGTCTTTTTAATGCTCCCGTCAATGAAACCGGTTTTGTTCTTAGCAAATAGAAAATTGATCATCTCTTAAGGCCTGTCAATATAGTTGCTGTCGGTTAGGGTTTCACTCACGTGCATTTGTCAGGTGTAATCGGAGGGATGAATATAATAAGGCGAGTTAAGATCTAGGGTAACAAGGGTGGCGTCTTTCTTGGTTTTTTAGTCATGGCAGATAGGGTGAAGAGAATTTTTTTGGGTTTAGGTTTTGTTTCTTGCCTGCTGTGATACCATAAAACTTTGGTAATAAGAGATTTATATTATCGATGATACATGAAATACAAATAATGTACATGCCTTTTAATAGCCACTATGTTACATAAATCACTCCAAATAATCAAGAAAATAAAAAAAGAAAGATATATGGTCATGTTAATGGTCAATATATGGTGAGGGAATTTGGGAAAACTTTAGGGGGTGTTTGGTACAGAGAAAAAGAATGGGAAGAAATGGAAATAGAAATGGGAGAGAAATGGAATTGGAGAGAAATAGAAATGGGTGGAGAATTGACACTCATTTCCTTTGTTTGGTACAATAGAGAAATGGGTGGAGAAACGAGAGCAGAGACGTGATTAGGGTTCCGCCTCGGCATCATCATGGTGGAGAAATGGTGGCTCAGAGACGCGTCGCAACACCGCGAACGGAGTAGAGCGTCATCATCATTGCGATTTAGGGTTCCGCCTCGCAACACCGCCTCGCGATTTGGGGTTTCGTTTTGGCTCAGAGACGCGAACGGACGTGGCTGCGGCGTCGGCCGCCGTGCCGGACGTCGGCATCATCATCACCATCGCCGGTCGGAGCATCATCATCATCATACGCGAACGAAGTAGAGCAGAGACGCGATTTAGAAGCAGAGAGAATTCCATTTCTCTTCCAAATGGAGAGAATTGGATTTCTCTACTTTTTGCCTACACCCAATTCTCCGCCTAATTCTCCCAAACAAGAGAAACCTAATTCTCCACCCTCAAATCTCTCTACCAAACACCCCCTTAAGGTTTTTATAATGTGAGGTTGTGATGTGAGTGCCACATAAGCAACCACTTCTTTACATAATAAATGTTTGTACCATGTCAGCGTCTATGTCAATAAAAAACTAATTGGGTTAGACCATATTTAGAAAAGGCTCAGGGGAGAAAAATAATTTGCAAGTTGAGACATTCATACGGAATTTCTGTGATTAATATCGACCAATGAGTCAAAGTTAGGATTATTAAAATCAAATATACAAAAAAGAAAAATCCTTTTTACACCCAAGATTGCGTGGTGGAGACCTCGGTGCTATTCATCCAATCACGTAATCCAAGCCAAACTGGCGTGGTGTTCCGCACCCTGAAGAATGGCTTTCCGCTTAGTCTATTGTTCTTAAAATAATAAACTTAAAACAGTTATCAAGGTATATCGCTCTAATGCCTATCATAACATTCTTTACTTAGACTAAGTATTGTGGGTGGCCATTGGGGCGCCACCCATGGTTATATGGCTTCTTTTTATTGGTCTTAGCTTCTCCACTTCTATAGCGCCCGACAACCTACTAGCGCCTACCCCATTGGCACCCTTGGCGCCTCTACGCAGTGATGGATCTTGAACATCCAGTATAAATGGGCCGAAAGTCAAGAGACTCAAAATTTCTTTTCTTGCTTCTAAGTTTCGGGTTGGCGGTCCAGTTCGGTCAGGTCAAACAATATTTCCAAACCCTAACCTACTAAATTGAAAAACTAATACAAAATGGTGAAATGTGAATTGCCGAACCTGGACTCTACATGCTTCTGTTGACTGTTTTAAGTAATCGATTTCACATCCACACGAGTCAGTTCCGAACCTCAGGCATCAACAAACAGTGGCAGCGCCCAATCAATCAATTAACCGATTTCACACCCAAACTATTTCACCAATTCACCTGCTTGTTTCTTAGCTTCTGTTCCGACTTATGTGCCAAACCTCACAAGTCAGTAGGTCACACAGTGGCCAGTGCACAATGGATACTTCGTTTGTTGTTGTGCTTGAACATCAACCAGGTGGTAGGGTTAGTTTTAGGCTTAATGTTCGGTTTTTTGGTTTAAAATTTATTTGGGCTTGGTCTTGATTTTATGGAGCTTTATTTCTTAATCTTTTTTTTCTTTGTGTTTATCGACTTTAGACAAACTTTATTTTTTTAAAAAGATTCAAGGTTGGCCTGGACTCAAATAATATGGATGGGCCAAACTCAAATAACTTGGATGGGCCAAACTCAATACATGTATATATATTTTTGATTTTTTTGAGAAAAATACATTATCAAACGAAAAACGTGATGGGGCCGCAACCTGCTTTGACCCATTAAAAGGTCCGCCAGTGCCCCTACGCACTGGTGTTCAACGTCTTTAACACCCTGGAAGATGTCATGGCCTTCTACAACACAGTACCTATCATAATAACATTGATGAAATAACGGTAAGAATTTTTATTTGTGAAATAGCACCTCCACCACAACCGAGCGTGAGTCGTGCACCCCACTCTCTCTCACACACATATACACCCCTCAAAAATCGGTGTTATTTACTCCCTTAAACCAACGAATTCGTCCAAATATTCCTCTAAATTAAAGTTTGTTCATCCCTCTCCATCTTAATCAATCTCCAAAACAAGCACCAAAAGAATTCATTCATTCTTTCAATGAAACGTCCGGTTCCTCCATTGTCCACGGTTCGCGCAGATCCACCATCCTCCCCACGGTACCCTCCCCCCGTCACCACTCCCACCACCGGTGCCCAACGCCGTATCGCCATCGCGGTTGACCTCAGCGACGAGAGCGCCTTTGCCGTACAATGGGCTGTTCAAAACTACCTTCGTCCTGGGGACGCGGTCATCCTCCTCCATATCCAGCTCACCTCCGTCCTCTACGGGGCTGATTGGGGCCATGCAATGGACGTAGAGAACCCGTCAAAAGAAACACGACAAAAACTCGAGGATGATTTCGATAATTTCACCACCACGAAGGCCAACACATTGTCACAACCATTGGTGGAAGCTAACATTCCGTTTAAGATTCATATTGTGAAGGATCATGATTTGAAAGAACGCCTTTGTTTGGAGGTCGAGAGGCTTGGGTTGTGTGTTATGATCATGGGTAGCCGAGGGTTTGGAGCCTCTAAAAGAAAGGGTAATGGTAGGCTTGGGAGTGTAAGCGATTACTGTGTTCGTCATTGTGTTTGTCCAGTTGTTGTTGTTCGATATTCTGATGAAGACGTTGATGGGGAAGATAGCACAAAGAAGGCGTCAGAGGAAGAGTTTCACGATGCGGATGATCGTGATCCGAAAGGTAAATTGATGCTTGTTAGATAGAGAAATATATTAATAGCTGATTAATGCATATATGGTGTTATTGTTTGCAGAACTCTCTAACAAGTAGAATGTTTCCCCATGCTTTGATCATATGGGCAAATCAAGGAGTTGACATGCATCTGTAACCAACAAGTAGCCACAAATTCTCATGCAAGGGCCAAGAAAGGGCGCGTTTGAGTAATCTTTTCATATATGTTTCTCTAAATTGTTTAGATAAGTTGCAATTCTCCATGGTGTTATATTTGTGATTTTATAGAAGTTTAATGTGGTGATGCTACCTACGTATTGGTTTCGATGTACTACATTTGAATCACAAATAAAAATATATCTGATTTGTATGATTTGATAAATTATCATGACACATGTTTGAACATGTCACTATATGCAGACATGTTCATCCATTCCATGTGGAATGTGAAGATGTGCTTATCGGGTCACAGAACTTCTTGAAGTAATTTAATTGTATATTATATACGTGCTATGAATCAGGGGTGGCTCGTGACACGGCGAAAACAATGTAGGGCTTTAGGTCCACACTTAATTAAGGCTCTCAAGTCCAAAATAACATTATATATAGATATATTATATTGGGTAAAGCAAACTCAAAGTAATGTATTGGTGTTGTGATAGGCTTGGCTGCTACCAAAGTATAAGTTATGAGTTCAAAATTTTTTTCTTAACAATTGTCATGAAAAGGCCCCAGAATCTTGTTTCGATTTAGACCTCCATATTTGTTGAGCCGGCCATGCTATGAACCACCATATTTATTATGGAATTCATAGTCAGAGTAGGAGTGTTGCTTCTATAGAAAGTGGAAGATGAGAATCCCTGTTATCTATTTAAAGGGTCATTAGATGAGTAACAATTACAGAAGTCCTCACATCATCTTTCTTCTTAAAAGTCCCAATTTGGATGAATTTTTCTAGTTTAAAGTGTTACTTATATGAGTGTTGGTAGAATGGAACCGACACATTCGAGAGAGAATGTACGTTCAATAGGAGAATGTTGAATGACAATAATCCTATGGTATGCTGCTTTTGGTACTGCCAAGTGATAACCTTCTTCCAAAGATAGAAGATTATACCACTAGCGCTTCTATAATCCATAGTCACCATCTAGATCACTATCGGAGAATTCGATAAGTCTTTGGTTCCTTATCCTGTCGACAAATAATTCCATAATCAATTGTAGCATTTATGTACCGAAGAACTTGTTCAATGCTTTGTTGATTTTTGCATATGATGACTAATGAACAAAATGGCAAATCAGGTCGGTTGAGAGTTATGTACAGTAAGTTCCATTATCCGTCTAAAAATTATTTGAGCGATTCGTTTTCCTGTTCATCTTTCTTGAGTTGAAGATTCAGCCCCATAGGAGAAGTTGTCTAGTGGCAGTCAACCCTACCGTATTCCTTCAAATTTATTTTTGCATAACTTGTTTGTTAAGTGACACCTTCCTTTCTTGTGACCCTTTGTTTTTCAAATAGTAATACAAGATCAAATTCCTTCCGTATATGTTCCTTGAACTCTTTGATTCTCCATTCAAAAGAACGATGTAATAAAGAGGCCCGTATACATGACCTCCAATAGTCAGTAAACATCCATCATTTCGAATGCATACAACTTAATCATGCGAACATTTTTCAATCCAAAGTTCAACTTATATCCAAACAGATATTCCATGCCATTTGTGCTTAAGACAGTTTGTAGATATTGTGTTCCTCTCCTTTAACAGCAAAGCCCTCGGGTTATGATACATATACCTATTCACTTAGCTCACCATTTTGAAACAAGAACTTTGCGTGTTTAAATGATGCATATCCTAGTTTCTTTGATCTGCGAGTGGATTAATAGATCAACTTATATCAAGTCTTTCTACCAATATAAAAACATCTTCAATTCAATCCCAAATTTTTCACGAAACCCCTTACAACAAGTTGTGTCTTGTACTTGAAAGTTTCCCCCAACTTTCCTTGGCCATGAATGTCCACTTTAAACCTATGGGTTATTTTAGGTATATTGGTTTTAAATTATCTAAACTATCACATTTTGATCGTTGCTGGTGGTGGTGGTGCTACTGCTGCAATCTGCCGTATGATGCTAGACTGTCGCTATCTAGTCAAAAACTATTAAATCAGTGTTCCTAATCACCTAAGCAAGCTAGGGTAAGTAGGGTGTCGAACACGAGGAGTATGTGGTCAGTGTGAAGTGAAATCAATTCCTAACTTTATGAAGTAGTTCAACTAAAGTACTGATCACACTAGCAAACGATTTAGTTTTAATATTGATCAAACAAGTAAACAACTTTCAAGCAATTAACAAAGGCAAGTCACACCTGGGGATTCAAGCAAGTAAACACACAGCTATCTCATGCAACTTAACAGATTAACGATCAATGATCAACATAGATTGACTAACTAGATAAACCTTAGGCATCCACACTCACTAACACACGGCAATGGTTATCAAACGGTCCCTGCCAGTGTGACTCAACTAAAGGAAAACGTATGCTTCATCATATTCAACTAGTCAAAACAATCCTATAAGCAATTATCATAGCAACTGGCACAATAATCGTTCTGATCGAAATAAACCTAAACTAACTGAGTGCACAATAATACTAGACATTAATACTCATAGATTAATCAAAGATGGTTACAAATAATTCGTTCTTAATACATGAGAAAAACTATTAAATATAATACTCCACATCCCGGGCATGACTCGAAGGATCTAACCGCGTCTCGGCATCTCTCGGGCTTCGATTATGATGTTATAGAACATATATGAGACCTTGAGATGATTGGAAGTGATGGTTCTCCTCTTTTCTGCTCTGAAAATCGCTTGCAAAGTGAATGCTGGCATCTAGGGTCGTCCCCATATCATATAAAATAAAACCCTAACTTTCACGATTCTGGGAACCATCGCGTAGCACGATGGTCTCCTGTCCTGGTCCATCGCGCTACGCAATGGACCAAAGTCAACGCCTAATCAAATACAGGCCCACCTTCAATACCCATCGCGTTACGCGATGGGCCTCTTCACTCAGCCGGTCCAAATAATTGCCTCGTTTCGTGTGCTGGACATCTTGGGTCTTCATTACGTGCTCGTACATGTCCAAATTAAGCGCGTTAAGTACCTGTGACCGGAAACACAATAAACACGTATGAAGTACCAAAGTTCCTAAACTAAACAAATAAAATGACTAAGTTAACATACTAAAATATGTACAAATAAACCGAACATCACATCCCCACACTTATCTTTTGCTTGCCCTCGAGTAAAACTCTAAAGTAAGCATTAACCACCATTATAGGTCAACCAATTATCACCATTAATAATAGTAAGGTTTAAGGCCATACCCAATTTTCCAAACTGACACTTTCTAGATTGACAACCCACAAATAAAGTTAATGCTACAACAAAACCCTAGAATCGCCCAGACAAGTGTACTTTGTTTCCGGTTAGAGCATACATGTTCACACCTCTTACACTATTAACACTCCTCTCGGTTTAATATCTGGACTAGCAAAAGATGTGCTAGTATATGTCTCTGCCCTCAAAATACCTAATATGAGTTACAACTTAATACGCTTGCAGGTCAGTCTTATCTCCACCCATTACCACACCAGTTGCATAAAGACTCGGACTAAGGTTTTGCTGAGGTTTAGGTTTGGGTGCGGATCAGGCTTATTTAGTGACTCAGGTGGATGAAACCCAGTTAAACAAACTAATATACAGACTCACGAATACAAACGAACTAATTACAAAATCACTGCTATTTACAACTGAACAAACTAAACAGATAAATTCTTTTTGTCTTTTTGCTGATTTTTCAATTTTATTTTATTTTATTTTACTTTATTTTATTTTATTATTATTTTTTTACTAAACATCATAACTAACAATTACAACTCAGAACTTTACAACTCGTCTAACTAAATACAACTCGAAATATATACGACTCGATAACGAACTGGATTTCATCACACGGGTTTAAAATAAAATAAAGGCCAAGGCTGAAATGGTGTGTAATGTTCAGTTTAGTAAATGAAAAAGGAATATGGTCCAAACGGGCTTCCAGGGGATAATGTCGGGTAAGGAGTTTATTTAGTGTGGAAATATGTACGGAACGGGTTTTCTAAAGTCCTAATCTCCATACAGGTGGTGGTATTAAGATCTCGAAAGCATTTGACAAGCAAGTTCTAATTCTGTAAAACATACCGGTTTCCCTCAATCAATGACAAGACATGTTTTATATCTATTATATAATATGTATATTAAGTATAGAGGCTAATATCACAATATGTCTGGAAATAAAGGCTGCCGATATGAAACATGTATACCCGTCCCTTTGACTCGTTAAAAACATTTGTCGGGAAAACTATCGAGAAGCTGAAAAACCAAGCATGACCAAAAACCTCTAAAATGGCATTAATAGCAACAAATGACAATTAATAACTTAAGTTTTTGAAAACTGTTCGAGGTACTATCGGACTAAAATTTTCAATTTTCCCCCCATCCCCACACTTGAGGTTGACATTGTCCTCAATGTTAAAATAATAAAACAATCAATAATCATTTGGGGGACATGGTTGAACTGACAGTTTGACTACTTAAAACTCGGGGAATAAATGTGATAAACTTAAGCGAATTATACAATTACATTTCTAAAAACTAACATACAAATAACAAAATAGTTTATGAAACCGAAATCACCTAATAATAATGATAATGCAATGCAAACTTGGCCCACGACTCTCAACATACTCGTGACACACGTCTCCACTACTGACCAATACCGACTCACCACATCTGCACAAATCTCGAGACATGTATAAGCAACCACTCGGAAGTATAAGACTTAGGTCTTTCGAGAGTTAATATTATTATATTATAAAAATCATTACCGAGTCGAGTTAGTCAATTTCATAAAAAATTTTGTTAACCAATTAAAAATAATAAAAGACCTAACTTACTTTCGTAGGAATCACGGTTGCATTTAGCGTATGTAACAAGCCCTTTAAACCCCCCGGTAGCCCGGGTAGACGAGTGAGGTCTCGTGAGGGTTTATAGTGAACACAGCCACAAAGTTCCAAAAGCAACACATTCATATATACAAATATACAAATCACACACAGCAGACAAACATCACAAGATGTATATACAACTATTACCCAACTGGTTACTCATACATATTTTCCCAAATAAAATATAATATTATATAGACCAAGTGAATAAAAACAAAATAAATGGAAAAACAACCAAAAACGGTAACCGGCGTCTACTGAACTCCTGGTTAATCACCTCCTGCTGGGTCAGGCTGATCAGCTGCCTGACCCAACCCTGATGCCTCCGCCTGATCTCCAGCCTGCTGATGTATCTGTAAAGATGGTGGGATTGGTACCTGCAGATGAGAGAATAAAATGCGGAAACAGTCGTCCTGACGGGCCATGTGGGCCCGCATCTCTGTCTACAAAGCCAGCTGCTGCTGATGAAGAATCTCTAATGTGACTGGCTGCTGCGGCTGCTGTGGCTGGCGGAGCGGATGCTACTGCTGGGGTCTCATAATATGGGGGACATAGACGGGCTGTCGGCGCGTAGGAATGCCCATCTGGAGAGCGACAACCGCGTCTGTCCCTGGAGGTGGTGGTGCTGAGGACCTCGTCGGACCGAGACGAGCGTAGGTGGATCGTGAAGCTCACAGAAACCGGCCTTCTCGGCGTCCTCCAAATCATATGGGGTCGAAGCAGGACCTAGGGTAAAATAGTCACGGGGATAGCGGTCAAATACCCCAGGCTCTCTGCAATATGAGTAATATACGACCTCATAGATAACTGGGCTGACAGGCCCTGCCACCCACGGCTCCGGGAGAACGACGCAAGAAGCAGCGTCGCTATGTTGGCCTCCCGGCCGGTGATCATCGATAGCAAACAAAAAAATCGATGTTGCTGCACTTCTCGTGGCCCGAATGACGGCCCACGATAGAGCAGACAACAATGCGATGAAGGTAACGGTGGACGGGGTCCCGAATGGATGACTCGAGAACAGAGCTCGAGTGGACCCCGTCCGCTATCGTGGCCCAAAACTGGCCCAACCGGGCTTCCGTCAGCCAAAACTCTCGATCGGTCTGCGATCGGAGAGTATAACCCCGGACGCTCGTAAGGAATGCCGGGGTCAGCACCTCCTCGGCGGTGTAGTAGCCGGTGGCCACGGCGAACTGAGTCACGAACATCTTGTATGTTCGCCGCCCAAGGGAGTATGATACCGCATGGGGCTCGAAGAACTCGGTGGGCATATGTCTGAATGTGGAAAAGAACTCACAGGTGAGCTCGACGTACTGTGCCGAGTCAACCGTGAGGACCTGAACCCACCGAGCTCTCAGCATAGCCCAGACGTCCACCTCCTGGCTCACTGCACGGAGCAGGGTCCAGTCAATCGTCCTATGTCGGATGAGCTGCATCGACGCGAAACGGCGATACGAGGCCTGCCCAACCGACAAGGGAGCAAATCGAAGAATGATATGCGGGATCTGGTGGCCGTCCCCCATGATCGACTCCCGAACCGTATTGGGAGTGCTCGGGATCTTATCCCCGTCATACCTGATAACTCGTGGATCCGGAGCTCCCCTCGGACGCGCAACGGGACCACGTCGTCCCGTGCCTGCTAGCCTCTGTCTCTTGCGCCTGGCGGCGCCTGATGAAGAACTTGGGACGTCTGACATACTGCATGACAGAGATAGAATATCAATTTAAGACACGAAAAACGCGAAAAAATCGGGATATCCTATATACATCTAAACTAAACACAGGTATCTCCGCCCGAATGGAGATTGAGTATGCGCGGATAACCTAAATACAATTAACGCTCAAAAATCCCGAAACACGACACGACAAGACACGACTGACTACTGTCTCGAAAAACGTGCAACACAACGAACACTCATCGGAACTCAAAAATCGGGCGGTTCGGGCCTTAAAATTCATTTATTTTATTATATTATTATTAAATTAAATTAAATGTTATATTAAAATGTTATTAAAAATATGGATTAGTTCATATTAATATATTGTTATTAAAATATTAAGTTAATTTAATAGATATTATTATTATTAGTAGTAGTAGTAGTTAAAATTTTAAAATGGTGTTATATTAGATTATATTAATATATTAGAAAATATTAGTATTATTACAAAATTAATTTATATTAATATATTAGAAAATATTATTATTACTATAATTAAAATATTAAAATTAAGTTTTTATAATTCTTATATTAAGATAACATTATAATATTAAAATGTATTAAAATAATTTGAACGTTTTAAAAATTTTATTATTCATTAATTATTTTAATTGTATTATTATTATTATTTTCGAACTACGAATCCCGACCCGACACCGTATTTAAAACCTCTACCCGAAAAAATAATTCCTGCCAAGAATCAAAACCCGGCAACCTAAATAACACAAAACAATCTCTCGAACCTACGTTTCACAAACTACAACCAATCGACAAATCACATCCCAAACTCGGATTACAATCACACTAATGATAAAATTAGACATATGCACGAATCAAATATCACGGCAACCGAAACGACACGCCAATACAATTGGACATCCGAAAACCTATAATAATAACACATTATCTAACTAACCTGGATGTCAGGAACAGAGGAATAAAACACGAGACGATGAGCGGCGGTGATACGTGAGGCAGTGATGGCGGTGATCAGTGATGAATAAGGACAGGCGGTGAACAGCGGTGAACGGCGGTGGTATGGTGACGGTGATTGTAGTGAAGATGGAATGACTGTGATGGATGATGATGATGGCCGGCTGCTATGGCGGTGGTTGACGGCGTAGTGGCGGTGATTGATGGTGGTGGTGAGGTGATGGACGGTGATGATGGTGACTGTGGTAGGATGGATGATGGATGGAACGGAGGCTGTGATGATGATGAACGGTGGTGGTGGTAGGTGGCCGGCGGCGAGAGTGGAGAGAGAGAGAGAGGGAAAGATGAAGTGAAGTGGGAGGTGGAAGGGCGGTGGTTATATATATATATATATAAATATATAAATATATATTATTATAATTATTTATTATTGTTTATTTAATTTTAAATAAACTTTTTTTCCGGATAATCCAGGACCCATCGCGTAGCGCGATGGGTCGGATAAGCGATGATCGCGATACGCGACCCAATTGTGGCCAAATTAGGGGTTCGCCACCATCGCGTAGCGCGATGGTGGCTGGTCTAGCGTCATCGCGCTATGCGATGACGTCAGACGTCTGGGATGCCAAGGTGACCATCGCGTAGCGTGATGGTTAGCCTTCCAGAACCATCGCATAGCGCGATGGTTAGCCTTCCAGAACCATCGCGTAGCGCGATGGTCCCCAGTGAACAGAAAGTTTTTTCAATTTTTTTTTGGGTTGGGCATTTTTCGACCCGGTCAGTTTCGACATCCCGACATCACTCTGAACACGTTTCCGAAGTCGGAATTTGCAATGCGTACCTGGATTGACGTGAAATTAACCAAATACTTACCGAACTTCCATGACTTGCACTTCACCAAAACCTCCACACACTTGGGATTTGCTACACAAAACTTGAGACAAAGGTTAAACAACGACTCAACAAAAAGAAAATAAAATGGAACATACTTACAAATCCCGGGTTGCCTCCCGGTCAGCGTTAAATTGCATGTCTACAGCTCGACAATGCCTCGAATGTGTCAATTGTCTTCATAAACCGATGAGGTCACAATGAAACTCACTGATGCCTTGTCCATCTTGTGAATATCCTCCATCTCCAAATATGGTTTCAACCTATAGCCATTTACCACTTGTCGAATGTGGTAATCAAAATCCTCAATCTTGAATTGCCCGTGATTACCAACTCCAACAATCACAAACGGGCCCGGCCACTTACTTTTCAACTTACCCAGGAAAAGCTTCATCCTCGTGTTGTATAACCACACCTTTTGGCCAAATTCATATCTTTTCAACCGAATCTTAGCGTCATGAACCTTCTTCATTTTCTCCTTGTAAGCCGATGCACATTCATACGCTTCATCCCGCAACTCCTCGATCTCGCACAATGCTAATTTCCTAGCTTTACCTGCATCATCATAGCTAGTATTAACCTCCTTAGTAGCCCAATAAGCACGTTGTGCAATCTCAACCGGTAAATGGCAATCCTTTCCATACACAAGTCTATATGGTGTGGTTCCAATCGGCGTTATAAAAGCGGTTCGGTAAGCCCAAAAAGCGTCGGTCAAGTTAGTTGACCAATCCTCTTGGTCCGTCCGAACGGTTTTCTGTAAAATCTGTTTAATCTGCCGGTTTGAAACCTAAACTTGTCCACTCGTTTGTGGATGGTAAGGGGTTGATATTTTATGATCCACCCCATATATTTTAAGCAACTTTCCAAATTTAAAATTTTTAAAATGAGAATCCCCGTCATTAATAATAGTTCGGGGGATTCCAAACCGTGAAAAAATGTTGCTTTGCACGAAATTACAAACTACAGAGTGATCATTTGTCCTAGTGGCTATTATTTCGACCCATTTAGAAACATAGTCAACGGCCGCTAGGATGTATAAATTACCGTACGAGTTCGGGAATGGTCCCATGAAATCAATCACCCACACATCAAAGATATCAATTACTAGGATCGGTTTCAAGGACATCTCATCCTTCTTGGAGATACTCCCGAGTTGTTGACACTTCAAACAACGTGTCGCGAACTCGTGAGCATCCCAAAATAGCGTTGGCCAATAAAATTCACTAGTTAACACTTTTCTCGCAGTTTTCTGTCCGCTAAAGTGACCACCACACGCAGACGAATGCGCGTGCTCCGACACTGATCTAACATCCTCCTCAGGTATGCATCGCCTAATCATCTGATTAGCTCCAATCTTGAACAGATCTGGGTCGTCCCAAATATACTACTTCGCCTGTGACACCAAATGTTTCTTCTTCCTCCTTAGACAGTGTTCGGGTAAATCACCTGCAACTTTAAAATTGACAATATGAGCAAACCAAGGGTTTTGGGAAACCGCCAAAATCTGTTCGTCGGGAAAGGACTCATTAACGGGCCCGTCCCGGTCTCCACCCTCTAACATAATCCGGGACAAATGATCTGCTACGACATTTTCTGTTCCCTTTTTGTCCCGGATTTCCAAATCAAATTCCTGCAACAATAAAACCCATCTGATTAACCGGGGTTTTGCGTCTTTCTTGTCCATGAGATACCTAACTGCAGCATAATAAAAATAAACAATTACTTTGCTACCCCATATGTAAGAACGGAATTTGTTCAAAGCATACACTACCGCGAGCAACTTCTTTTCAGTTGTGGTATAATTCAACTGAGCGTCTGAGAGGGTCTTGCTCGCATAGTATATAGCAACGGGTTTCTTCTCAACCCATTGACCCAAAACAGCCCCGACTGCATAATCACTCGCGTCACACATAATTTCAAAAGGCAATTTCCAGTCGGGTGATTGCAAAATTGGGGCTTCCACTAACTTCTGTTTCCGAATGTTGAAGGCCTTAGCACATTCCTCATTAAAATCAAATGGGGCATCCTTTAACAATAGGTTACATAAGGGTTTGGCGATGTCACTAAAACCTTTAACAAACCTCTTATAAAACCCGGCGTGCCCCAGGAATGACCTAATTAATACCTTTGACATTTGTGGGATGAGGTAGGGTGGAAATAACTTGAACCTTATCTCTGTCCACCTCGATCCCACGACTCGACACAACATGGCCCAATACAATCCTTTCCTGGACCATAAAATGGCTCTTTTCCCAGCTAAGAACCAAATTTGTTTCAACACATTTTTCTAAAACTCTTTCGAGCTGATGTAAACAAGATTCAAAAGATGTGCCAAAAATTGAGAAATCATCCATGAAGATTTCCAAGGACTCCCCCACCATATCGGAAAAATACTCATCATGCACCTTTGAAAGGTGGCGGGGGCGTTACACAGTCCGAATGGCATTCGCCTAAATACGAAAGTACCATACGGGCATGTAAACGTAGTCTTTTCCTGATCTTCAGGATGAATAGCTATCGGGTTATAACCCGAATAACCGTCTAAAAAACAATAGAATTTTTGACCTGATAGCTTTTCCACAATCTGATCGATAAATGGAAGCGGAAAGTGATCTTTCGATGTTTCCGCATTCAGTTTTCGATAATCAATGCAAATACGCCACCCGGTTACCGGTCGGGTGGCAACCTCGTTACCTGAGTCGTCCTTAACGACTTGGATGCCCGCCTTCTTTGGGACTGTCTGAGTCGGGCTCACCCATGTGCTGTCTGAAATGGCAAAAATAATTCCAGCATCGAGCCACTTCAGCACCTCTTTCTTCACAACCTATCGCATGTTCGGGTTCAACCGTCTTTGTGCATCATGCGCTGGTTTCACATCCAGATCTGTCAAAATTTTGTACATAACTATCGAGGGACTAATCCCTTTCAGATTCGCGATGGTCCACCCAATCGCCTCCTTATTCGCAACCAGCACATTCAGCAAAGCAGATTCCTGTTCCAAAGACAAGTTAGAAATGGTAACTCTGACAATCGCAGCGCGGATTCGCTGCCGGCAATAATACGATAATGAATACAAATCAAATGCCAAACATTAATACGACCGCTAATATTATTTCGCCGCTCAATACTTATATAGTTATAAATGTTATTTTCTCGATAAATACGAACATTGTCATGAATAATACTCTCCCAAGGGACACCGGCGATACTGCCAATAACAATAATTCCCCCCACTAAATGTCGTTGGCAATAAAATTTTTTTTACTGAATATGAATGCTAGTCGTAACAACCGTGATCCTTCACGATGGGAATACTCGTTTAAACGATTTTAGTCGTGCAAACATGTAAAGTTTAGTGGTACTAAAGAATCAAATGATTTAGTAAATAGATCGAAACGATAAAGTCTGTTATCTGTACCAGTAGCTCCCATTAAATTGTATCGTTAATTATGTTGCTATTACATACTTAGCCACACCCTTGTGTGGTAGAAAGCAATTATCCGCATGACCTGGGCAAGACTTAAAACCCTTATATTGAAATATTTGTCCAAGGAATGAAACCTAAAATGAAAGGGCGGGTCAACAGAAATGCACAAACCGTTCTGATGATCTGATTCAATTAATACTATGGTTAGTAATCCGGAAGGAGAGACCTCAGTTAATCCAGTTAGTCATTTAACTTTTGAGAACGCTGGGACACAAGCCGGGGTGGTAACTTTGAATTCGGTCAGTAAAGGTGTGTTAAGAGTACAGGGAAAACACCTAGTACAAAACAAGCTAATCAAGAAAGGAGTACAAGAGCAACCACAATTTAAACGTACGGACCCTACAACTCAAAATAATACGACAAACAACTCTAGTTCAGAATTAAACGTATACAATGAACCTTTACTAAAGGGTATACCGAATAAAGGCATGTCATAAAAGCGTAAAAATTAGATACTAAGCCTGTAGTGTGATATCATTATGAACACTGTAAACCAACCATTCTAACCTCATCACTTACAGTTATTCCAATCGTAACCAATTCGATCACAAGCTATGATAAACCCTCATGTTTACCATGAGTATGGAAGTACGAAACGCTCCAAAAAGATTTGACCCTTGTTAAACCAAAAATAAGCATCGATGTTTGGTGCGCCTAAAGGACACGCGTTTGTTATCGGGTCAGGAGAAGCACGACAAAACCCGAACGTGGTGACAAATACATTCGTAGTTTTTGATCAATATGCCTTTGTATTATTTGACATAGGTGCCAATAGAAGTTTCGTTTCCACTAGCTTTGTATCCTTGGGAAATATGCCAGCTAGTGAGCTAACAAATCCCTGTACTATAGAACTCATTAATAGTAACTTTATAACTGTCAACCAAATGGTTCAAAACTGTTCCGTTATTCTAAATAACCACCCATTCCTTATTGATCTACTCCCAGTAGAGTTAGGAAGTTTCGATGTAATTGTCGGCATGAACTGGTTAACCAAGTATAAAGCGGAGATTGTGTGTAATGTCAAGATAGTTAAAAAAATTCCCCTATCGGATGGTGAAACGATTATGGTACAGGGGGAGAAGTCTGGTGCAATATCACCTCTCGTGTCTTATCTTAAAGTATTAAAACGCTTTCGCCAAGGGTATATGCCATTCTTGGAAAATGTAACCATGAAAACCTCAACGAAGCATATAGGAGATGTCCTCGTAGTACTCAAATACTTTAGTATCTTCCTGATGAACTACCTGGAATACCACTATCCGACAAGTTGAACTCCGACTGACTTAACCTTAGGGGTAACTCCTATTGCCAAGACACCTTATGGTCTGACACTCTCCGAAATGTAAAATTTATTTGGCCAGCTACAAGAATTATTAGATAAAGATTTCATAAGACCTAGCTATCCTCATTGGGAAGAACTGGTGTTGTTTGTAAAGAAGGATGGAAGCTTTAGGATGTGTGTTGATTACTAGGAAATACACAAAATTGCCATATATATATATATATATATATATATATTTCCTCCCACAATTAGACTAATTATTCAATCAACTCCAAGGAGCGAATTACTTCTCGAAAATCGACCTCCGATCCAGTTACCATCAAGTCAAAATCCAAGAGGAAGATGTGTCTAAAACAGCGTTTCGAACTCTTTATGGTCACTATGAATTCTTAGTTATGCCTTTTGGGCTGACTAATGCACCCGCAGTTTTCATGGATCACCTGAACCGAGTTGTAAACCGTACCAAGAGAAAATCATTATAACGTTATCTCTTGATGTATTCGAAAACTGAAAAGGAACATGAACAACAATTATGATCAATCTTGGGGGCGTCGAAACAGGAGGAATTGTCCAAGTATGAATTCTAGCTACAAGGAATATGATTTTTTTCGAAACATTATTAGTTGACACGGAATTTACATACACCCGAGCAAAACTGATAAATGTCAGAGTCAACAAAAGGAATTCGCCAAATTTTGGAACTAGCCGAGTATTATCGGCACTTCATTGTACACTTTCCAGTTTAGCCCCAACCTTTAACCATTTCAACTCAAGAAAACTGAATTTATGATTGGGAAAGAGAACAAGAAATGGCTTTTTTGTTAAAACATAAACTTTGTCAAACCCCTATGCTAAATCTCCTAGAAGGGACTGATGATCTTGTAATCTATTGAGATACATCCGAGAAGAATTAGAATGTGTACTAATGCAGAGAAACAAGGTTATAACATACACTTCCTAACAATCAAAAATACACGAGAAAATTACACTTTCCTTGACTCGGAATATGGAAAAATTGTAACAAAAAATAAATAAATAATTAAATAAATTAAAATAAATAAATAAATAAATAAATAAAAAGAAAAAGAAACGATGCCTTAAGATGAAGGATAAAGTTAAACATTGGAAAGTATGGGTATTTGAAACGATCGTTTAGACAAACATTATCGGGCATATTCATATCACCCAAAAGAAAGCCCTAAGAGTATAACATTTTAAAAACAAAATCTTGTACGGGAACGATAATAACCTAGGAAAGGAAAACCGATGAAATCCTATACCTCCAAAAAACCAAGTTTAAATTCCAACTCTTGGTAACTTATGAGGCTTGATCGTGAGCAAAGCACATAAGTCCAGATATTCCAATCATTCAGGAACTGATAAGAAGTACAAGGAATTAAAAGAATGTTAATGGTGGCCGGTATGAAGAAAGATGTAACTACACATATCGGTAAATACCTGACTAGTGCAAGAATTGAAGCAGAGTATCAAAAACCCTCAGTAAGGTTACAACAACCGGAAACACCTGGTGGAAGGGGGAACAGATTACTATGAGCATCGTAACACCCTTTCATAAATCATCCCTAGAACGCAGTATAGTCCGGGTACAATTTTACCCACTAACTTAATTTGCATATTCTCTTCCGATCCATAACAACTACACGACTGAAAGTCACGCCTACAATTATGTCAACAAAATCATACCTCGACATGGTATGCCTATAACGATTACTTCTGACTGAGATAGTCATTTCGCCTCTTACGTTCTGACAAACTTAAGAAACCAAATCGGTTTAACCATGACCTGTCGTTCCCAAACAAACGATTTAATTGGACAAACTATGCAGACACTGAAAGAGTTACCGAACCTTAGAGAAATTTAAGACCAACGTTTCCACTGGTCTAATCCTCGAATGTTAATAGTTATCATAATATTATACGAGCGGCACTGTAACCGGTACGATGCGAACAAGAACATGAATTGATACTTTATTAATTTAAAAATTGGCAACACTTAAAATGCAAAATTTGATTTGATTCCGAAAACCACCGACTAGGCTCGTAAGATTCAAAAACAAACTAAAAGCCGTATAAGACTAACAAGAGAACTATACCGATTTACGTAATGAATTGTTGACCTTTGAAAAGTGTTATTCGAGTTGATAAAAGTGTTACGTTGACATAAACATACATAAAACTGTACAAGGTTGTCTCGAAAATTAAACGTAACATAATGAATAATCTATCTCTAGAATTGAGTTCACTCTCGATTTTAGTTCTACTGACTGAAAATTTTCGTATATAGCGAAACGAACAAATGCCTTATTGACGTGGCGAAGATAGTACCACATGGAAACTCACACATAACTAAACTTTGTAAAGAACCCTTATAAATATCAGGCAGGAAAGTCAAACAGTTACAACTCAATAGAATTTCAATGGTCAACGTTCGGTAAAATGCCTTATAACGGGGAATTATATACATCTGAAAACGAAATCAAATTTTCTTGTTTGTTCACAAGAAACTTTTAACTGGCATATTGAATTTCGGGGACGGAATTTCTTAACAGGGGGAGAATGTGACATTTGAGACAAAACTAGGTACACCTCAGTGCGTATTTATCGATTAAGAAATTAAACGCTTATTACGCAACGAACGAACGAATAATCGAACGGGTATGGTTATGACCCAGATATCTCGGGGGGCCATCAATAAGTGATATAAATTTAATATAAGCGAATATATTAGTTTTATGGCCTTGGTTCGATAGCAAACAAGTTAACCAAAAACATGCTTGTGTAACTACCCGCTATAGATTTAAACGCGAAAGATAGTTACAAACCAAGCATTGTATCATCCGTTAAACCGAAAAAGATCTACCAAACACTTCTTGCGAATATTTTAAGCGATCCGTGAAAATATTTTGGATTTTTACAAACGTATAGTATGTTTTTATAAATTTATACAAAAATGGCCGAAAAACACTCGTTTTCGCGCTGTTTGTCGTACCCGATATATTTTTCTAGCCAAAAACCGAACCCACGCTTAAAATGGACTTGTAATTGATCGTAATAGCAAAAAAAAAAAGAAAAGAAAAAAGGGGGGGTTAGGGACCCACCCCTAGTTCCGATCGGAACAAAAGGGGTGGAATCCCCACCCATGATTTCTTTGTTTTTAAGCAACCAAAAAACCAACATTAGATTTGTTCTCATCAAATCAAAGCTGGACCAGCGTCTTCATAGTAAATTCAGCCAAAACAAGAGGTAAACAAAGTGATTTTGACGTGTTTTATACATGTTTTTAAATAAAGGATTAATGTTTGATTAAGAAAAATCATAGTTAACTATGAAAAACTCTTCGAAATGATACAAAAATATACTTTGATGATAAACATGTTGGAAAATCAGAATCATACTCCTTTTTGGCCATAAAACGGATTAAAGGGTTTAAACGGCGTTTTTACGGTTCAAAAGTTCGGTTTTATACCCTAGTCAAAACCCTAGGTTAAGGGGCTGCCATGTTGATGAAACTTGCTTGGTTTGTGATGTAGGACCTGTAATTCGCTTATATAGAAGCACAAGAACTCGGAAACTCGATTAAGAAAGCGAAAACGAACCAAAACCGCAAAGGTAATACCGATTTACTAGAATACGGGCTTTTTAGGTAAAGGTTGTGATGTGCATATTGTTAGGTTATAAAATTTTGCAGGGAGATCGGGGACAATATTATTGAGTCCTATCCAAATTTGGTTATTTTTCGACCATCCGAGAATATTTGGCGAATTTATTACCGATTTGGGGCGTTTATTTGGGAAAAATAGTTAAAATACTTGAAAAATTATGAAAATTTATGGGGAACTCAGATTTGATATATTATAATCACCTGTGAAATTTGTGATCATTTTGAAAAGTCTAAATGTGTTTCGTGTATTCGCGTTTAATTGAGTTTTCGCAGTCGTTTTTGGCTCGAAAAGGATATTTGGCAAGGTTGTTAAATTCTGGAAATTTTCCAGGTTGTTTTGGAATGTATTCTGGTTACTCAGGAATTTTGGCGGATTTTTCGGAAAGCGTTTGATATAAACGGATGATTTTCGGGTTAAATATAGCACATAAAATGATTTTTTATAAATTATTAAATCAGTAAATAAATCCAGAAATATTTTTATAAAAACTACATATTTTAATTGATAAGTGACTAAATTTTCATAATTTAATGATCAACGGATTATTAATTATGCTAATTTGAAAATTAAACAAATTCAATTATGATAAAAACCACCAAGTTCGTGATTAACGAACCTGTTGGAATATCAGAACACCAAGAGTGGTCAAAAATCATAATTTTAGGTTAATTAAGTAAAAACGAACTTTTGATGAGAAACCCGAACAATTTGGATAAATTGTGCTTGTTTCTTCGCAAATCAAACTGAATAAACGGAAGCGAGCCCTGTAACGAATCCAGACCCCCAATGTGTGATCTTTCTTTATAACTTAATCATTTTATCGATCAACACGTTTACCCAATCTTACATTCCTATAATTGTTTTTTGAACGCATACATGAACAATTTGGCCCAGTAGGGAAAATAGGAAAATTTAGCCAAATTTAGTTTTAAATATTAAACATTGAACAACTTCACAATCTAAGCCTACTGACACTTTCTGGGTGTAACAGCTATACCAAGATTAGCTATACAGCCCAGTCTAGTATTATGATTATAATAATATTAAAATATTAATATTTTTATAATATTCATTATAGGGCCTAGTGATACGAGTCAAACGAACTGCGAGCCGACGCTATACTGAATCCCGATTAAACCGTGAGTTTCATGACCCCACTTTTAAACTGTTTTTATGAACTTTTGGGGTGAAAAACATATCGATACGTATCTATATACTCTGAATTGTTTGATGATGGGAATTATGTAAGTGCTAACACACGAAAGTCCCCATAATCACAGTGATTAACTTCGAGCCGGTGGCTTGTGAATAGTACTATTGGTTTGACAAACCCAAACGGAGCCGGCACGGTTTGCCGAGACATATAACCGTTTGCAAATGACCATAATTATACAAACACGCTATGTAGTGTTAGACATAGTCACTCGGGTCATGTTGTGGGCGGAAAGGGGGCCACAGTGATTGATTGAGCGTGGGAAATGGATGTACGCAGCACGAACAAACAGTCAAGGCTTCACTGTAGCTTAGCATAATTACATCATAAACATACAAACCAACATAGTGGTGAACGTACATACATACATACGTACTTGTGTATATGCAAACTGTGATTGTTGTACGCACAAATGATTTTCTTGAAACTCGCCAACTATTTATAGTTGACCCGTTTTAACATGTTTTTCTGGTATACCAGACTTGGACTAGAAAGTCAATGTGCTACGTGTTTGACTTGCGATCAATGTTGGGTGAATTGATGCATCTGTGCTAATAAAAAGTAAAGCCGCTTAACGGGCTGGATTTAGTTTGTAACATCTAGTTGTAAATGGAGTTAGATCAATGTAATATATTGTAAAGTATTTTATACTGTTCTTTATAAACAATGTGGTTGATATCAGAGGTGTCTGTTACATTTCCGTTTTACGCTTCCTGCAAATCGCTTAACGGGGTGTGACACATAGCAACAGAGCCTATGGATGATGATGACTTTATTACGGATGAGTTGCCCATGTGACTGACACTATCAACAAAATCACCCCACCTTATTCACCAATCCTGCAATAGACAACAATTAAGATACTGATTCCATTGACTCTGAGCCTGTCAATGATGACATCCCTTCCTCTCCTGTCACAACTGATCCCATTAATTCGGAACCTGAACAAGCTCATAAGACAACAGTTCTTACACCACCTACTTCTCCTATCCAAGAACCAATCATTACATCCCCACCCTTGACCCCACTAGTTGAAACTACCCAAGAATTCCATATTCCAACTCCACCCATCTCTCCTGTTCAAGAAACACATATTGCAACACCCCCAACCTCACCTCTCAAAGAAACTATTCCTACTGAACCTATTCAAACTTCCCAACCAATCCCTAATGAACCTGAAAGCTACAAACTACCCTCCCCAGAAACCTCTTCACCAGAGCCATTCTCTGAACCTGACTTTAAACCCACTCAAGAAACCCCACCATCCAGCCCAAATATCTATGACATCGTTGTTGAAAATGCAAATCTAGAGTTTGAGAACATCATGTTAAAGGAGAGAAATGCAGTCCTAGAAATCAGATACAAAGCACTTGAAACTACACTGCAACAAGCTTTGCTAAAAATTCGAACCCTGGAGCACTCTGAGGTTGAGAAGACCTCAGATGCACCAAAATAGGGGGAGAATATTGTAGTTACAGAAGGCTTGAGAATGATTGAAAATCTATATGACAGTTCAGATGAGGAGACTGAGGAAGCCGGACCCTCAAATGCTCTAAACATGATAAATCAAGAGTACGAGGGAGATGCTGGAGATGAGCAGGAGTCAGGAGAGAAAGAGACTGAAGATGAAGTAGAGATCTCGGATCAAATTGCCAAAAGACAATTAAAAGGCAAAGGGTGGCTCTGACTGATGAAGAACTTCATCCAAAGGTAACTCATAAAGAAACATCTGGTGATGAGATATTGGAGAAGGATAATGTGAAAGATCCTGATATTGTAGAAGTTAAATCAGTTCAAAAAGTGATAGAAATGATATATCAAGAAAAAGGAAGGGAGTTGGTTGAGGAGAAAGAAGAAGAATTTGACCAAGAAGTGCTTGAAGCACTCATGGAAATGAGGAGAAAGGAAGAAGAGGAAGAAAGAATGAGGTAGGAGGCAGATGATGCTATAAGGGCAGCATTGGAGTCACTAAAAGCAACACAGACTGAAGAACAAACTCCAAATGCACAGAATGATAATGAAACTGAGCCCTTACAATCTGAGCCAGTAATGTCTGAGCCTGTAACTGAGCTTGGTCTGGGTCCAGTCAACCAAGATGAAGAAGAAGGAGAAACAATTGAAATATCTGCTAGCTCAATGGTGAAGTTGGTTATAATGAAAGATCTTACAGACATCTTGAATAGACCAGAAGGACATCATCCTGAAATTGTGTCAGCTGCAAGAAAAGCACAAATAGACTTTATCAATCTCAGCACTGGTCCAGAACCAAGAGTTGAAGAGGTGGTGGAAACTACTGAACCTATCATTCAAGAAGTTGATGAAGACACTCCTGTCAAAGAACCAATTGTCGAAGAAATCTTTAATGAATAACCTATAACACAAGCCACTGAACCTGTAATAAAGAAAGTTGTTGATGACAAAGAACAAGCAGATAAAGCCAAATCAACTGTCACTGAACCAACAGAAACAGAAGCTGAAGTAAGAGAGTCCCTAAAAAGAAAAGAAACATCTGAGGTAGAGCTCCCAAAAGCCAAAAGGCAAATATCTGTTTATAGAAGAGGACTAAAATCCAAGTTTGTGTTTAAGACTCCTAAACCTCAGAATGAAGAACCAATGATAGGAGCTCTTCACAACTTGGATGAAAATATGGAAAGTGATGAGGAGGAAGAAGGATCAAAGACAAATGATGATAAAGAAAATGAAGACAAAGCATACCTCATAAGCCTTGACTATGACTTGAAGTACCTTCAAAGGTTGTCAAAAGAAGCAATTGCAAAAGAAGCTGAAGAATGGAGAAAGAGGGAATCTAAGAGACAATTTCTGATAAAGGCTGGACACAAGCCTGCCTTCTTGAATCTCCAGTCGTTTGACTTAGTTGACAAAATCTACAAGAATGCTCTTGTAGATGACATTGGAAACTTTGTTGAAAAGGTAAACAAGAAGAAGAGGATAAGTGATGATGCAAAGTATGAGTTAGTCAAAGCAAAACACAAAGACATTCAATTTCTGCAAGTACATGGCTTTGAATACAATTCCTTAATCAAGCTTTCTCTGGATGATCTGAAAAAGAAAGTGAAAATGGTCAAAGAGTCACATAAAGATCAAAGGAACACAGCTGACAGTGAGAGAGAAAAGAAATTAAAGTTGCAAATAGAAAGAGAAAAGGAGGAAGCAAAAAAGAAAGAAGCTGAAACAAAGGAGTGGTTTGAAGATCCACAAAGGGTCCAAACTTTAAAAAATCTGCTGATAAACAAGGGCATGACTGAAATTGAATTTGACAATATGCCTCACACTCAACTTCTAGACATTTATCACAGAGAGCAGAGATTGTTTATGGAGACTCAAAGAAAGATAATGGAGGACAAAAGGAGAATGGAGGAGGTAGTAAGGGCTGAAATGATGAATGCCCTACATAAAAGGGGTGCTAACATGGGAAGACTGATGGTGCAAACTGATGATACAATCAAAAGATGGTTTGAAGAGTCTGAACTTGAAGAAGCAAAGAAGAAGAAACAAGCAAGCACAAGCAGAACCCCTCTAAGGTCTGAGATTGTGAGGCCCGAACCTTCAAGAGATTTAAATTTTCCCACACATCTCTACTATAATAAAAGATCCAAGACCTTGAGGGTGATCACTTAAGACGGTGAAGAAACTCTTATTATATTTAGAGATGATTTGAAAAATTTTTCAGAAGAACAATTGACGAAATTGGCTGAACTGGATTTGTATGACAATCAAATAAGAAGCCAACTTTCCGGACAACAGAGAAATAACCTCTCAAAGTTTATCAAAGAAAAATATGAGAAGGGGTTTCCATTTCTCAAACAGAAGAAAAGAGAAATTCATTGCCAAGCAGAGAGAGAGAGAGAGAAGACGAAAGAAAATAAATGAAGTGCACACTCTTGAACTCTCTCATTTTGATTCTAAGAAGAGGAAGACTCAACAGGCAAGCAGCTCCACTGGTAAAAGAAGAACGTTGAGGGAGTGCTTAGCCATGATAAGGGAAATGCTTGAGCCAAACTCTCTTGTACAAAAAAATGGAAGGATTTCCCTTCTCACTTATAACAGACATAATGATTCAATATCATTGAGGGAAGCATCAGGAAGAACAATTGCAGTGATTATGTATGATGAAGATCTTCGATTTATACATCCTCAAGACCTTTAAGACATAGTAGATGCTGAGTTTCCTCTTGACTCTCAAGATGTAGTGGAGCTGGATATGATTAAACAGAAGGCTGCCCTTGTTAAACTCAAAAAAGAAAAATCTGACACAAGGGCAGAAAGAGGAGCTAGCAGAATGAAGACTTAATGATGATCATTTTAATTCTGTGTTATCTTTGTAATTTTATTTTATTTGTATTTTGAAATGTAAAAATTTGATATGTAATCCCACGTGGCAGAATTCCGTTATGTAATGAAATGATATTTAGCCTAAACTGATTATCTTTAGAAGGCTGATACATGTGTAACTATATGCATGTGTGTTTTGGTGCATCTAACTTGTTTGCCTTAACCGTTACCGTCTTCTCGTTACTCAGGCATATTGAATTCCGTTATGTAATGAAATGATATTTAGCCTCCCGTTACCGTCTTCTCGTTACCCATTGTTCTCTATTTTGTTTTGGGGGCATATGTGTACTAGAAACTACTATTACTATCTTTTTTCACTCAAACACAATTCCATTAATTATGTTGTAGTGATGTTGCTTAATTAATTGTTGATTACTATATGATTTATGTGTTTACTGCTTTTTTGGTTGGTTGGTATCTCATTCTCATCCTCATAGTATGATCATACGCCGTCCGAGTAGACATGTCCGAATCTAATGGCCTGTTTAAAAAGACACACTTATTGGTTGCGCATCTATCTGAGTAAACATGTCTGAAATCTAGTGGCATGTTGAAAAGACATATCTATTTGTTTATGCTAATTGATGTTATTCACTAACTCAAGGAATTGTTTATTTCTCATTATTATTATAATTTGCTCAACATGTGTTGTTGACAAATTATTTTTGCGCATAATACAGGTTGTTATATCAAGTGAGTCGAAGTGGAGAATTTAGTTTGGACTTTAGGATAAAGAATAAAGATAGAACAATTGTTGTATTTTCTTTGAATTCATTGTATACTTTAGTTATTAATTAATAAATTTAGATATTGACGCTTTATTTTGTTTTAGTGTCTTTGAACTATGATATAAATATTGTCACGCCCCGGCATGTTCCGCCGTAGGTTGAGTTGTGATAGTTCTTGTAGAGCCATGTTAACATTTTTCGGTTCGATTTGTGATATGACGCAGGAGTAGAGACATGAATTGATTTCTCCACTTTGACTTCTAGTTGTGACTCCTGCTCCAAGAGGATCGATAATGTTGTCAATTGAATGATCTTTTTGAATACTGGTAGGAATTTGGTGAACTGGTACAAGAGTATTGACAGGTTGATTTGTGAAATTTTCTTCCGTGCCCAAGGTCGATGTTACCAATCCCAATGAAGAGTTTTTTTGAGTCGGATATTTGCTTAGGAAGATTGGAATCTTCTCAACCTCCTCTGGAAATTGGCTAAGTATGGACTTCGAGCAAGCTTGGACGATCGAGCATGGTTTACTACCTCGAGCAAGGTCCTCAGATCAATTTGTGGTTAATTCTTCTTAGTGTTATGGTTTCGAGAAAGCTACACTTCAACGAGCAAGAGCGTTCTTTCATCGAGTATGGATTGCTAATCGAGCAAACAACTTGATCATTCAAGCTTTAACCAAGTGATCCGAGCACAGGATGTCCGAGCACATGGTGACAAGCATGAATGCAATAAGAAGATGTCATATGTTCAAAGCAAGGACTTCGAGCATGGTTCAGTCCCCCGAGCAAGATTTACATCCGAGCATGCTAAAGATTGTTCAATAAGTCTCTAAGACAGGATTGAAGGCATCAAGAAGAATGGGCTTGCTCAATGGACTAGTTCGAGTAAAGCAATGATTAGTCAAGAAGAATGAAGTCTGCTAGAGGAGAATATTTCCTCTGAAAATATTCTAAGTAAAGTATGCTCGAAGACACTCATCAAGCATACCTAGCATAGTGAGTCTGCTCGAGCAAGATGCTTATCATGCTCGAAGACTCTTACACTTGTATTTGTTTTTTGTCTTTCATTATGTAATAATTAGGGATTCTATAAGGAATGTCAGGGTCTATAAATAGGATCCTAGGTTTCCATTTAGGGCATGGAATACGAGAAACATTATAACGAATATTCATTTTGTCTCCTCGTACAGCCGCCGCCGCTTTACGAAACCCTAGACATTCCTTTCATTGTTTCATTGAATGATGTATTATACAGTGAATCTTTGTCTTTGTTTCTGTTTACTGATTATCATTTACTGTTTCGTTTGTTATTAAATCACGCCTTCACTCACATCCGTTGGATATCCTGATTCCGCCGGGATATTCAATAGGCCTTTGGGTTATTGAGTCTGTGTCTTCTTGTCAACCTTATTAAGGTTTGCACCAAATTCTCGGTCCTGACAAGTTTTCCAAGTAAGAAGTAATTACAACATACTTATTTGGAATTGGATCTAGGAAAAGAGAGTTTTCAAAAATCTGACGAATAACATTTACATAAGCTGCTGCTTCAGCATCAACTGTAGGTGTCTCAAACTTTTCAGAAATAATTGCTAAAGTATCTGTTTCAGGAACCGGCTTCTAAACTGGTGTTGAAGATATAGGTTTCTCATCACACATCCTAGGGGGATCGATACTCAACACCATTGGTTTGTATGTACCAATTGTAACTTCATCTTCTTCCTTAACATCGCATGATGTCACTACAGAATCTGCAACAACATCTAGAAACACTTTAAATGGTTTAAACAATTCACAATAATCAGATAACTAATTAGGGTTGACTCATGCATCCGTCTTTTTTTTTCAGACAACACACATCATATTACTCCATAATTTGTGTTTGTAACGTTGTTGTAAACTTTGTAAGCTGCACATCCATTAGATCTAAGGAAGTAGCAGTCGCCATCATTGGAATCAAATTTTAGTGTAAATTCCAAATGCAAAAGTGTTCACAGACAACCGAAAGTGTGAAAGTGAGTAATAGTCGGTTTGCGTCCATGGAGCAACTCATAGGGTGTCTTCTTGTGTTGTTTGTTGATAATTAACATATTCTGGACATAGCACACTGTATTGATTGCCTCAGCACAGAAGAACTGAGGTAATTTTGAGTCACACAACAAGGTTTGGGCAGCTTCGATAAGTGTTATGTTTCTTCTTTCAACCACCCTGTTTTGTTGTGGTGTTCTAGCATCACTTTACTGTCGTTGCACTCCCTTTGTAGCACAAAAGTGGTTCAATATTGCATTATTGAACTCTGTACCATTGTCACATCGTATACCCTTCACCTTCAAATTCGTTTGATTCTCCATCAAAAAATAAACCTTTTGATCGACTCTGCAGTCTCACTCTTATTAGACAAAAAGAAAACCCCAAGTATAACGTGAGTAATCGTTAGTAATAACTAAAAAAAAAGTTGTGAGAAATGTTAAGTACATTAACAGGACCAAAAAAGTCCATATGAAGTAGTTGAAAAAAAGAGTTTATTGTGTAAACTAACTTAGGCTTGTGAGGTTTACGATGATGTTTTCCTTGCGCACAAGCATCAAACTTATCAATATTCATAAAATCTTTTATTCGTAAGCCACAAACAATGTTATTTTTAGAAATATGGTTTAAATTCACAACATTTGCATGACTAAGACGATGATGCCAAAGCATAGAATTATGCTCCGAAACATTTGAAAATAAGCATGTAATTTGTTCAGGAACATTTTAATTCATGTTAATCACATATGCATTATCTTTCATTGTGATTTGACTAAAATCTAGTTGTTTGGTATGACAACACCAAATTTTAAAATAAGGCATTCTTTTTTAGTGAAATGAGTTGAAAAACCTTTGTCACATATCTGAGAGACACTCAACAGACTGTGTTTCAACTCGCGAACATAGTTTACTTTATCAAATTTTAAAACACCATTACTTACTGTACCCTTTTGAGTGATCTTTCATTTTTCTCCTCCCACAAAGGAAACATACCCTCCATTAAAATTTTGAATGTCACGCAAATGAGAGATGTCTCCTATCATGTGCTTGAAACAACCACTATCAACATACCAAAGTCTGATGATATTCCTCTGTAGTTGTTTCTGCACAATGTGTGGGATTAATTAATTTAAGGTACACAGTCCATAGTCGTGCTGGGTAAACCTTATTCATCTACAAATGACACTTGTTTCTATGTCATTAAGATTTATTAGGAGGTGTGGATGACTGAGCGCCTACGGGCTGGGAACCACATATAGTCTGGTTTAAGAACTTTATGACTAACACGGATGGGTGCTTTGACTTTGGCCTTAGTCACTGAGATCAGCTTTGATTTCGGTTCCTTAGCTGACTTCAAACCTGATTTCGGCATGGAGGTTGAAGTCTACCTCTTATCAGGTTTGTCTATTGAAAATGGCTTTTCCTTTTTCAAGATCTGACTAGTAGCTTTATTAGCATTCCAGTCACCCGCAAAGGTGTTTGCCTTGGAAAGTTTTCTTGTGTTTTGTTTGGGGAACACATTCCGAGGTATACTTCTCCGACCCAGTCCATATAGGGAGCATATGGACGGTAAGGACAGTTTTCGGCTATATGATCAAGAGTGCCACAATTGAAACACATTTGTTTCTTTAGATAAAATCCATTATGGTCGACCCCTGGTCCTGATAGCTTGCATGAGCTCGCTTGTTTCCTATTAACCTATTCATTAAAAGCACCACGAGAGCAAACACATTATTTGTCTTCTTTAACAAATTTAGGTGGCACATATTTACCAGTTTTTGCTGGTTTAACATTTTTAACAGAATACACATCATTATTAGCAACATGAATTAAAGGTTCAACCACACAATTGTTATTGCTCTTAAGAACAGAGCCCACACAAACATTAGGAACACCAGAAAAAGAAATAGTTTTTAATTTATGATTGTTTATAACCGAAATATCAACTTCATCCTCTGTCCAGTCCTCAACTATTACTTCATCTGCACATGAATTAGAAGCGTTAGTATCGCCTACCCTTTTAAAGGTAGGCTCAATGGATTTGACTGAGCCCTTTCCCATAGTTCCATTTACAGGTTTATTACCATACTATAAAATGTAGTTTCCTCTCCTCTTCCTCTTTAGTCAATCATTGAAAGACTGAGGAGCTTTATTAAACCCAATACCATCACCCTTCTTCTCTTTTCATTTGAGTTGTTTTTCTATCATGGTTTCAACTACCTCACTGGACACGTCAAATTTCTTAAAATTAAAATCAACAGTTTCAAATTTGGTTTTTAACGTATCTAGTTCGGTAGTTAATTTAGCAACTTTGTTTTTAGCATCTAGAAAAGCACAAAAATTTTCACTTAGGTCAATTTTTAGCTTAGCTATTTCTTTTAGCTGAGCATTTACATTCTCTTTGTTAAGGGTGAGGTTTTCCCATTTAGTATCCTCTATCTACCTAACTAGGTTGCTATTATGTATTCTATAAAATCCTACTTTTTCAACACATGCTTGAGTACATAATTTAGAACTTGCTTCTTTTGAGCTAGGAGTGGAAGAGACCATGAAAGAAATCTAGAGTTCCTTCAACAAGTCTTCAGCCTCATTCTCCTGTTCCGCGTCATTAACTTGAGCCTAGTTGGCAGTCTCATTCGCCAAGTTCAAAGCCTGCATCTTCCTAACCAAATGGTTGAGCCACCATCGCCCTTTAACTTTTAGATCCAACTGCTCTTACATTCCCAACAGGTACAATTTATCTTTCCTTGTTAACTTCCTTACCTGGGTTTGTACATTCACGAGCGAAGTGACCCGCCTCATGAAAATTGTAGCATCTCAGATTACCATTGTTGAATCCCACTTCTTATCAGCAGAGAACTCCAACTGTTCTTCCCTGTCGTCTTGTGAAATTATTTGCTCTGAATACGACCATCACAATATGCCAAGAGATATCCATCTCTTCCACATCCCCAGGATGAATCTAATCAAGTTATGCTATCATGACCGGTGGGACTATGTCTCCATCAAGGAGGCATTGCAACAACTCATAAAGCCAGCCATCAAAGCAATATTTTCTTTAGTTTCTTTGGATATGGAGGGAATCTAAGTTGGAGGCTTGAAGATGATTTAGATGGAGTAACATGTGATGGTTTTGGTTTAAATTGCTATGAAAGGGTGGTGGAGCAGATTGATTAAGAGAGGATCTGAACATGGTGAAACCATATTAAGCAACAAAGGCATTGTTATTTGAAGTACCAAAATCAGTTGTATTGTAGGAGCTAGCATGATTGATCGCTGCTTGTCATCCATGTCACGTGACTTTATAACAACCATAACTTTAGAAAGGATAGTCTTGATAGATCCTTTGTCTTCTTGATCACAGCTACATTCATATCCCAACCCTAAGGGAATGAGTTCAACAACTTCTTATTAACCTCTATGAGAGTCAGATCAATTTTTGTAACACGCATTTGAGTGACAAGCGTGACAAATCTCTGAAGTTGAGCTTCCAATGACTCGCCAAGGATATGATTAAACATATTAAACTTTTGACGAAGCAGGTCTTATCTGCTCTGCTTCATGTCCTTATTCCCTTCATGGACCATAATAAGTGCCTCCCATAGAGCTTTAGCAGATTTTACCTCTCTACAACCCCGATCAATGTCGGGTGACAGAGCCATGGTAAGTGTAGAGAGAGCCTTTTCATCTTCTTTTACCCGGTCTAAGTCAGCATCAGTATACAGCTCAACTGGTTTAGGAGCCACAGTTTTGTCCTCAACATCCAACTCATAGGTGATGATAGTGAGACCCCTAAGGATGCTTATCCATGCCTTTGTATCCTTCATCTTCAGGTTCTTCTCAAACCTAAACTTCCACTCGTCAAACCTGTCAGCAATTAATTGACGGAGAATACGAGTGGTGGTTCCCATGACGAAGTCTAGTTCCTAATATAAGTAACTCATGGAAGTGGTGTTGTTGGAATCCATTGAGAATTTTTACCGAGAACCCTATGCAACACAGAAATTACAAATCCAACTAGCTGCCGAGAACACAAGAGTCACCGAGATCATAGTTTCTAACCAAGAACCTTTAACTATACTGAGAACCTCCTGCAACACCAAGAACCCTTTCTAACCGAGAACCCCAGTTACCAAGAACCCTTTCTCCAAGAAACTGTTCACCGAGAACCCCTACACCGAGAACGTAAACAAGTGACCAAAAACCCTAGATTTCCTCAAAAACACTAGATTAAGGGATTTATTGTCCTTCAAATTTTTAAAGATATCTCCAAATCTTCTAACCAACTAATCTCTAGAATACCTGTGAAGGTTATTTATAGTGTTCTTGAAGATCTTTGAAAATTCCAGCAACAAACAATCAAATCCAGCACCAACTACTAATTTCTTGAATTGTTGATATCACAAAGCGAGCCTGGAATAGGTCTATAGGCTCTGATACCATGTGTAAGTCCCGAGATAGGATCCAAACATTGTGATTTTTTAAACACAACCAATTAGCGGAAACAATTGGTAATGATGATTCAAGAACACTTAAATGATGAGAAGAAACACAACCAACAAAGCTTCAATGCACATGATTTTATTAGACACAACCGTTTGGTACATAAGCTCTCAATAAGAGAAACTGATTGTAAAAACCAATTGAACAACCAACCCTGTCATGCGAAATATTAACTTATGTAGGGTAAATACTAGCCCAATAGCCAATCCCATAACTTCCTAAGTCCACCGAAAACTAGTTACAAAGCATAACCCACAAATTATAGTCCAACAGTTCATATTGTTTCAATAACCTCAATACCCAAGCACATCCACCTGTGGGAACATAGGGAGTCAATTGAGGCACCGTTTGTGTGTCCTATTTGTGGTGGAGCGATTAATCCACGGTGTCTCTACATTGTTATTGTGTGCTAAGTTATTGCACTTATTGTTATCATGTGCTGAGTTATAGCACTTATTGATTATTCTTATAAAGGCTACGGATTGATCATAGGAAATCATTGGTATTTCATTGTTATTGGTAGATGGATAGGTGTGATTGCCAACATCCCCTCTACACATTGATGCATTAATTTGCAGCTAATGTACATATTGATTGAACTACTGTTATTGCCTCACATGGGTATTTCCATATTAAAATTTTTATTGTATAGTTTCATCATTGAGTGTTCAGTGTATATTATCGTCTCATTGTTAGGGTATTCAAAGTCGGATATCCGAAGATTCGGATATCTGAATTTCGGATATCCAAACTTCGAATATCTGAAATTTCGAATGCGAATTCGGATATCCAAACGAATATCCGAAACCTTAAAATAAAATAAAACAAAAACACTTATTTAATCTGGGCAAAAAATCACAAGGCAGTAGGATTATTATTGAGAAATTTGCGGATGGAAAATATTTGATGCATAAGCTCGATGCAATATTCTTTATTGAAAAATAACTAAATTAAAACTAACCTCGATGTGAATTTCTTTAACAAAATAAAAATACAATAAATCAACACGAAAACAACAACCCTGGATGTGCTCGATTTCACAATATATGAAGAGGGAACCATTAATTTATCTCTTGTTGGCTAGTAGTCAAAGATTGACTCCTGTTATTAAGGTTTCTCAAAAGGAAGATGGAAGCTACTAATGGATTTACAACGAATGAATGCATGATATGAGAAAGGTTTATAGGGTTTTCAATATATATTTATTATTTATAATATATAATTAATATGTAAAATTTAATAGTTCGGATATCCGACCTATCCGAAAAATCTAAAAATTGCTATCCGAATCCGAATTTTTGAATATCCGAAATTTCGGATAATTCGGATACGGTTTCAGATTTGGATTTTTTTGGACACCCCTACTCATCTTTACATTGTTAACGCATGTTATTGTTATGTCATTAGTTATTGATTTGTCATAACGTATGGTATCATCGTATCGAAAATATGTTAACCACTTGCCACATTCGGGGTGTTCCAAGACCGCGGTCCACGACCGTGAAAGCGTCAAATACTCCTCCGGTGTCCAAAATTAAACAATTTTTTGAGACCGAGGTTCGGACTCGTCTTTCTTTTTGTGTGAGCGCCCATTTTTTGTGTTAGCGCCCTTGCTCGATCCGGTTTGTCTACCCTTGCTCGAACCGGGTTGTCACCAGCTCGTCGTGTGTAAACGGATCGGCTTGCGTCTCCCGCACGGTCTCCTTTTGTGTCGCCGGCATAGACGAGCCAAAACCGACCGGGAAGCTCGTTTGAGCATGTTGGTTAAAAACACCGGCCGGGATGTTCCGCGTCCCTAAAATTTGCATGTATGATAACTTGTTGGGGTCGAAATTACCAGCCGAAAAGTTTGGATGAGTCTGTTGGGTGGTGTTCGATTGAATTGGTTGGTTGGTGTTTGGGAGTTGAGTGGATGCGTATTGCCCAAACCCGAGGATCGTACAGTTGCACGGATGCATTTTTTATAAAATTTTTTTGAGTTGGATTATTTGTTATGAAAGAAGGAGGAGTTGTGATTTAAAAAGTTTGATAGGTGGGGTTTTATAGAGTAAAATTTTAAATAAAAATAGTTATTTTTATAAAGAACGTTGTCATACAATCAATTTTGACCAAGCAATCAAGATCAAGTCACGCCATCATTGTGGGGAAGCAATTTTAACCAACCAATCAAGATCAAGTCACACCATCGCTGTGGGAACCCCCCCCCCCCCACCTCCAAACCCTCTAAGGAGGCTGGGGGGTTCTCGACGGTTTGAGAGGGAGGTTATGGGTGGAGAAGACGCCTACTACGGTTGGTCTATCGTACACCCCGCCTTAAAATGACCATTACAATAACCATTCACGTGACAAAACACGGCCTAGCATGCTAATTACTCTATATATATAGTAAACTTAAGATATAATTAGGAATGGCAATAAAACCCGAACCCGATGGGAAAACCCGAAAACCCGATGTAAATGGGACGGGTAATACCTGACCAATTAGGGTTTGGGATTAGTTTTAAAATTTTTCGTAGATTTGGGACGGGTTTGGGATTTGCAATTTACCCGATTACCCGACCCGATTAGTCGGTAACATTAACCCATTTACCCGATTATATACCCGATGTACCCGACATAACTTTTTCTATATTTATATATAGTATACTTTAAATATTTTAAATATATTATTTACTGAAACTTGTTATAGCAATTATTTTAGACATATTTTATGGTAATCATTATTTGTAATCGATTAGTTATATTTTGTCAAAATTCGATAGAAACCCAATGGGTTTTGGGCCGGGTATACCCAGTGGGTATTTTGACAAAACCCGATTGTAAACCCGAAACGCGATGGAAAAACCCAAAACCCGACGGGTAATTACCCGATTAAAACCCGACGGGTTTGGGACAAACTTTCATAATCGGGTATGGGTTTGGGAATGGCTAGACCCGACCCAAACCCGACCCATTGTCATCCCTAGATATAATCAGCAAACTAAAATATTAAATACACAACATAAAACATATATCATCTAATGAATTAAAAATAATATCACATACTCAAATCCATTTTCCAAAACTGAATCGGAAAATACAATTAAACATCCAGGCTACTCTATAGCCGATAAGTTCAAGTCAATATCAACGGTTGTCCTTGAATTATTCCTGTCACGGAGTTTCTTCACCGAGCTTGACACCGTTGAAGATGACTTGTGGCGGTTTATGTTCACCGATGAAGAATTGATTTCGTCCTGTTTTAAAATGCTACAGATTATTAATTTGTGTTTCATATTATAGTAAAAAATGTTGACTTGTAATTATAATTTTCGTCATGTTGAAACTACAATCACTAAAAGAACCTAAAGATTTTAAGAAAACAAACAATAATTACTATATATGATAATATATATAAACGAAACCTCTAAAATCCTACGTGTTGCGATGTGGTCACTCCCTCCTTTTATGAAAGGAACCAGATTGCTTGATTTTTAAATGGAGACCTCTTATTGATTTAACCCAAATTCATATGTATGGTCTTACCAAAATCAAATAGCTCTTAAACGGGTTATAACATCTCATTAAATTAAAAGTTAATCTTACAAATTATTTGATATGAAAATCTTATAAAATAGTAATATACTAAAATTTAATATTCAATTTAAAAAGAAAAAGATATTATTTATAATTAATAAACAATTTTAAAAGTAAAAAACATAAGCGGGATCCAGATAGCTTTTAAACGGGTTATAACATATCATTTATTTATGAAGCCCTTTTATCATAAAACCCTAATTATATTATTAACTTTCTTACAATAAAAAAAATTAAAATCCAAAAAATAAATATTAAAAAATAAAAAATGTAAAACAATCATTCTCTCAAGCTATCAGATTGCTTTATTTGTAAATGAAGGTTTCTAAAGCATTTGACCCGAATTTATGAGTAAAGGTCTCACCAACCCAGATAGTTTTTAAACGGGTTATAACATTTAATTATATTAAAAATTAATCTCATCAAATATTTTGAAAATCCTATAAAATAGGGATATACTAAATATTAATATCCAATTTTATTAAATAAAAGATATTATTTATAATTAAGAAACAATTATATAATAAAGAAAATAAACGGGTAATGGGTATCACGAAACTCAGATAGCTTTTAAACCGGAATATAACATATAATTTATTTGTGAAATCATTTAATTTTCAAACCTTAAGTATATTAATTATTAACTTTCTTACAATAAATAAAATTAAAATCCAAATATACATATATAAATATTAAAAACGAAGAATATTAAATCTCCTGCATTATTTGTTTCTTCAAAATAGTTACAATTTTAATCCCTAAAATTTTGTAAATTTAAATAATAGTTACAACATTGGTTCTTTATCTTTCACCTATATATTCTTATAATTTCATTTTTAACCCAACTTCCCTCACGATTATTAAATGGTCGTAATTTTTCAAACGTCAATATTTTTTTAAAAGAATTGCACCATAAAAACGAGCATTTTATTCTTTTTAATTTGATTACCATATTACTATAGTTTTCGAGGTTAACAAAAATTGCATTGGGGCGTGTTGCGGTACGGTTTTGATGGTTTTAAATTAAACCATGAGCCAAACCGTTAGTAACGTTTTTCTCATCAAAAATCAAAATTGAACCGTTGAAAATTGAAACCCAACCAAGACAAACCATTACCAATAGTTAGGTTCCGATTTGGTTTGTACTCCGATAATAAATTCAATTTAAAATAAGAATTATTAATCTGTCTATACATTCATTTCAAATTAAGCACCAACTAATAAGCTATTTAAGAGAATAATAATATAAACAAAAATAATTTTGATCACGTAAATGATAAACCTTATTGGAATAAATAGAAGATAAAATCATAACAAAAACAAAACCGACAAAAATCATACCAGAATTTAGGCTAAACTAAAGTTATAATAAATAGGCTTACTCGTATTAAATAAAATTTGCTTGGTTCAACCATGAAACCGAGCCAGCTTAAATTAAGTTTCAAAATGCATAAGTAAATAATTAAAATTTCAAAATGCATTCAATATTTACCGTTCGCTTCAGTTCAACCGTGAAACCGAACCAGCGAACGGTTCACAGTTTCAAGCGAAACAATAAACACCCATAAATTTGTTACGTAATTACTAAAGTATGTGTTTCCCGCAGCATCGGGCGGACACCCGACTAGTTAAAATCAAATTGATAAGAGATTATTGATAGTTCCCATTCATGTCACTATTCCATTACTCTCTTTGTTACATCGCCAAAGGACAGAAAGTCTGCTATTTGAAAATTTTTAAATCAAGAGATCGTTCATGACCATTTTATTGATCGAGATAAAATTTGAGACGCTCCTCTCATCGATTTACGCAAAAATAATAATAAATAAATAAAGTTTACCTCAAGAGAGGTATCTTTAACATTCTGACGCTTTCGCTTTAGCGAACCGCCACCGCCATCTCCGGCAAAAACCTCCTCACTACTAGAGGAACTCGACACCGGTGGAATCGGTGTCGATGACCACGCAGCCACCTGGTTATCAATCTCATCACCATTACTAGCTTTATGATCAGAACCACCTTCCACAACACATGTCCGGCAAGTTGCCGAGGCCGACCGGCAAAGTTCCTCGCCGGACGAACTCCACATCGTCTGAGACTGGCATATTTGACAAAGAAGACTTCTTGAGTGTCGTGCTACTAGAAAGTTTGCCGAATGAACCTTTGTATCGCAAGTCCAACATAAGCTAGCCATGTCGGAGTCACAGTATATCGCCGCCGTGGATGTACAAAGCATACATCTCTTCATGTTTCTGACCAAATGAAGAGGAATATGAATTGTGGTTTAGCAAGAATGGTACACTTGCTTTCACCAGATGGGACCACGAGGCCTTTTTATATAATAAGTAAAATGTCACTGTATAGGAAATCATTGCGGTGCATTATTTTTAAATAAAACGAGGAGAAAAATAATAGTCGTATTTTAATGATTAAAAAAACGATTTTAATAAGAAAATAAATGGCTTAGTTATAATATAAAAAAATATAATTTATAGTCAAGTATGCTTTTATATATGTTCATGAATCATGAATACGTTTCCTAGTTACATCTGAAGGGATATGTACCGAATCCTCATATAAACGGGTCGGATTATATCCACAAATAATCATAAGGGAGGACAGAAAAGAGCCCACCTAGGTTAATGAAGAGGTAGGTCCCAGCAGAGCCCAGTTGGACCCGCAAGACTCACCTTGAACAGGGACGTCTGCGAGCTGGACCCGCAAGACCCACCTTAAACAGGGACGTCTGCGCTGTTGGACCCGCAAGACTCCTCGAAGAGACGTCTGCGCAGTTGAACTCGCAAGACTCCTGAGGGACGTCTGCGCAAAGACCAACTGGATCTGCAAGACCAACCATG
The DNA here is from genome assembly GCF_021521415.1 of Bidens hawaiensis. Classification (NCBI taxonomy): domain Eukaryota; kingdom Viridiplantae; phylum Streptophyta; class Magnoliopsida; order Asterales; family Asteraceae; genus Bidens; species Bidens hawaiensis. The sequence goes on from NW_027491733.1 coordinate 187,800, forward strand.
CTCAGAGACGCGACGTCCTTACGCGCAGTACGCAAGCTGTTCCAGCAGGAAAAGCCTCCCAATGGTGACGTACTCCGCCTGTTCCCGCAGCTACAGATACTAGCCATCAGGGAAGGCTGCCCGCGCAGCAAGGCTACACGCACAAGGCACTAACTCAAATAATTCAGTAATGTCACCTGAAGAGGGAATGAGCAAGCCGGGAATACTCCCGCCCAAATGAGCCAGTCCGTACGATACTGGAGGATCTTTTGTACTGTACCTGCCAAGGTATGGACAAAAGAACTGACCAAAGCTGCGACAGCTCACTGACAACAGTAAGACGGGCAGCACGCTCTAGTACTTAAAGTCACTATCAGCTGCTGCCTACTCACCAACCCTTGTCGGGGCACGTCCATAGCCTGCAGTTGGTGGAAAAGGAATAGTACACAGCCGGCCTGGTCACTATCAGCCGCTGCCTACCCACCAACAATCAGCATGGCACGTGCGTAGCCCACAGTTGGTAGAACAGGAATACTATTCAGCCGGCTGTACCTACTTGGAAACCTACCTTCGGCTATAAGACTCCAACACCTTGGAACGGTATCATCATCTTCTCTCTAGTCACTTCTCTTAATATACACTTATATTCAAGAGCAATCTAGTCTGATTCTCACGCCGGAGGGTGGTCACAAGGAGGTACCCCCCCTTCTCAGTGACAAGCTCACGGTGTCTGTTTTGCAGGTCATCAGAAGAATAACCATCTTGCCGGACCTAACCCTCGTGGGAAACATCTATTTAACCCCAAGATTATCCGTAATCTGCTGGGGTCGATTAGTGTTTCTTCAGTTAAAGACTCACGAGGCCCATAAACAAAGCTTCGAGGTTGCACTCACACAACCCGGAGAGCTCAACAAAGGCATATGGAAATAAGAGAAAAACACATAACTATCTCGCACGCATAAAGGCGTCAGCGCACAGATCAGTGCCAGCGCGCATGAGAGCGCCGGCACACAGTTCAGTGCCAGGGCGCATGAGAGCGCCGGCACACAGTTAAGTGCCAGCGCGAATGAGACCACCAGCACATAGAAATACCTGCTTGCCCACATCGGCACATGCAGCCTAAATACACTTGAACCTTTTCTTGAAGGACAAGTCATGAAGCCACATGGGCAGTAGGACACCTATACGGGGTTTTAAGGCACCCAAAAGGATAGCCCAATCAGAGGCTACCACCTCGGCAGTTATGACACACTAACCCATGACTTGGCAAAAAAGAAAACGAATGTATAAAAGGCCCAAAGCCCAAGAAGGCCTCATGGCCTCATGAAACCCTAAACATCCTCCTATAAATAGGAGAACTACCTCTGCTCATGAGGTCAGATCATATATTCATCTTTTTCCTCTCATAAAATACTGTTAGCTTTTCTACAAGCTTTACTTATTCTCACACCGGAGGGTGGTTACGGGGAGCATCCCCCACCTTATCTTCCCGTAACGAGGCTTACCGGCGCATTTGTTTTCCTTGTGCAGGTTTTGAAAGTTTTCCTCCGGTGAAACATCTCCAGACAAGTAGAACTGGGGTCGGATCCAATTAGGAAACCGGTCCTTGATTCTTCATGCACGTTTTGAAAGTTTTCCTCTGGTGAAACATCTCCAGACGAGTAGAACTGAGGTCGGATCCGATTATGAAACCGGTCCCTGATTCTTCATTGGCGCCATCCGCTCCTAACTGAGCAGGAACGACATCGTTCTCCGTTTTCCTCCTTTGTTTCACCGGTTTCTCCTTCTTTCCGTTCTTTCGGAATGGCTGGTAACCCAGACCCTACCAACCTATTGATCGACGAGGCTACTGATGAGGTTTCCGGTGCCCGCTTGCACCCACAGGGTCGACAAATCACTCGGACTCCTCTTGGTAACACGTCAAAAACGGCTAAAACCATAGACCCAGACGTCACATTCCAGGGACCCTCCACCACCAAGGATCCAGTTCACACGGAGGAGGCTCCACTGGATCTAGGGTTGTGGCTGCTCCAGCAACAGAGAGCATTAAATGCCAAATATGAGGCGATGATTAAAGCCCAAAAACTCGCGCAGGTTACTACAAACCTGCACTTCACCAACGACGCTTTTCACCAGAGCCCGATAGGCACCCCCACCAGCTCTCGTGCTCGTGGAAGGGGCCTTGAGGGGGGCGGGAGGACGGTCGAAGACATGGAGACCGATGATGAGGGTGGTAGTTCCCAAAGGAATTCTGAGGAAGAGGCCAGGAGCACCCGACGCACGGCCAGCTCTCAGAAAACCTCCAACACGGCCAAACGGTCAGTCTCGAGAACTCCTCTCCCCAGAGCTGGTGATGATGACTTGTATGCACCGTACAATCCTACGCAGCAGACACAGGCGGATCTTAATGCACCATATAAACCAGCTGCTCTTTTACATCACTCCAAGTTTACCAAGCGCATTACTGAGGCAGCCATCCCAAAAACAAAAACTCTCGCGGGCCTAGGCAAATTCGACGGTACCACCGACCCAGAAGATTTTTTGCAGACTTTTTTAGTGACAGGCGGATTACATCAATGGTCACTACCAGTGTGGTGTCACATGTTAATGCGCAAAGTCTCACAGGTACCGCGCGTGTCTGGTTTGAAAGTTTACCGGCTGGCAAAATTGATGGCATTAATGAACTCACCGAGTTATTCTCTTAACACTTTCGCCAGCAAAGGCGTTATGATCGTGAACCTGACGACATTATACACTGCGTTCGTAAACAGAATAAGGATCTTGAAGATTACATCACTCGCTTTAACGAATAGGCACTCACTATTGGCGGTATTAGTGAACAGCAGATGCGCGGGGCCTTTTTACAAGGCGCGCGCAGCGAAGAATTGCGCCGATGCCTTGTAAGCAAAGATGGTATGCCCAAAACTTGGTCCAGAATTATGGAAGCTGCGTGCATCTTTGCGCGCAACGAGAAGCTCATTGAGAAAGAAAAGATCCGAAACAGGACTCAGGGGCAAGATAACTCCCGCCCTCAAGATCCCAAGAAAAACAAAAACAACTCTGTCTGGTCGCGCATCCAACCACAGAACTCTTCTGGTGACAAAATGTATCCCAACAATTTTACTTCAAAGAACTCGCGGGAAAAGTCCAGGCATTGCCGCGTGTGTGGACACCGATCACCAAAACTCTTAGTCAGATATCGGCCATTGAAAAGTTCGATTACAAGCAGCCAAGAAAAATTGAGCATCGTGGCAGGGTAGACAAGAGTAAGTTTTGTGACTTTCACAAAGCATACGGTCATAATACTGATGATTGCTATCATCTGAAGGATGAAATTGAAACATTAGTCAAAAATGGCAAGTTGGCGCACCTCGCCAAGAATTCCAGAAATCGGGATGCTAACCCTGAACGAGTATCCGCTTTAAAGCGAATTAAAAATCTCAGCCGCATGGTGCAGGGCACACCCGCACAGAGAAATTGGCCTAAGAGAAGATATACTTACAAGTCTTGGCGAGAAGCGCCAGTGGTTTTCCCAGTCATTCTTGGGGGCCCCTCGCAAAATCATGTATGAACATTGCATCCGGAAACTTAGCCCGGAAGATCAGGCACGTTTGCAAGAGGTAAATGTGCCTATTTCAGGAGTTTCAAATGAGGTGGTATACCCATTGGGGCAAATACAATTTGAGGTAACCCTGACTAATGGGGTACATTCTCGTTCTGAAGTTTTGGACTTCTTGGTACTTCCAACTACATCTACTTACAGCATTATCTTGGGATGCAATGCCATGGCGGCCTTCAATGCCATTCCGTCAACACCACATGGTGCTATTGGTTTCCCCATCCCTTTTGTAAAGTCTGACCGACGATGCGCCGTTGCCAGTCATTCGCGCACCGGTCAACTCCTGCCACCTCCAACGACGCGCGACGGATTGGTCAAGTGGATGCTCAATCCACAATTTCCCGATCAAACAATCACCATCGGCAGCACTGTCTCTGACGCCACATGCCAACGCTTAAAGCAGCTCTTGATAGAATACATAGATGTGTTTGCATGGCAACCATCTGACATGACTGGCGTTCCACACCACATGTCACAGCATAGCTTGAATACTTACTGGAACACTGAGCCCGTAGTACAGAAACGCCGAGCCTTGGGTCGAGAGGGCGTTGATGCCATGAATGAACAAGTGCAAGACTTTTTAAAGGCTGGCATCATCCGCCCTACCCGATACCAAACCTGGGTCGCCAACCCGGTCATGGTCAAGAAGAGTAACGGCGCTTGGCGCATGTGCATTGACTTCAAGGATTTGAACAAAGCATGTCCGAAGGATTGTTATCCTCTGCCGGAGATCGACCTCAAGATTGACTCCCTCGTGCCATACCGAATCAAGTGTTTCCTGGATGCATACAAGGGTTAACATCAGATTAAGATGGCCCCGCATGACGAAGATAAGACTGCCTTCTGCATTGATACAGGTGTTTACTGCTACACCAAGATGCCTTTTGGACACAAAAATGCGGGCGCCACTTACCAACGGCTAATGGATGAGGCATTCAAAAAACAAATAGGAAAAAATTTGGAAGTTTACGTCAATGACATTGTCATCAAAGCAAAAGAGGAAGATGATATGCTACGCGACATCCGACAAACTTTCGATCGTTTACGGGAGGTCAATATGAAGCTTAATCTGGGCAAATATACCTTCGGCACTGAAGATGGCAAATTCCTAGGTGTTATCGTCACCAAGAACGGGATGCAGGTAAATTCGGAAAAGGTTCAGGCCATCCTGGACATGCCGTCACCGGCGAAGATCAAGGATGTGCAAACGTTGAATGGTCGCCTAGTGGCTATCAATCACTTCTTATCACATCATGCTTCCAAGTCAACACCCTTTGTTGATACCCTGCGCAACTGCCTTAAAAAATCAATGTTTAAATGGACACCAGAAGCAGAAGCGGCATTTCAAGATATCAAGCAATGCCTTATCAGTCTTCCTACATTAACAGCACCTCTTCCAGGAGAACCTCTGATTATGTACCTTTCGGCGAGCGCGCGCGCCATTGGCGCCGTCTTAATGGTTGAACGTGATAACATTCAGATGCCGATTTACTACATTAGCAGAGTCTTAACAGATCCAGAGTCCAGGTATTCGATCTTGGAAAAGCTATTACTAGAGTTAGTCCACGCCTCACGCCGGCTGTGCCGATATTTTAACGGACACCCGATCATAGTTCTAGATGCTACAACATCCAACAGGTGTTGCACCGACCGGAATTATCTGGCAGACTAGCGCGCTGGGCCATTGCATTGGGCGAACATACCATCACGTACAAGCCACGCCCAGCCATTAAAGGTCAAGTATTAGCTGACTTTCTCGCAGAAATCCCAGAGGATATGGTTGAAGATGCACAAAGAGAAATTTCCGGACCCCCAGCAGGCATCTCGGAAGACACATGGTTTTTATACACAGATGGCGCTTCCTGTAGCGAAGGCGCAGGCGCCGGTTTGAAACTAATCGCGCCAGATAAACAAGAATATACTTATGCGATTCGCCTCGATTTACTAAGCACCAATAATGAAGCTGAATATGAAGAATTTTTGGCAGGCCTGCGCATAGCTCAGAAGTTTGGTGTAAGGCATTTAGAGGCACATGTCGATTCATACCTCATTGGTCTCCTCTCTCTCCCACTCCGCGGCCCTCGGCGCGGCCTGCACAGCGGCCAGGTTAGTTTCCGCGGTGGTCAGATTTTTTTCTTGTCACATCATGTGGGGGATGCTCCCCATAACCACCCTCCAGCGTGAGAGTAAGTAAAGCTTGTAGAAAAGCTAACATTATTTTGTGAAAGGAAAAAGATGAATATATGATCTGACCTCATGAGCAGAGGTAGTCCTCCTATTTATAGGAGGATGTTTAGGGTTTCATGAGGCTATAAGGCCTTCTTGGGCTTTGGGCCTTTTGTACATTCCTTTTCTTTTTTGCCAAGTCATGGGTTAGTGTGTCATACCTGCTGAGGTGGTAGCCTCTAATTGGGCTATCCTTGTAGGTTCCTTAAAACCCCATACAGGTGTCCTACTGCCCATGTGGCTTCATGACTTGTCCTTCAAGAAAAGGTTCAAGTGCATTTAGGCTGCATGTGTCGATGTAGGCGCGCAGGTATTTGTATGTGCTGGTGGTCTCATTCGCGCTGGCACTTAACTGTGTGCCGACGCTCACATGCGTGCTGGAACTTAACTGTGTGTTGGCACTCTCATGCGCGCTGGCACTGAACTGTGTGCTGGCGCTCTCATGCGCGCTGGCACTGATCTGTGCGCTGACGCCTTTATGCGCGAGAGATTAGTTATATGTTTTTCTCTTATTCTCATATGTCTTTGTTGAGCTCTCCGGGTTGTGTGATTGCAACCTCGGAGCTTTGTTTATGGGCCTTGTGAGTCCTTAACCTAAGTGGGTTCTTTTCTGTCCTCCCTTGTGGTTATTTGTGGATATGATCTGACCCGTTTATATAAGGATTCGGGTACATATCCCTTCAAGTCCCCCCCAGTCCTAGGTTAAGGACTCACGAGGCCCATAAACAAAGCTCCGAGGTTGCAATCACACAACCCGAAGAGCTCAAAAAAGGCATATGAGAATAAGAGAAAAACATATAACTAATCTCGCGCGCATAAAGGCGTCAGCGCACAGATCAGTGCCAGCGCGCATGAGAGCGCCAAAACACAGTTCAATGCCAGCGCGCATGAGAGCGCCAGCACATAGTTAAGTGCCAGCACGCATGAGAGCACCGGCACACAGTTAAGTGCCAGCGCGAATGAGACCACCAGCAAATACAAATACCTGCGCGCCCACATCGGAACATGCAGCCTAAATACACTTGAACCTTTTCTTGAAGAACAAATTATGAAGCCACATGGGTAGTAGGACACCTTTAAGGGGTTTTAAGGCACCTAAAAGGATAGCCCAATCAAAGGCTGCCACCTCGGAAGGTATGACACACTAACCCATAACTTAGCAAAAAAGAAAAGGAATGTATAAAAGGCCCAAAGCCTAAAAAGGCCTCATGGTCTCATGAAACCCTAAACATCCTCCTATAAATAGGAGAACTACCTATGCTCATGAGGTCAGATCATATATTCATATTTTTCCTCTCACAAAATACTGTTAGCTTTTCTACAAGCTTTACTTATTCTCACGCCGGAGGGTGGTTATGGGGAGCATCCCCCACCTTGTCTTCCCGTTACGAGGCTTACCGGCGCGTTTGTTTTCCTTGTGCAGGTTTTGAAAGTTTTCCTCCGGTGAAAAATCTCCAGACGAGTAGAACTGAGGTCGGATCCGATTAGGAAACCGGTCCCTGATTCTTCAATATCATTTATGTTGTCTAAGCTTTTACTTTCGTTTTGCATGGTCTACAAAAATGATTGAAACTTTACAGTTTTCTTTTACGTTATTATTTCTAAACTTTAATTGATTTTACAGTATTAATTTATCATTATATATTTAATATATTATTAGCTTTATGTGCATCTCAATTGAATAAAAATGTAAACGGAAGTGTCAAAGGGCTTGTAACCCATGGTACAAACGGTTTGCTGAGTTGGAGCCTATTCGAAATAATAAGAGCTCGAGTCTCATCTACTAATTTGAATAATATAAATGGATGCATATAAACTTAGAATTAATATGTTCTTAATTTTTTAAGTCTGGATTGTGCTGATTCCCAATTTATTCTTTCTCTACAATTAGATCTCTAAACTCATACTAATGAGCTCTAGCTCAACTTGTACGGGAGATAAAGCGAAGATTTAGGCTAGTGGTTGTAAGGTCTCAAGTTTTTACCCCATCCCAACCTAGTTTTACTGCAATGGTCTTCGGGCAGCGTGTTTTTCCTGAAACAGGAGAAGGTGAGCTTGGTTAGCCAGCGTTGTGTGTGATTGCAAACATATTGATTCATCTTTGTCATTGGATTACCTGGGTAGCCAGACTTATATTTGTTGATTGTTAAAAACTTTCTTTAAACTCGCAGTCTCGATTTTTTTAAATCCTATATCTATGAGTTTATATTATTAATATTTTATCCAGTTTATTGAAAAACTTAAAATTTGTTTGATTAAGGGCATTCCTAACCCATTCCTTACCCTATATCCATATATATCATATAATTACAATACAAATTATTGTTTTTTCTCTTTTCTGTTTAATTAAATAATACTTTTTATACCTTTATAATTATCTTTTCTCTTTTCTCCACTCACATACACTTTTCAAAAATATTAAAAAATTATAGGGTATGAATAGTGAATCCTCAAATTTAACTTTCACAAATAACATTTTCTCTCTTCTCTACTCACAACCACTCACAACCATATCATATAATTTACAAATCCTCCTCACATATTTTAAGAGAATGGGCTAAGAATGCTCTAAAAAAAACCTAAAGAATGAAGGTGAGTGATAAGTGTCTTTTAAGATTCTAGAGACATGAAGTGTCAAAGATGTCAACCACCAGAACTAGTGGTCAATTTAATTGCGTGGTTGTTGTAATGTTGTGCCACGTGTGCGGTTGATGAAGATCAAAGAAGATTTTTAATATTCTCTGAAAAATGCTTTTCTTGTGGCTTAAATTTTGAGTGAGGCTCCGTCACTTTGAGATATTTTGATGTGAGTGCTAACGTAATGAGATACGTAGACACGTGGTGGTGTCTTGAAAGATCCTCGCAGCTGTTCAGTTGACGTGGATCAGAATCGTCTTCATGTAGAGAGCCCATAATTTGCTGATCTAGTATCCAAACCTGTGGTTCTATAGGATGGGCACTAATGTCCATATTGAAACAAAATCTGATGAATTTTGACTGTAATATTTAAAATTTCGTTAAGCACTACGCATTATGCCTTAACAATCTCTTTTTGGTATTACTTGGTTTTGGTGAATATAAAAATTTATATATTCGTGTATCAACAAATCTCCCTCTTGAATATTTTTTAGATTTAAGTCATCCAATGACTTAACCGTTAAGACTAAAAGATCCTTTGAATATGTCAGGACCGTGAATCGGGTGAAACCTTCTAGAGGTTGACAAGAACACACCAACTCGAATACCCAAAAGGCCTGTTGAATATCCCGGCGGAATCAGGATATCCAATGAGTGGGAACGAAAGAGTATGAATAATAAACACAAAACAATAATGGATAGTCAATAAAAGATCATTCAAAGACAAACATTCACGTATTTAATATATCATTAATGGAACAGTGAAAGGAATGTCTAGGGTTTCGTGTGACGGCGGCGGCGGCGGCTGTATGAGGAAAAACAAAGAGAATATTCTTTGGAATGTTTTTCGTATTCAGTGTGTGCCAGCCTGTATTCCGTCTGGAAATCCGTTCCTAAAATGTATCCTAGGACCCCTATTTATAGACCCTGTCATTCCTTCTAGAAGTTCCTAATCATTACATAATGAAATACAAAATAAAACAAGTCTTGAGTCCTCGAGCAAGATAACAATCTTGCTCGAGCAAGCTCACTATGTTTGGTATGCTCGATGAGTGTCCTCGAGCATACTTTACTTAGAATATCTTCAGTGAAGATATTCCCTTCCAGCAGACTTCATTCTTCTTGACTGGTCCATGCTTTGCTAGAACTAGTCCATCGAGCAAGCTCATTCTTCTTGATGTCTTCAGCTTTTCTTATTCAGCAATCTTTATCATGCTTGGATGTAATCTTTCTCGGGAACTGAACTGTGCTCGAAGTCATTGCTTTGATCACATGACATCTTCTTATTGCATCCATGCTTGTCCCCATGTGCTCGATCATCCTGTGCTCGTAACACTTGGTTAAAACTTGTATGATCAAGTTGTTTGCTCGATTGGCAATCCATGCTCGACAGAAGAATACTCTTGCTCGTTGAAGTGTAGCTTGCTCGAAGCCTTAACACCTAGAAGAATCAACCATTTAAGGTTCTGAAGACCTTGCTCGAAGTAGTAAAACCGTGCTCGATTGTCTAGGCTTGCTCGAAGTCTATACTTAGCCGTTTTCAGAGGAGGTTGAGAAAATTCTAATCTTCCTTATCATAAATCCGACCCAATAGAAAATTATGTTTTCCCGATCATCTTCAAATGATTTGACATTAAATACTTTCCCTATCGGCTTTAAGATCAGGTCTTCTATCTTTCATGAGTCCAAAATCAATATTCTTTGCACTGCTATCTCATTCAATTTTCCCACATACAATCTTCAATAATTAATCACCAAACACACATGAATTAGACATTGATGTTTGTTGTGTTTGATTCATCCAATCATCAACAATCAATCACAAGGGATCCTCCAAACATATCCCAAGTCTTCAAATCCATACCATTCTCACAATCCAAAATCACAAGGGAATATAAACATGAATCTAATCCCATGTCTTCTCTCCAAAATCCAAATTTAAATCATCAGCGTATAAGTATTTGTAGTGTATAAGTGACAATAACGCATATGGTTAATTATTAACGTGTAAGTCTTGTATGTAGTGCATAACCTTATGCGTCGCATAAGTATGTATGAACCAAATGAACTAATACAACGTGTAAGTACTTATGCGTTGACTTTTCAACATGTAAGATATACGGAGAGGTTATGCGGCGTATAGGAATATAAACATTGAAGTTATGCATCGTGAATATTATACAAAGGATGTTATACTGCGTTTAAGTTATGCGCTCCAAAACTTATGCGCTTTATAAGCTGACATGTAAGTTTTGATAATTTTTGTGACGAAAATAAAGATATAATGATCTGACTTTTAAGTATATTATTCAAAACCAAGAATATGACAATGTGTGAAGTTTTGATAAGGTTTGGACGGTTACATCTTCTGGAATAATCAAATATATGTGGAAAAGAGATGAATTTGAGCTTTTCAAGGTAGATACTGAGCCAAAGGTCTGATACCATTTAATATAACGTTTTTAGGATCGAAGACGGATGTGTAGAAACATCCAACGACGATATTTAACTAATTTTTGGTACAATATTACTCTGGTCAGGTGAATTTGTGATGTGTTAAGTGTTAATAAATAAGATATTCTCTTCTTCATTTTATACAAATGTTAAACTGCTGATAAGCAAAAGGTGAAAACGACATCTAACCAATTCTGTTATAAACTATTGATATATTATACTAAACAACTCACTATTAAAGAATCATATGCTAACTACTGATCTTCTTGAAAACAACCGTTATTTGATCCATCAATTGTTTATCTTCAGTATTTTGGATCTTTAATAGTTTTGATGAGCAGTTTTTTTGTCTTCAGTCTTTATATTAGTTGTTTGACTTGGTAAGATGTTTAAGAGCACTTGTTTGAAAATACCATAGTGGAGAACAACAGATGTTTGAACCATCAGTTGTTTGGTTTCTTGCCATCAGTCATTTAATAGGTTCAAAAAATAGTCTTTGGCTCGCTAGACAAAGTCTATAGCAACAGAGATAAATTAAGCTTAACTTGTTCAATCAACGGTAACAAGGATCGAATCGCCTTGCTCAATCGACAGTAACTCATTTTCTCTCTTTCTTGGAGGCGACAGACTTGCGATCGACCCGGATTCTTGGTCGATAATTATAGGTCGGCTGGTGCTAGCAGTTTGGATCGAAACACCTTCTTAGTTAACTGATTGGTTAATTATCATACTCTTAAACCGAGCTCTAATACCAGATCAAAATCCAATTCAAGACTGATAAATGATAATTAACGAACACTAAATGTATAACCAACTTCTTCATAACCAGAAAATATAGCTCAAAACTTATTACAATAAACTTTGGTTGTGATAGTGGTGGTGGTATCTAATTTACCCTTTATTTTGTACATGTACATATATATACATATACTAGTCAGCCAACTTTCAAACTACTTGACATTAATGTCTAACCACGTACTTGACATTATATCCAACAACTTGACATAAATGTCCAACCACTAAACTTAAGGCCAACTAACCTTATAGCCCCTTAATCCTATACACCATAATGAGATACTTAGGCTCGGACTAGACAAGCCTAACTCAGTTAATTACCAACTGTAATATGAATAGAATGCACAACTTCAACCTTAAGCTTTTCACGAACGAAATGAATATCGAATTGTAACATTGATAATTATATGTTATCGTTAATTTTCATGGTTAATAATTATAATTTTATAAAAATTATGCATACGATTATATAAGCATAATGTTTATAAAATTATAATTACAAAATTATACCGTATCTATTAAAGTTGATTTTGAGAAAACTAATGACTCTATTCCTTGGGACTGATTAAAGACTATCATAGGCTTTATGGGTTTGGGTGATAAGCGGATAGGGTGGATTATGGCCTGTTTACAACCATCTAGACTTTTTGTATTAGTGAATGGTAGTCCTACGGACGAGTTAGATATGCATAGGGGTTTGAAACAAGCTGATCCTTTCTCATATATCCTTTTTATTTTGGCTATGGAGGGTCTAAATGTCATGATAGAGGATACAATTAGAACATGTTTATTTAAGGAGGCGTGAGTGGGTGCAGATGGTGTATCTCTATCTCATTTGTTCTATACGGACGATGTGGTATTTTATGGGGAATGGTCGATTTCAAATGCTCAAACAGTGATACATATTTTGAAGTGCTTCTTCATTGTCTCTAGTAAATGAACTGCACAAGTCAACTCTTTATGGGGTGCATATGGATTACGATGATGGTATCGCTTGTGCTTTGGTGGTTGGGTGTAAACCAGGGATATTACCATTTTTATATTTGGGGATGCCGATTAGTCTGTATGTGACAAACTCGAGAGGTTGGAAAGTTGCTATGGATAGATTTGAATCTAGATTGACTTCTTGGAAAAGCGTCATTTCTTTCTATAGCAGCTATATCTTTGTTGATAAAAACGGTCCTTGGTGCCTTGGGGATTTGTTATATGTGTATTTTCCTGACTCTGATGGGTGTCTTGAAATGCTTGAAACAAATTCGGTTAAGGTGTTTTTTGGGGTGGTAGTCAGGTCGAAAAAAGTACATTGGCCTCGTGGAAGTTGGTTTTGTCTTTTAAAGAAAAATGATTGGGTCGTTAGAAGGGTTTAACAATGCTCAATTGCAAAAGTGGAGATAGAGTTTTATGAATGAACCGAATGCCATTTGGGTGAAAATCATTTTTTCCTTACACGACACGGAAGAAGGTTTGTTTGGCTTCTTTTAAAGGGAACAATGTTAACTTTAAAATCATTTACAAAGCTTAATGTCTTAGGTATCATACCTCCCGATTCGAGTATAAAACAAATTGGTGGTGGAAATGAAACATTGTTTTGGAATCATCCTTGGTGCCATACACTATGTTTAACTGAACAGTTACAAAGTTAATACGCATTAGAAATGGTAAAGGATTGTTCAGTGGTGCAAAGGGTGAGGGCAGAGTCATGGGAGGGGCATAGGGATCTCCGAGGGGGTGTGGTAATGGCACAATTTCTAGAAATGCAAAATTGATTGATAGGGTTTGCTTTCGAATAGTAATGATCGGTTGGTTTGTTTGTTGTATGGGATGTCTGAATTTTCCATTAATGGATGCAAAAGAGAATTGATGGTAATACACTCCCTTGTGCTTTGAGGAAAACTAATTAGTCCCCTTGTTTGCCTCAAAAAATAAACATTTGCGGATGGAGGCTTGTGGGAAATAGTTTGCTAACTCAAACAAATTTGGCTACCAAAGGGATAGATGTTCCGTATATATCTTCCCCTGATGGGTTAGAATTCGTTATTCATGTTTTTGGAGAGAGTGCCCCAGTTAAGAAGATTTGGGATTTTGTTGAAAGGTGTCCTAATGTGAAGTTGTCAGCTTTGCGATTTACAACTAATCTTATTAAGCGCTTGGGAACTCATCTTTAAGTGTGGTTAAGAAAGAAAATGTGGGTTCGATTATATATATTGCATGGTGTACAATTTAAATGCTTCAAAATAATACAGTTTTCTTGAAAAGATGTATGAAGTATGCAGTGTTGGCTAAATATGATGTTACTTACTTTTCTTTCCTTTTGTATTTGAGTAGAAAGAGCAAGTATAAAGCTAACTGGTTAGAGTGGCTGACAATCGCTCTTTTTATTCATATAATTTTCTTTTCTTGTTTTTGCCTAACTAGTTTCTTACTGTCGATGCTTTATATAATATCCGTCATATCCGCCGTTAAAAAAAATTATATGTACGTTTTCGTATTCCACGATTTCATGTTAAAGCTAATCATACGATTAACTTGATTTAGACATATAATAAATCTTCAACAAAGTCTTATGTTTATGATCTTTTGGTACTTGGGAGTACATGGTTTGCGGACTTTTAAGTATTGTTTATACTCTATTGCATCATCCTTTAAATATTAGTATTTTCTACGAATACAGCTGCAATTTATTTGTCCACACAAATCATGGAAAGTTCAAAGATATGACGCTGCAATGAATTATGTTCTCACAAAAATGCAATAATACAACTTTTACTTAATGGTAGGAAGAAGCTCAATATTGTTTCCACTTTGTAAGTTGTGGCTGGGAAGAATCTCAACGTGTTATATTTTATGATATAACTTAAACTCCTAAGAATCTAAGATATTTATGTTGAAATTTCAAAGGTTTAAAGAGAGATGAATGTGAGTTTCAATAGTTTTAATGTATCACGCACATGCAGTTACAACGGGAGGTTCCACTCGATAATTACTGACGGATTTCCGAAGACAACCAAAAAAAGAAAAAATCAAAATGTTTTTAAAGTTTAGAGATACATTTCATCACATCGTTAGTCTAGTGGGAAAATGTTGTCGACACAGGATCCCTCGAAAACCTGTTGGTAGCGTGTAATTAGATTTTCAACAGTGGGACCATATGATTCCGTTGGTTATTCGTCTGTATACGAGGGATTGATTTTCAATAAGAATCTTACCGAGGAATTTAGAAATTTTCCAGGGCGGGGCTATAACCAACTGTATTTTATTCAGCCATGCATCATTAATGAAATCTATAAATTGTGCAAAATCCGGACTCTTAATGGCTATCTAATATATCAAACTCAGTAATAATGTTTGTTGGTTTTCGTCCCCAGCCAAACCTCCATATTTTATAGCGTTGGTGTTTGTTTGATGGTGATTAAATTGAATATATAGTCTTAAAATTACTAGCCACTTTGTTGGTGATATTGTTGTTAATACGCGATATGATAGGTTAGCCTGGATAAGAGGTAATGTTGACGTGGTCTTTGGAATCTTCATCTTCTTTGTATGAGGTTTTATTAACTCATAATAAATCACCTATCTCAACAAGTTATGGTGATTTATCAATTTTGTTAACGAAAGATGAATAATTTAGTTAACAAGACTTTGGTGTGTCTAGCACTAAGCAATGGTGGTTTTCAATGATATATTAAAGACCAGGGCCGTCTTTGAGAATATCAAAGAAAAAAAACCCAAGGCCCAGGACATAAAAAAACAAAAGGCCCTAGAATACAAAACAAAAGTTCTTTTTAGCAAAATGATCTAACAAAAGTACTTAAACAAATCGTGACGCTCTTTTGGCATTTTTGGAAACAAAGCCCTAGATTAACTCTTTGTAATCCATGGTCTCTAAAACATCGTTTTCAATAGCAATAATTGTCAATCCATTAAGTCTTTCTTGGGACATTGATAATCGTAAATATATCTCAACAACTTCAACTTTGAAAAACTTCGTTCTGTCGATGCCATTGTTACCGGAATAGTCAACAACACTCTATATGCAACTAATGCCTTTGGGTAAGAATTCACCTGTTTCGTATTGTTTAAAGCATTAAAAGAATTAAAAATTTGACAAGGTAAAAAAATAATAAAATAATGCATTAGTATAAACGAACCTGTTTCAGATTGTTTAAAACATCTAAAGGGCTTATAGCATCCATCACTAAGTAAAAAAGTCTCAAACAACTTCAACTCTTCATAAAGTTCTTCAGCATCAATATCAGATTCTTCACCATTCTTCAAATGCATCTTGAAGAGAATAACAACACTATTTAAGATCTTTTTCTCCCAGTTCCCTAAAGTTTTTAGGAAATAAAAAACCAAATAATTTTTCGTATTGTTGGTACTGTTCAAATCTTTTTTCAAGAGATGAAATCGCTGGATTAACAATACATAAAAAGTAATTGACTCTAAAATCCTCATCTGTTGAAAATAAAACATCTTCTGCATTAGAAGTCTCCCTAAATTGTTTTTTCCTTCCAATGGACGCCTTTGATTAAATATTGGATCAACACCCAATTCAATTGCAATTTCTTTAGCTTTATTAATCACCTTAGACAACCCCACTTCTCTCTATTTCTTGAAGTAATTAATCAACTTCTTCACTTGATCAATAGCATCATCAATTATCATATCCTTGGATTGCAACTTTTGACTCACCACATTCACGTTTGATAATACTTCATACCAACTGATGATTGATACTATAAATTCAAAATCACTAAACTCATTCTTGTTAATGAATTCGCTTGTCGTCTTATGATCACCCTCGGGTATCCCTAACCTCAAGCAAAGCTTCTCTTACATCCGATGTTGAAATCTAATAGTTTCACACTCTTAACCCGATTTTCCTAATGAGTCGCAGACAAAGGCTTAACAGTCAATCCTATAACATTGTCTTTTAAAATTTGCCACCTCTTTGTAGAATTAGCAAAGATATTGTAAATTCGTTGTATGGCTCCGAAAAAATATTCCGCTTTAGTACACGTGGTAGCCATGTTACATAATACTAGATTAAGACTATAAAAACCATATGCGGTATAAAAAGCTTTAGGATTCATATCTAAGAATCTCCTTTGAACCCCTTGATGTTTTCCTTTCATGTTGGCTTCACTATCATAGCTTTGGCCAAGCATATCATCAATATCAAGATCAAGAGATTTTAATTCTTCACGTGTAACATCAAAGATTCCTTTACCCGTTGTATCATTAGCAATCAAAAAACCAAGAAAAGATTCCTCAATTGTAACAGGTTTGTAGTTTAAATTGACATACCTAATAATTAAATACATTTGTAATAGTATAAATAACATAGCAATATAATAAAACTAACAATTAAAGAATTAGAGTTTAGATTGACATACCTCATAATTAAAGTCATATGTTTTTTGTGACTTTTATTCGGGGAGCAATCTAGTATAATGGAGTAATACTTTGCTAGCTTTATCTTTATGATGATTTCTGATTTAACTCCATCGGCTAGTAAAAGGATTAGCTCGTTTTGGATATTGTGTCCAAGATAATGGACGTGAACTTCATCATTCATGATACGCCTCACATGCTCTTTAATAATGGGGTCAAACTCTTCCAACATCTCAATCAATCCCAAAAAATTCCCATTGCTTTTTTATATAACTTCTCATTTGTACCGCGAAAGGCTAAACCATTCTTAGCTAGAAACTTAATAAGCGAAATAATTCTAAAAATGACTTCTTTCCCATAATCTCTTTCCTTATTAAAGTGGTCATGTGTTACTTTGTCAATCGTTTGGTTAAAATCAACCTTTGTCGCATTTCAAACAATATTTGCATATTCCTCATATGTTCAAAGCTAAGTTCATGATCTTTAAATATATCCCTAGCATGCTTCCGATCACCATAACCATCACCAACCAACGAACCTTTCGGGGGACATTTTCGACCACTAAAACAACACCTCTAGAAAAATATTAAGAAAATTATAAAACAAAAAGAAATCAAAAATTTTAAAAAGTAAAGAAACCAAAATTCTTATATTTCATTCCGGTTTCATTAAAAAAACCGAAGTTTTTTTCCTTTTTAATTCGTATTATACCTATATACATGTGTATAATTTCATTTAATCTCTAGTTACGTAATGCACACATATGTACATTATCATTTACCTTAAATTATACATATGTGTATAGGATAAAAAACATATGTGTACATATATGTATAATTTAGCTAAACCAAGATTTTTTTTACATTTTTTTTAGAAATCGGGATGATAAATAAGAACTTTAGTTTTTTTTTACTTTTTTTATTTTTGTGTTTTTTTTTTGTTTTATGATTTTTTTTATTTTTGGGTTTTTTTTTGTTTTATGATTTTTTTTATTTTTGGGTTTTTTTGTGGTCCAAAACGGTTCTCATAGTTCTCAATTCTCAAAAAGTTCTCACATGATTCTGATCATATTTATATATATATATATATATATATATATATATATATATATATATATGGGATGGTTCAAGAAAGAAGTGAGATTAACGTGAGAAATGCGGGAAGTGAATAATAACCATTGATTGTATTTGATCTATGGCCAGCATTCAAGATGGCAATCTTATAAATATTAATAGCTTTTATTACATGTTTTAAAGGAAAAGGGGGCATTTTCGTATTTTATGTGTAAACTAAATTAAGAAACATATATCTTCATCTACAATTCCATATTTTATGCCTCATAATTATTTTCTCAACCATATCAAAAGTGGTCATCCGAATAATTTTAATTCAATAATCTTCTTTTATTTTGAGATAGTTTCATCCATATCATTTAAATATGAGATCTTCAAAGATTATCATTCGATTATTGGTTAAACGATTTCTGGATTTTTTTTTTACAGCTTTTATTCTTCTGAAGCTTATAAGGTTCACATACCTACATTCATATTCTTTCATAAAAACACATCCTCAAGGTTAATTATTTGGGGGGAAATTAGGATTTTCTCATCAACCTTGACTTTATTTTTGGATAAGCATCCATGTAGTCTTACATTTTACTACACTATTGTTGTTTGCTTAATATTATTTTATGGCTAAATTTTAATTTGAAATATATTTGTTTTTTTTTCGTATGGAGGATATGAGCTTGTTATTTACCTACACTATATTAATAGAATATTTTGTTAATCACGTACTAATTAATTTTGCATTATTTGATATTTGGTTTATAAACCTTGTCAACCATGATGGATTTGGATATACATTATGGATTCTAGACATATTGGATTTTACGACAGTGTTTTTCTATTCGTTCACCCGATAATGTATACGAACCTACACAAATAAATAAATAAGGTGTTAAATTGCATTCTCTACATGTTGGGGAAATCGAAAATCAATATATTGTTTTCCCTACATTTATATGATGTTTTCAAACGTTTTTAACATTTATGTAGGGACTTTAATACTTGTGTAGGATACACTGTTATGGGCTAACAACATATGTAGATATCAATTATATTATGTAGGATATATATAAGTTATGTATATGTATCAGTTATTATTGACTGTGGAGAGCAAACACCGGTGGTATATGCATAGATTAATTTACTGTGTTTTAATAACTAATAGTGTGTGTGAGTTATTATTTGTGTAGGATAAATATTTTGTTTTGTAGCTACTGTATATGAAACTCTGAATGAGCTCTTTGTATTTGTGTAGGACGAATACTACGCTGTGTAGGTATTGTATATGAAACTCTGATGTGCTATTTGTATATGTGTAGGATTCTTATTGTTGTGTAGGAAGTAACTATGAATTTGTCTATGCATGATTTTGTGTGTGTGTGTTTGTGTAGTAAAGTTTATTTGTTGTGTAGGATGTTGTTTTTATAATTATGATGTTTGTTTAATTTGTTAGATGCGTTTGTTGTAGTGTAGGATCGATGTGATATTTAAGTATATGAAGAAGGTCGTGTTTGTTGTGGAGGACATACATGGAGAGATTCATTTGGATAATAAAATGAGTTGTGTAGGATGTTGGTGTTTTTGTTTGAACTGAAAGTAGTGTGCGTAGGTTATTTTGTGTAGGATATAGTTTTCTAGGATTTTTGTTGAACAGTTTTATGCCGTATATGTATTTTTTGTCAATAACCCATATCTGATGTGTTTTGTCATTTGGAATAATCCATCTTTTGTTATGGATTTATTATATGCTATAATTGGTTAAAAATAATAAATTTTTGCAATCTCTTGGATAAGTGAATCAAAAAGGGATTCTTGAGACGCATATGACGACCAAAATAATTTTTGATAAGCAGGAATTTTGAAATAAAAAACATGGACTATTGAAAAAACTGATTTGTTACTTTTAATTAGTAATTTTTAGATAGTGTTAATTACAAAATATAGAACTAAAACATTTGACTAATATACCCTTAATTTTAAATAAATCAGAAAATTAAAAGAAAAAACCTAATTGGTTAAAATCACTTCTCACATTTCTCAAACTAAGATCACGTCTCTTCTGAACTTAGGGGGTGTTTGGTACAGAGAATGGAAAAGGAGAGAAAATAGAAATGGAAATGGAATTGTAGAGAAAGAGAATTGGTATGGAGAATGAGAATCATTTCTCTTGTTTGGTACACGAGAAAATAAACAGAGAACTCTACCATACCCAACCCCACCTCCACCCAACCTGACACCACTCACCACCACAGCCCCACCACCACCAGCCCCACCACCACAGCCCCACACCACCAGCACCACCACCACAGCCCTTTCTTCAACCACAGCCCACCACCACCGGTTGCTGCCACCAAATCCCCTTCTTCAACCACAGTACACAAGAAATTAAAAAGATTCAAATTTTTGGAACATAAGATATAGAAAAAGGAGGCTCAGATCTGTCATCACTGCCTCTTTGGAGATTTTGTGGTGGTGGTTGTGGTGGCGATGATGATGATGATAATCAGAAGCCACCTGCGACCACCGCCGATTTCCACCACCACTGTCACCCACCTGCGACCACAATCACCCGACCATCTGAAAACCCTGACCTACCACGAACCACCACTTGAAACCCTAATCTCCGTTCACCCGTACCACCTGCAACCTACAACCGGTTACCATCTCTGTGTTCACCACTGCGAACGGCGGAGACGGGGTGGTGGTTGCAGACTTGGAGACGAGGTGGCGGTTGCAGACTTGGAGACGAGGTGGCGGTTGCAGACTTGGAGACGAGGTGGTGGCCGGAGACGGGGTGGTGGCCGGAGACGAGGTGGTGACATGCTATGAGGAGGCTGCTGAGAAATGGATTTCTCTTTGTTTTAAAGAGAAATGGAATTCTCTAGTTTTAGAGAAATAGAAAGAGAAATAGAAATGAAAAGTGGAAAACAAACAAAAGAAATATTTCTAATTCCATTTCTCCCCAATCAAATCCCTCTACCAAACACCCCCTTAATCCTATATATATATATATATATATATATATATATATATATATATATATATATATATAGGGGTGTGTTATTGTACAATAATATTTTATCATACATTATGTACGCGGCCTTTCGGAGTTTTGGATTAAAAAACACACGGTGGCAATTTCGTAAATAACACAAACTAGTTCATGATCAAATTCATCTATCACAAATCCATTCTGATCCAAATTCTGAACTCATCGCTCTATCTAATCCAATTTTCAAACCCTAATCCGAGCTTAAAGTATGAAATCTCTAAAGTCAAAAACCAAAATCAAAATGAAACGCTGTTGAACATCAAGATCTTCAAAATTGATCAAAAAATGATGATTTAATCAATCAAATTGATGTATTGAAGGATTAAGATTCATTAATCGATTATGAAATTGCAGAATACTATACTCAATTGAGCTCTGATTATGGTTCAAAATATTACGTTTAAACGTTCTAAACAAAACTGAATACACTAAAACTGACCAAAACGAACGCCTTTAAACGTTCAAGTTAAACGTTCTGACTAGAAACGGACACTTTAAACGTTCAAGTTAAATGTTCTGACCAAAAACGAACACCTTTAAACGTTCAAGTTAAACGCCCTGACCAAAAGCGAACACCTTTAAACGTTCTGACAAAAAAGAAAACCTTTAAACGTTCTGACAAAAAACGAACACCTTTAAAGTTTAAGTTTAGAAGTTCAGAACAAAAAGTTTAGAAGTTCAAAACAAAAAGTTTTGAAAGTTCAGAACTCTGATCAGAGCTCATATATGAAATTAAATGTTCTAGACAAACCTTTAAACGTTCAGAAGCTCATATCTGAAAGTAAACTATCTGTAACATGAATTGAATGCTAAAATCACTTCATATAATCTCATAATCATCAAGAAATCATCAATCGACCATCGATTTCATCATATGTACAAATCTGGAACGTATTAAAGTTCTGCAAATGGGTGTCTGCAAATAGGTGTTTGCAAATGGTGTATTTCAATTCAATTCAATTGAAGTGGTGATGGTGAAGGAGGTGTGCTAATGTTGGCGAGTGGTATTGGAGACGGATTAAGGGAGAGAGACGGACAGATGAGTGTCATTATTATATAGGGTTTCTGAAAATCAACGTTTCGAAGTGTCGCATACGTAATGTACGATAAATGATTATTGTATTGGATCCTTTATATATATATAGGGTAAGGATTCTAAGAGTACCCTTAGCAAATTGAGAACTTTGAGAACCATTTTGGACCACTAAAAAAATCTCTAAAAAATATTTAAAAAAGTATAAAACAAAAAAAAACAAAAATTTTAAAAAGTAAAAAAACCAAAAATTCTTATATTTCATTCCGGTTTCATATAAAAAAACGAATTTTTTTATTCGTGTTATACCTATACACATATGTACACTTTCATTTAATCTCTAGTTTACGTAATGTACACATGTACATTATCATTTACCTTAAATTTTACAGATGTGTATAAAAAACATATGTGTACATATTATACATATATGTATAATTTAGCTAAACTGAGAAAAAAAAATTTTCATTTTTTTTTTCATTCATACTATACCTATACACATATGTATACTTTCATTTAAAATCTCTAATTTATGTAATGTACACATATGTACATTATCATTTACCTTAAATTATGCATATGTGTAAAAAAACACACGTGTAAATATATGTACATATTATACATATATGTATAATTTAGCTAAACCGAGAAATTTTTGTTTTCGTTTTTTTTTTAGAAACCGAGATGATAAATAAGAATTTTGGTTTTTTTACCTTTTTTATTTTTGTGTTTTTTTTTTATATTTTTTTTTATTTTTAGGTTTTTTATGGTCCAAAATGACTCTAATATTTCTCAATTCCCAAAATGTTCTTACATGATCATGATCCTATATATATATATATATAAATAGGGTTGGGATCAAGAGATAACTCCTCTTAAAAAAAGAACTTGATAACTCCTTTTAACACCATTAGATCTCAACATCAAAGCCTGAAAATAGTAGAAGAGAAAAAAAAAGAGGAAAGGGAGACGGGGTTTTGAATGGTCTAGGGTAGTACTGGAATTTGAAAAAAAGGAATCAACAATCCACCCTTTCACTTACACTCTTTTTCTCCTCTGTGGATATCTTCAAACCAGGCGATAACCTAAGGTTTGAGCAATCGGTCAATCGGTGATAAAATCGGGCATGAAACAGAGTATCGATAGCAGGTAAACAATCATATTAGTTAATTTCATATGTTACAAGCATCGATTAGTCATATATCTTGTGTAATTTTGAACGATTTGTGCATCTAAAGTCGATTAGGAATGCCGTAAGTGACTATTAAATGTATAATGTCAATTCCGGGTGATTTGCGTATACATTATCAATTAGATATATTATAAGTGATGATTATGTATATACTGTCTCAAATACAAACGATTTTGTGTGTTTTATTTAAATTGAAGAACAATATGTTGATATTTAGTTTACTCTTGTTCATGTTTTGTATGATTGGTCAACTACTGCACATATGCAGTACATAAATCATGTGTTTGGTTGCACCTTTTTTAGATATGTTAGTCAAACACAACAATTTTACCATTTGTGTGAATATCTGGTTATAATGCACATGTGTATTACATTATAACCTAGCTATGTTGATGCATCTAACTGTATTTGCTTATTATTTCACATATACAGTACATGAATCATGTGTTTGTCTTTACATTTTTTAGATATGTTAGTCGAACACAACAATTTTACTGTATGTGTGAATATCCGATTATAATGCACACGTGTATTACATTATAACCTAGCCATGTTGATGATCTATTTGTATTTGTTTATTGTTGCGCATACGCAGGACACAAGTCTCATGTTTGGCTACACATTTTTAGATATGTTAGTCGAACCTAACAAATTACTGTATGCGTGAATATACGGTTATAATGCACACGTGTATTACATTATAACCTAGCTATGTTGATGATCTAATTTTATTTATTTATTGTTGCACATATGCAGAGCACACGTCTCATATTTAGTTACGCATTTTTCATATATGTTAGCCGAACATAGCAATTTTACTGTACTTGTGAATATCCGGTTATAATGCACACATGTATTACATTATAACCTAGATATGTTGATGCATTTAATTGTATTTGTTGATTGTTGCACATGCAGTAAATGAATCAAAGCTAATCAAAGTCCCGATAATGGGTAGCGACGTGCAGTCAGGACGCGCGTTAAAGAAGTTAAACATTGTATAACAGGAAATAGAAAAAGTCAAAAGGAGTTTTTAGACTACAACAAGCTTGGTAAGTTTTATTGTTTATTTATTTTCCTTATTTAAAATTGCAGGCGTTTAATTGTGTTGTTTCGCAATTTACGAGGCAAACAAAAGGACGAAAAAGGGTGAGTAACTCGAAACAGAGAAGATTGTCGGGTGTTGAAGATGCCAATTTAGGTAAATATAACAAAAACGACAGTTTCATGAACACATATTTTTGTATCTATGACGTAGCGTATATTTCACAGCCGTAAAGACAACGAGGCGGTCAAAACGCACAAATAGATTTAAACATGCAATATCGTTTGATGATGACTTCGAGGGTGAACACAATATGCCCATTATTGACGTATTGTACATATTCGTTGCTGGTGTATTACACTTTTTCGCGGATCTGGTGTATTACATGTTTACCCAGATCTAGTGTATTACATATATGCAGTACAAATGTATTACATAGATGCAGTACTGATATATTACTACATGCATTACTAACATATTATGCATATGTATTACTCATGTATTACACATATATTCGGTTATGGTGTATGACATACATGCAATGAAAATGAATTACATATGTGAAGTATGGATGTTATATGTATTTGCATTGCTAATCTTTTAAATGCGTGCATTATTGGTATTGTAATAGATGGAAAGCTTGCCCGGAAAGGAGCAGCATAGAAAAAAACATGTATGGCGTGGAATACGAATTACGATCGTCTACACGCTAGCTATTTGAAGGCATTAGAGGACTGTCGAAAAACAACGTGATGCCGTTCGAAGTATGGTGCCGGTCATACCTTTCGGAACAATGTTGGAATTGTGAATCCGTTGTTGGGTTAATTGGTTAGTTCACGGGTCAAGCCAGTTTCGAGTCAGCAAATGCTATCAGGTAGGTAAGGGGTCACATGTGTATAAATAGTCAAAGTTGACCGAGTTTTATGGGATGTGAACATTGGAGTTGGAGAACAAGTGGAAGTTGAAGTTTGATGCTGATATAGAGGAATAATTTGTCAATTTTAGCATGTGTTTTATGTGTTTATTTAATAAACATAGGAGTAGCTTTTTCCTTTCGTGAGTCCCTTTTTTGTAATTCTAGTATTGAAGTTGGAATAAATATAAAAAAAATCCTATTTCATGATGTGTTTACATAACCGGGCCTAAACCGATGCCTGTGAAGATCAAAAGCTCAGCTGATTAGTTTTCAAGTTTGGATTTTATGTTGTTTTTGTCGGATGAATGTTAGATATTTCAAGTTTGGATGGGTGGTTTGGATTTTTCAAGTTTGCAAAATTCATGTTGCATAAGAATTTTATGATAAGTTACATTGCATATTTTCACATTCATCAAAATAACTTTGCATATATTCACATTCATGCTGCATAAGAATTTTGCGAACACAATGGAGTTAATTGGCCTGCTAGCTGCTGCAAAGTAACAGGTTATCAGACCAGGGCATGCAATGTTGCAGATTGCAGGTTAGAAATTTCTAGAAGCTAAATTGGGAAAAGTTTCACCTGTATTTTTCTTGACATATATAAAACAAACATAACAGAATTTGACTAATTTAAAATGTGATATACAATACACCCCCTTGTTAGCGGGTAAAGGGTTTGCAGCCTACTGCATATTACAGGTTAACAATTCCCATTTAAAACCCGGTTTAAAAAATGCATCAGTTGCAGATTGATAGGAAATTGGAAAACCCATGAAAACCGTTACTCGGCCCATATAACCCGTTTAAAAACCCAGACCAACCCGTGTGTAGATGGTCCGGCTCAACTACATGCATTTATCACAAAGGAATACGAGTTTAACCCGCAACATTCAACTACAAATATCATACAAGAATTAACAATAACACATAAAAGTACAATAATATTGATATCCGTATTGTAAAAAAAACGTACTATTATATATAGCAACCCATACGTAAACCCAAAGAATTCTTCCATCCAAGTATCATATATTTTTTTACATGCCCACATAAACAATAACAAAACAAATCTAACTATTTAATATACATAAACTTGTAAAAGTATACTATTTTTTTGCCTAATCCCTTTGTATTCCAATCCGCGTATTATTTTTCCATCATTAGTTTTCTTTTAACTTTACTTTCTTGTCCAACCCGTTGTACTCTTTTTTGTCGATACCTTCTACTCTTTATGATCTTTATCACCTAGTTATAAATTAAAGTTAACAGTTAATATTTAAAAGTAATATAGTAGTAATACAATGCATATATGTAATACTTCATACAAGATATAAGCACTTTATACACAAGCACTACATATATGTTGCATATATGTAAGACAACAGAGTATATATGTGACATAAAAGTGTTGCATATATGCAATGCATCATACTACATATGCATGTAATAGATAAGTGTTGCGTATATGTGATATGATAGAATTTATATGTGCATAACATATACACTATATATATGCAATATTATCAACCTACTTAAGATACACTACATATATGTGATGTTAATATATACATGTGGCTACGATTACATTGATAGGTTTACACATATTAGACATATGCATTATAACTAAACATATACAATTACACTAACATTACTACTTTCAATGCTACATATATGCAATATAATTAAAACGTGTAGTAAAATACGTCATTTATGCGCTACAAAAATGTAAAACATGAATATTGCATATATGTGATGCATCAACGCTGCATATTCATGAAGTACAACATTACTGCATTATGTAATGTATCATAACCGCATATATGTAATGCATCGACACTGCATTAACATGTAGTACATCAATAATACATATATGCAATACTTTACAAATCATGTAAAATATATGAACTTATCAATATATGGATCGCTCATAGCTTTCATTGATAATAAGTGTAGAAATTAATGTACAACGTCGTTATATTATTACTCGATTAAACAAATAAACAAAAACACAATATATGTGAATGTGATATCCTTTATTTGTGCTTGATTGGTGTAAAATACACCTAATCAACACTGAAAATACAAGAAATTAACTATTGCTATCAATTACCTGCTACTTTTCTTTGGATTGTAGCTTTATTTTGTAGTAGATTTGGCAATTAGATTATCGAGCAGATTTTTAAAACCCTAGGTTATCGCTATGGCTGATGGGGGGGGGGGGGATAACGATTGCGACCTCTTTGTGGTCTCGGTGCCTGTGAAATATATGTAAGGTCATTGATACGAACATATGTAATTGCAATACAATATGCATTAAATGTAATATAATTTCAAACGCATACCGTCAAAACTGTTATTTTCACCACTGGTTTCCGAATCAACCTCGTCTTCATTGTCTAGTAGCTTCCTGTATTTCACCTTTTTGTATTTTTTTACCCCATTGTTGTTTTCATGTCTTTGTCATATATAATAAGCTAAACAATATACAAGCATTTTGCAAAACGTATCTTAACAACCATGAAGAAAAATTAACACGAGATTGTGTTATGATATAGTACCAACAACTAAATATACAACTATAACAATAGTGAGATTTATTCAAGGCGTATTACCATTTAGAATAAGTAGCTTATGGTCTTAAACAACGATTTGACAACAATAATCGAGTAAGCTCGCGATTTCCAAAACGAGTTCTTTTAGACCTTTTATCAAACAGTTGGAGGGCATACTGAATCCAACGGTAAATTAAGCTCAAATTGATCAATTAAGCACAGAAAATGATAAAAAAAAATATGCATTATAACTAATATGAGTTCATGTAAACATATGCATCATAACCTAAAAGTCGAAAGACAATATTACCTTCATTCGCCATGGTTTTAGTTCAAATTCGAGATGTGCAATCTTTTAATGTGGAAATCGGTTATAGGCAAGATTTGATTATGTAAACGAATTTGATAAACATGAATGTGATTTGAATGAATCGTAGGCTTGTAGAACTCTATGTTCGTTATTTCTGTTCGCCCATAGATGATTTAGGGAAAATCTGATTTTATGTCATTTTTTACCTCTTATAATTAGGAGTTCTCTAGTTTACTCCCTAACATTAAGTTCTCTCTTGATCCTTCTTTTATATATATATATATATATATATATATATATATAGAAGGATCAAGAGAGAACTAGAGAATTAATAAAGAAATATTTTTAATTTAATTAAACAAACTATTTTTAAATTTCTATTTTTACCATTATTCTTATATTTTGTTACCATTCACTAGAAAAAAATAAAAAATATATAAAAAAATAAAAAATAATAAACAAACTCGTTGTAGTGCACATATACAATAAATCGACTTTTTTTTATTGCATATGTACACTAGTGTGTATTTTGATATGTGCAATAATGTTGAATAGCGTATATGCAATTTTTTGTATTGTATTGGTGCAATAGCGTTATATTATATACAAAAATACCAAAAAAACAATATAGTGTATATGTGCATTAGTGTTGTATTACGTATATGCGATAGTGTGTTTTGAGTACAACTATTAGTTTTGTATTTGCATATATTCAATAGTGCGTAATGCAATTGTGTTGTATTATATGCAATAAAACACTATTGTAATATGCAATACACTATTGTAATATGCAATACACATTAGTGCACATATGCACTACATCGACATTTTTTTTAGAAACAATATCTTATTAGAAGGAGGAAAGAAAAAAAATCACGAAATATTTTTTTTAAAAAAATTAAAAATAATTTTTATTAGTTCTCTAATTCTTTTTTTAAAAACAGTTTTCTCTAGATCCCACTCATATATATATATATATATATATATATATATATATATATATATAAAAATGAAAACTCATCTCATTTAAAAAAACCTTAGAAACCCGATAAATGGACCACATTCCTCCACATGCCCAACCTATCTATTATATATTTGGATCCAAAAGGGTAGGATTGTATTTTTTATATTCTAATCTTTTTCAAGACTTTTGTCATTCAATAATTACACTATCAGAGTCAATATTGAGTTGACCTCGTCACCCTTATTATAATTAATTAATGTTAAAGAATCTTCTTTAAACTAATTTCATATATTTTCAGATTTTAAAAAACTCACTCTCACATACTCATGAACAAACAATCTTGATTCATGAACAATAATCTTTAGAAATGTTAAATTATTTATAAAAAAACCCGGCCACCAATGGTTAAATTATTTACATTTTTAAGCATGCACTCTTTAGAAATGTTAATTATTTCTAAATAAGTGAAAATGTTAAAAAAAAATATGTAGTCTTATATAAAATATAAAATTTTGTAAGAACGAACCTTAACTATATGTTTTACGTACTTAAAAAAATGTGAGTTATATCTAAATAAGTAAAAATGTTAAAAAATATATATATATGTACTCTTATATAAAAATTTGTAAAGACCAACCTTAAATATATTAACATTCTTAAAAAATGTTAAATTATTTCTAAATACACAAACATGTAAAAAGTTATAAAATTTGTTAAAAAATACGTATTCTTAATTTAGAATTTTGTAAAGATGAACTTTAACTATGCTTTACATACTTAAAAAATGTTCAATTACTTCTAAATATGTAAACATGTTAAAATTTACAAGTCCAATCATTTACTTTTTTTCTTACAACGTGTAACAATATTTTTTTTTCTTAAAAACATGCAAATCTAATAATTTACTTTTTTCTTACAGAATTTAAAAAATGTTACAACATAAAATAACAAAATGTTATAACATGTAACATCATTTTTTTCTTAAAATGGTACAAACCTAACACTATAATCCTCAAATGTTACAACATGTTTTGTTATATATATATTAATAAAAGAATCAAAACTAAATAAACATACAGTTTACCAATAAATATATATATTTTTGAATGAAAACAATAAATAAATGTAAATATAGAATAAATAAAGAATGAATACAAAAGTTAAAGTTGCAGACATGCGGCTCAGTTCAGCAATTTTCCTTTCTTGCGCTTCGTGTACTTCATCTACTTGGCTACTCTCGTCGGTGTTTTGTCGGCTTTCTCATGGAGTTTGCTCAACCTAGACCATAAAGCCAAGGCTTGGTCCTCAACGTCGAAGCATGCCTATCTCACTTGTGAAATCTCTCGTTCCGTTTTCCCGGCAACAATGAGATACTTCGGCCCCCCTAAATCAACCCGTAAACACAAAATTTTTACCCATGTTCATGATCTCCCACCAAGTAGCCACATTCATGATCTCCAACCATGAAGAACCATGTAATGCAAGTATGCAACTAACAAATGAAAATCATTGGTCTTGGATTTGAAAATAAAAGGAAAGTGAAGTAGCAATCTTAAAATTGAAAATAAAATATGAGAGAGAAAGAGAGATGTGGCCATATGTCAGGAGAGGAAAATAAAGATCGGAGAGAGAATACAAAAGTGAGTTTTCTGTTTTAACCTTTATGGTACCATTGTTGATTAAAATAATGAAAATTAAAACTCAAATTTTGACTTTCAATCTCATCAATTGTTCACCTTCAATCATGGTTAATACAGAGTTTTTAGGGTTTCTCAACTAAATAGAGTTTTTATTTTATCCATGTCCTATATATATATACAGGGAAAGTTAATGTACAAATGAAATTAACGTGTTAAATATGAGAATCAAGTAAAGTAATTATATATACAAGTAGAGTAATTATGTAAGAGTAATTACGTAATTACTCTCATTGGCGGATCTAGACATAAATCTCAAGGGTAACGTTCAAAAAAAATTTTTTTTGTCGTATTTCATACAATATAAACGAAAAAAATAGAAAAACGATACCGGGTTTGCGAATTTCTTCTATTAGGTTTTTGAAAGCCTAAAATAGAGCCATTACATGTTCTTTTACTTTATTGAACGTTTCTTTTTCGATTGTACAAATTAAAGCATTGTTTAAATACTCATTACTCATTCTCTTACACAAACCCGTATTAATAATCTTCATTTTAGAAAAACATATTTCAATGGTTGTGGCTGTAATCAGAAAAACCAACGCTAGCTTTAATATTCAACAAATCAAAGAAAAAGTGGTGTGCTTTCTGATTTCCTCCATTATAAGAGCAAGGTCACGCATTCATCCAATTTTGCAAATTTATCATCTTTCTTTAAAGTGTGATAAAAGACCGTACAATCACCCGAAATACACCTCTTTATTCATTACCAAAATCATTCAGATACATTTCTGAAATTGCCACTATCTTATATATATGTCAAACCTGGAAATCGAATCTAAAGATTTAAACCAGACATAGTTTATAACAAACTAGTTGAGACCTCATTAAGAGCATGTTTGGAATTGAGTTTGAAAAATACTTATTCACTTTTTAAAAAAAAAACTATGTTTAAAAGCCAAGATTTGGGGCCTTTCAAAGATTATATTTTAACTCTTTCAAAAAGATAAAATAAAAAGGATTTTCGTGATTGGCAAACACATTTTAACTTATTTTCTTTTTGAAAACATCCGTAAGCATTTTTCAAACTCAATCACAAACATTCTATAAGCCTCTAATTCTATTTGCAAGTTCTTGAATTTGCATATCCAAAACCTAATTAAAAATTTCAACCTCAAAATGATGATTTTGTTAAGCATGTTTCTGTGTGATGTTTATCATTCAAACAAAAGAAAAAAAAAGTTATTGATTTCTATTTGCTTTGCGCTATAAATTTGTTTGGGATTTATTTGATTTGAATTTTTAAAAACTAATGATTCTGTTGAGCATGCTTCTGTTTAATATTTTTCAGACCCAATTACAAATTTTGTCCTTTAAAATAAGACGAATTACGGTTCGTGTCCTTTTTTTAGTTTCCTTGCAGGCGGTGTACTTTAAACTTTTTTTCCTACAAGTTTTGTCCTTTACGCTAACTGGGTTAGAAAAAGTCAGTTAAATACCCTCACGTGAGACGCATGTGAGGGTATATTGGTCTTTTCAACGAGGTGGTTCAGATATATTATTGTAAAAAATAAATAATATATATTAAAGATATACTCTCTCTCTCTCTTCTAGTCTTCTCTCTCTCTCTACTCCTCTCCCTGTCTCCACAGTCCACACCAACACCACCATGATTTTCTGGACAAAGGCTGCTGCATCTCGGGCCATGACTCAGATCCACCACCACCATAATTTTCCGGCGATCCCTGAGCAGATCTGAAACCACAGTGATGTTAGGTGTAACCCTAGATCCAACGGGTATCCGAGCTTGTTCTTGATGGGTTCGGGTTATCCAGTAATTGGGGGTGTGGATTTCGTGGGTTTACGGCGGCGGGTTTACGGTGGATTTACGGCGGCAGATCTGCTCATGGATATCCAACAGGGTATCCGGTGGGTTTACGGCGGCGGCGGAGGTGGTGGTGAGAATTGGGGGTGTGGGTTTCGTGGGTCAGTGTTGGATTGTCGCCGGAGTTAAATAAATTGGGTGATTTGGTGGGTTTGAGATCTAGGGTTAATGATTTGGTGGTGGTGGAGGTAGAGGCGAAATGGGTTGGAGGTGGCCGGATCCGGTGGTGGTGGATGGGTTGGAGGTGGCCAGATCCGGTGGTGGTGGTGGCCGGGTTTCGACCTGGTTGTTTAGATGGGTAGTTTAGATGGTTGACCGGGTGGTGGTGGTTGTAGATGGGTGGTTGACGACGGCGGTGGGAATGGAATGGAATCTGCAACGGGGTGGGTGGGGGTATGGTGGCCGGAGTGGTTGTGATATGGTGATGGTGTGGTGATGGTGGCGTAGAGAGAGAAAGAAGAAAGAAAGGAGGGGGAATGTGTTTTTGCAGGTACAGGCGAAAAGATAAAAATGCCCTCACATGCGTCTCACGTGAGGGTATTTAACTGACTTTTTCTAACCCAGTTAGCGTAAAGGACAAAACTTGTAGGAAAAAAAAGTTTAACGTACACCGCCTGCAAGGAAACTAAAAAAAGGACACGAACCGTAATTCGTCTTATTTTAAAGGACAAAATTTGTAATTGGGTCTATTTTTCATTCAAACAAAAGAAAAAAAGATTAGTTGTTTTTGTTTGCTTTGAGCTATAAATTTATTTGGGTTTTATTTAATTTGAACTTTTAAATTGGTTGGCCTTTAAATAAGTAGGGGTAACGTAATATTTTTTTCAGGGGTAGCGAAATACGAAAATCGACCCAAAAGGGAAAAAAATTTGCATTGTCGACGAAAATTTGAGGGGTAGCGGATGCTACCCCCAACTATTAAGTACATCCGTCACTAATTACTCTACTTGTATATATAATTACTCTATTTGATTCTTACGTTTAGCACGTTAATTTCATTTGTATTTGATCCAAACCCTATATATATATATATATACACACACACCATCCAAAACGATTTGTTATGGGCTAATATATCGTCAACTGGTTCTCAATTTGTAACTAGTATTGGCAAATTATCAACTTTAATTGCATACTCAAGTCCTTCTAGAAAAAGAAATAAAAAATGGCAAAAGAAAACTGAAAACGCAAACTATTCTATAGCCGGTAAGTTTAAGTCCAATTTAACAGTTCTCCTTGATTTAACCCATGCGAAGGAAGGGTGCATGCATGTTCTCATCGGATATCATATTCCAGTCACGGAGTTTCTTTCGATCTCCAACGGCTCCCACCGTTGACGATGGCTTGTAGTGGGTTATGTTCAATGATGAAGAATCGATCTCTTCCTGTTTATAGAAAGGAACAAATTCTTAATTTAAGATAACGTTGTAGTATTCATTAATGTGAAATATTGATTTAATTTTAATACACTTAGTTTTCGGCCGTTTGTTCTACCGAATAAAGACCAAAACTAGCATTCTTAAATTTTGTGACGTTTACTAATGTTGAAACGTTAATTACTCCGGAACCAAAAGAATCTAAATATTTTGCTTTACCCGGACAGTCATTTATACCAAGAAAAAAAAATCAAAAATTAAAAATTAATGGCAAGAACAACCATTTAAACAATATTCGGACAACAAATCTGACCATAGTTAAACTTTGAAAAATTGGGTCAAAACGTCCGTTTAGCTAATACCCGGGAATCCACTTTCATCATTGATGGTCATGCTTTGATTTTTTAATTTTGTCAAAACAACCGTCACAAATTTATCTTCAATATATAGTTGTTTGAAATGGTGTGAAATTAAATTTGACCCCAAATTAAGATTTTAGCAAAAGCATGCATAAATTTAATAAGAATGGTACCTCGTGAGAGTTATAATCTGCAACCTTCTGACGCTTTCGCTTTAGCGAACCGACACCGACCTCTTCACTGCTAGAGCAGCTCATTTCCGGTGGAGGAGGCCACGCAAACACCCGGTTAAAATCAATCTCATCATCACCTCCAACTCCTTCTGCTATAACATCTTCACCGGAAACGCCACAAGTTCCGCAAATCGCCACCGCTGACCGGCAAAGTTTCTCGCCGGACGAACTCCACGTCGTCTGAGACTGACATATTTGACAAAGAAGACTTCTTGAATGTCGTGCTACTAGAAAGTTTGCCGAATGAACCTTTGTATCACAAGCCCAACATAAGCTAGCCATGTCGGAGTCACGATATATTGTCGCCATTGATTTACATAGCACGCATCTCTTCATGTTTCTGAACAAATGAGATGTGAGTTGTGGTTCGGAAGGTACCAGCAAGAAAAGAATGGCACACGTACTTGCTCTCACCTGATGAGACCACGAGGCCTTTTTATATTGTAAGGAGGGGAAATGCTTTAAGGTTATTTTTTAGTTTATTTTAAAAACCTTAAAACTTTTTTGTAAAATAAATGATAAATTTTCACTAATATGTTGCTGCATCATTTTTTTGCCTTTTAGTTTCCGACTTTCCGTTCATATATAAAGATGATTAGATTGTAACTAATCCTTTGCGTTCTTGTTTCCTTTAAAATATTTATATTAATAAATATTAGATACATTATTAGCTACAATGTGAGAGCTCGATTAAAAAATGAAATAATTAAAGCTTAGAACTTAGACGGTTAGACCATCAGACTTAAGGGGGCCCTTAATTTTTATTAAACTTCACTACGTTAGATTCGTATTAGATAATTTTCTCATGTTAGAACACCTCTTGGCTCTTAGCGATTTTTTGGAACTGTATTTTTCTTGATGTTAATTTTTTTTTAAACTGCCAATAAACATCGAATGCCTAGTTACTCCGTACGAGGTGACTTAACGGCTAAAGGTCACGGCCAGCTAGCCCAACCCAGCCGTACGGAGCACTTAAGCGCCTCCAATTATCTCCAGGTTCGGGGAAAACCCACC
Source organism: Bidens hawaiensis (assembly GCF_021521415.1). NCBI lineage: Eukaryota > Viridiplantae > Streptophyta > Magnoliopsida > Asterales > Asteraceae > Bidens > Bidens hawaiensis. Next base: position 223,542 of record NW_027491733.1, read on the forward strand.
AACCCGAAAACCCACTGGTGGTAAAACCCGGTTGCCCTCAGAATCAAACTGGAGATCACAAATCCCAGTCTATTACAAAGATTAGTTGATTTACGATTTAATTTCATTTATTGCTATTTATGTTTTGATAACAAAAATAAATAATACTTTTTTTATACGAGCATTCCCAGTTCATTTCCTATTCACATCTCTATAATTACATTAGAAACACTATATTTCTCTCTTTTGTTCAATTAAATAATACTTTCTTGTACCTTTATCATTATAGTTTTCTCTTTCCCCTATTCACAACCAATTCAACAAATATTAAAAAATAAATAAGGACAAACAAAGCTTCATCAAATTTACAAAAATCACTACATTTTTTCTCTCCACCCTATAATTTACACTCATAACCACTCAAAACTCCATCCTATTATTTGCAAACTTCCAACACATAATTTTAAGGGATAGGTTAAGAATGCTCTAACCCATCTAGTGTGTGATTGCGTTTTTCTATAAACTGCATACAAATGCACATCTTGTACTGTGGCATTATCATGTATTTAAATTTTATGTCAAAAATAAATTTAAAATAACTTCTTATAAAGTCTGTTTTATACCTTAATAAATGTCGATACGGATTTTTTTTGTTCTCTCACCCTAGATATGTGGATACACACTTTATGATAATACTAACACAAACCGTATAATGAGTTATGTTATATTTATATATTGTTTAATATAATATGTAAAAGTATACAATAAATTTGTTTGGTTCAGAAAGACCACAAAATGAAGGGGAATGGTATTTTGTCTTCTTAAGATTCGAAAGACAACAAATGTAAAACATGTCAACCACCCGAACTTGTGGTCGTTTAATGTGTGGTTGTTGTGCCGCGTGCACAGTTGATGAGGATCGTAAAATAATATTAATATTCTCTGAAAAATGCTTTTATTGTGGCTTAAAACTGGAGTGAGGTTCTGCCACTTTAAGATATTTTGGAAGGGTGCCAAAGTAATGTGATACGTGGACACGTGGTGATGTTTTAAATGATCTTGGCAGCTATATAGCTGACGTGGACAAGAATCCTCTTCACGTAGAGCTGCCCATGAATTGGTGACGTGGATATAGGATCCAAACATGTGGTTATAAGTTATATAAGTTGGGAATAACTTTCATATACTGTTCGAAATGAAATCAGATAAATATTAATGTTTCAAATTTTACTTTTCAAACTTTCAAGATTCTTTTAATTTTTTAAATACAAATTTCATTATAATTATTTGAAGTCGGATTATTATAATCCAGGAGTTTTAGGTAGAGATGGTCAAAAAAACCGGTTGGGGAACCGGTTTACCGGTTTAAACCGGAAACCGGTTTTTTCGAAAACCGGTTTTTTAAAAACCGGTTTGACCGGTTTACAAACCGCCGGTTCGTCTTTCGGTTTCAAGTTCTAGATCCAAAACCGGTTAACGAACCGGTTAATGGAAAAACCGGTTTTTTTTATTAACCGGTTATGGAAAAACCGGTTAACCGGTTTCTCCATAACCGGTTAACCGGTTAAAAACCGGTTTTGAACGTTGTATAACGGTTATATGCCCGTTTTTTTTGATTTTGGACCGTTTTTTTTTTTTTTTTTACCATTTTACCCCCACAAACATCTATATATAGTTTAGGTTGGGTATTGGTTAGATCACACTCGATTATACAACTCCAAACGCTCTAAACGTTTATTTCATACGCGATTATTTTGTTATCTCACGCTCAATTATACCACATTACCACTCCATACGCTCTTATTTCGTAGTCGTTTATTTCATACTCGAGTATACCACTCTTATTTCGTAGTCGATTATCATGGCCTCCCAAAGTGCTGCTTCATCCGTCAACATGGGTGCCTCGAACACGGGAGAAACGGTCGTTCGGGTCATCCCCACGAAACGAAACCATGATGTTTGACAACATTTCGACCTATGTGAAATGTCTAACGGTAGCCAAAAAGCTCGATGCAAACATTGTTTGAAGTTTTATGGCAAAGATGCAAACTCTACTTTAAAAGCGCATGTACAAAGGCCCTTTTGCAAGGCCTTGAAGGACGAATCGGGAAGTAGTTCGCAGCCGGAGATGACGAATCAAGGAGCGGTGTTTACGTACGACGTTGAAGCGGTACGTCAACAGTTTTCAAACTTTGTGATTCAACAAACACTTCCTTTCAACCACTTCGACAACCCTCAATTCACGGAGATGATGCAAAACTATGTTCAACCACGCTACCAACACGTAAGTCGTTCGACCCTTAGAAGAGATTGTCTTAAAGCATGGAAAAACGCTAAATCCGAACTAATTTCATACTTTTCAAACTTACAAACTGGTGTAAACTTAACAACGGATGTGTGGTCGGTACCTCATGGTTCGCCCGACTCATACATTTGTGTGACGGCTCATTGGGTTGACCCCGAGTCGTGGCAAATGATGAAACGAACCGTTGCGTTTCAATTGTTTGATTACCCGCACACGGGTAGAAATATTTTTCAAATCTTGGATAAAGTCATTCGACAATACAAGATTGAACATAAAATCTTTTCAATTTCGTTTGATAACGCGTCCAACAATACGGCCGCGGTTGGCCATTTAAAATTAAAGTATAAACCTATTTGTGATGGAGCGTTTTTTCATAGCCGATGCATTGCACATATTATCAACTTGGCCGTGCAAGATGGGTTAAACGTGATCGAAACGCAAAGAAACAATTTTAAAAGAATGTTACGAGATGTTTTTAGCAACAATAAAACATTTTCAAGATACAAAAAATTTTGTGTAGAAGCTAATTGTCAATGGTTGGGGCCAAATTGGGATTGTCCAACAAGATGGAACTCGACTTGTAATATGTTTGAGAAAGTCATCCAACAAAAAGAATCATTAATTGCGTTTCATCAAATTTTGTCAAGTAAGGGTAAATGTGCACCGTACGATCCTAGAAACTGGTTATTGATTGAGATCGTTACGGAGGTCCTTCAAATTTTTAAATCTTGCACAACTAGTTTATCCGGGGTTTACTATCCAACAAGCCCCATTGCTTTACCAAAAATTGCTGTCATGTGCACAAAGTTGAGTGAACTTCATTGTAGGGTGCACCTTATTTTGATATGGGTGTAAAAATGAAAGAAAAATTTAGAAAATATTTTCAAGAACTACCCGCTGTTTTGACATGTGCTGTTGCGTTAAACCCTTGCATCAATGTTGGTGGTGTTGAAGCTTTAATAGAAAAAATTTGTGATGAGCTAGGGTTAAACGACGATCAAAACCCCTATTATAGCCAAACTTTAAAGAATGCTTTCAACACCACCTTGTCAAACATGTATGATGTCTACCTTACAAAATACGGGTCGTCTTCCCAAATTCATGACTCGTTAAGAGCTGTTGCCCAATCCCAATCCCAAACCGACCTTGAAATGGGGATGTACTACATGATTTGGGAAGACGCTGGTAAACGTCAAAAGGTAAACACCCCAAGCAGTGAACTTGGAAGGTATGGTGGTACCAACTTTGTGAAACACATGACTCCGGATGAATTTAGAAGTCTTGATTTGCTGGCTTGGTGGAGAGGTAAGGAGGATGAGTTTCCGATCCTCGCCGCCATGACCAAAGATTTACTAACGGTCCAAGCTTCCACGGTAGCTTCGGAGTCTGCTTTTTCTGTTTCTGGCAGGGTTATATCGATTAGGAGGACTCGACTCACTGCACCAGCTATAGAGATGTCGATTTGCTACAAGGATTACTTGGACTCTTTAGATAGGGCACAACATCAACGCTCACTCGAGGGGGAAATGGAGTATGAAGCGGGCTTGTATGTGTAACACCCCGACCAAAGGCGGATTATACATCGGGGCGCCACATATTGTTTCATTACTCGTGACACTATTGGGTGTCAATATTTAATAAATACATTCATTCGCGCACGCGCAAAGCAAACACATAATATAAATCAACATAAATCAATATATTATAAATCAAAATATTCGAACAGCAATAACTTGTCTTGATACATTTTAATCTAGGTCCAAAATAAAGGAAACTTCCTATGTGTCCACAAGCTCCAAAACAGCTACTGCAAACCTGAACATGTGTTAAAATAAACGTCAAACACTTGCGTGTTGGTGAGAAATCAAGTTTAATACAATATATAGATAACAATAAATCTGCGCGCAACACGTGTATGTCTGGTGTTTAACAAGGGTGCAATCAGATTGTGATCAAGCCTAAATAGATCATAGCTCATAGTTCATAGTTCAATCCGTGCTCCCAATTGAGCACAAAAACGAGAAAACATCTGTGCAAGTGTAAACAAAGAAAACCGTAAACGATAGGTCTCCCGTGTTCATCTAATGGATCCATGAAAACTGCGGAATAGGCCGAACAAAGCGGTTAATGATACACACATACAAATAAACAGCCAAGTAAACGTCCTCAACACATGGGATACTGCGCGACTAAAGTTCATAAACAAGTTTAAGATTCAAGTTTGTACGAACACATGAACATCCCAAAACATTAAAAATAAAAAAGGGATTAGGTACGAGATTACTCACTTGATAAACGATGCGGTGTAAGATAAAGCAAGAACCAACTTTAAACAAGCACAAGTTAACCTATAAATAAGATTATTGTTTTAATGATTGGTTTTAAGTCTTGATTATGAGTTAGCATAATTAATAAGTAAATTATTATATATAATATATATATTACCGAAAAAGCAGGGCAGAACAGGGAGGAAGACGGAGGCAGAGAGGAAGACGGCAGAGAGAGCAAGGGGCAAGAGAACAGGAGAGATTAAGTGCTTGTGTGTGTTGTGTTAGGAAAAATAATACTATTATTTATAGAGAAACCCTAGGGAACACAATCCCTAGAAAAGGGGAAAAGATCTCAAAAAGCAAAAGATTCCAAAAGCAAAAGATATCAAAAGATATGGCAGCAGGGAAAAAGAGAAAAAGGCTGACAGGGAACAGTAAAAAGGCATGGGCGGATCAGATAAAGGTACTGGTCAAGCATGGAAAAAGCAGATTTCCAAAGATACTGTCAGTCACTTTATCTGCCAACCAATGGGGTTGGCGCGCATGCTGCGCCGAAAGTAACTTTTCAGACATAAAGCAGATTAGGTCAACAGCTCAAAAGATAAGACAACACAAAAGCAAACGGCTAGATTCAACAGAAGAAACTCAAAGGGTTTAGCGCGAGAAGGCTAAGGCGCGAAGGCAGACACAGAAGGTCAAGAGAGCGCGAGCGCGAAGGCAGACAGAACTATCCTTAACGTGTCGCGGAAAGAACTACATTTCTAAGCGCGCCGCGGGAAGAATCACATTTCTTAGCGCGCCGCGGGAGGAACTAGAATTCCTAGCGCGCCGCGGGAAGAACTATAATTCTTCGCGCGTCGAGGGATGAACTACAATTCTTAGCGCGCTGCGAGAAGAACTACAAATTCTTAGCGTGTCGCGGGAAGAACTACCGTTCTTAGCGCGCTGCGAGAAGAATTACAATTCTTAGCGCGCTGCGAGAAGAGTTCGTCTCGCGTATCGCTGAAACAGGTGGTCTTTACGCAGGATTCCTTGTAAGGGGTCTGGCGCGTGGAGCTGCGCAGACAACCTTAGGCGGGAAGGAACAAAGGACAAGCAAAGAGTTAGAAGAAAAAGAGGAAAACAAGGCTTAAGGGCGGGACGACGACAAAAGGGAAAAGAAGGCGGAAAGAGAGAAGGAGAGGGACGGGACGGCGGAGAGAAAGAGAGAGAAAGAGGCGGGAAGGAAAATATATATTATTATTAAAAGTAAAATATAAGTATAAATAAATATTAAATCATAAAAGAAAGAGATCGGGTCAGAGAAACGGGTACCTGGGTCGGGTCGGATCGGGTAGATGTCACAGTCTCCCCTACTTTAAGAAATTTCGTCCCGAAATTTATCTCGAAGTAGGTTGCGCAGAGAACAGGTGCGGGTACTTGATCTTCATTTGATCTTCCCTTTCCCATGTAAACTCGGCTCCGCGCTTGGACTCCCAGCGAACTTTCACGATAGAGATACGACTGCGCTTGGTTTGCTTAACCTCGCGATCCATAATCTCAACAGGCTTCTCAACGAAATGCATAGATTCATCAACTTGAACTTCATCAAGTGGAATGTGAAGGTTCTCGTCAGCTAAACACTTCTTGAGATTGGATACATGGAACGTTGGATGCACATTACTGAGCGCGGGCGGCAGGTCAAGTCTGTAGGCAACTTTTCCTACACGCGCGAGAATCTTAAATGGTCCAACATATCGAGGAGCAAGCTTACCTTTCTTCCCAAAGCGGACAACACCTTTCCAAGGCGACACTTTGAGGAGAACAAGATCACCAACTTGAAATTCGAGAGGCTTCCGCCTACGATCTGCGTAACTCTTCTGTCGGCTTCTGGCAGTCAGCAGATGATCACGGATCTTGGCGATTTTATCGGTTGTCTCTTGAACAAGTTCGGGTCCTGTGATTTGAGCTTCTCCCACTTCGCTCCAACAAATCGGGGAGCGGCACTTACGACCGTAAAGCGCTTCAAATGGGGCCATACCAATACTGGAATGATAGCTGTTATTATAAGAGAACTCAATCAAAGGCAGGTGTGAATCCCAATTACCTCCAAAATCAAGAACACAAGATCGGAGCATATCCTCAAGAGTTTGAATAGTTCGCTCAGACTGACCGTCAGTCTGAGGATGATATGCCGTACTCATGTCCAAGCGAGTTCCTAGCGCAGATTGGAGAGATTTCCAAAAGCGAGATATAAAACGGCCATCGCGATCGGATATGATGCTCAAAGGAGTACCATGGCGGTAGACAATTTCCTTGACATAAAGCTGCGCGAGTTGCTCAACACGGTAGTTTTCACGAATGGGCAGGAAGTGAGCAGACTTAGTCAATCGATCCACTATTACCCAAATGCTATCATGTTTGCTTGCTGTCAAAGGTAACTTGGTAATAAAGTCCATCGCTACACATTCCCATTTCCACGTAGGAATTTCAGGTTGTTCGAGCAAACCAGATGGGCGTTGGTGTTCAGCTTTCACTTTAGAACAAGTCAGACATTTAGCTACGAACACAGCAATATCCTTTTTCATACCGGGCCACCAATAAGTAATGCGCAAATCCTTGTACATCTTATCAGCGCCGGGATGAATAGAATACCGAGATTTGTGCGCTTCACTCAGGATATCAGCGCGAAGATTCTCATCACAGGGAATCCAGATGCGATTGAGATAGCAGAGAATTCCACTCAGATTAGGCACAAAATGTGCTTCCGCGCCACACGCTAACTCGGCGCGAAGGTTACCATTACTGATGGATGCGCGCTGCGCGTCACGAATACGCGATTCAAGGTTGCTTTGAATCGGCGCGAAGTGAAGCTGGGTGCGCGGCAAGATACAGTTAAGCTGGCAGGGTTTTCGGCTGAGCGCATCGGCTACCACATTAGCCTTACCAGGATGATACCGGATCTCACAATCGTAATCGCTGATGAGTTCGTTCCATCGGCGTTGCCTCATGTTAAGTTCCTTTTGATCAAAGATATGCTGAAGGCTTTTATGGTCAGTGTAAAGGATACACTTAGTACCATAAAGGTAGTGTCTCCAGATCTTCAAGGCAAAAACAACTGCACCTAGTTCGAGGTCGTGAGTTGTATAATTCTTTTCATGAACCTTAAGTTGCCTCGATGCATAAGCGATAACCTTGCCTCGTTGCATAAGAACACAACCGAGACCTTGGTTGGAGGCATCGCAATACACGACAAAATCATCATTACCCTCAGGTAACGCAAGAACAGGAGCTTCACACAACAAACGCTTGAGCGTCAGAAAGGCTTCTTCTTGCTTCGAGCCCCAAATATACGGTTTACCTTTGTGCGTTAAAGCTGTTAAAGGCAAAGCGATCTTCGAGAAGTTCGAAATGAATCGCCGGTAGTAACCAGCTAAGCCCAGAAAGGAACGGATCTCAGAAGGAGAGGATGGCGTAATCCAGTTCTTGATTGCTTCAATCTTGGATGGGTCGACATGAATACCCATCTTGTTTACAACATGACCAAGAAACTGTACTTCATCAGACCAGAATTCACACTTGGAAAGCTTAGCATAGAGTTGCTCGGTTCGAAGCTTTTGCAACACCAATCGGAGATGTTGCTCATGCTCGGCCTTGGTCTTAGAATACACCAGAACATCATCGATAAACACAATCACGAATTTATCCAAGAAAGGCCTACACACCCGATTCATTAGATCCATGAAAACGGCGGGTGCGTTGGTTAGACCGAAGGACATGACCAAGAATTCAAAATGGCCATAACGAGTTCGAAAAGCAGTCTTCGGAACATCTTCATCGCGGATGCGCAACTGGTGATAGCCAGAGCGGAGATCGATCTTCGAGAAACAAGAGGCACCTTGGAGTTGATCAAAGAGGTCGTCAATACGCGGTAAGGGATACCGGTTTTTAATGGTGAGTTTGTTCAACTCGCGGTAATCAATACACATGCGAAACGATCCATCTTTCTTTTTAACGAACAACACCGGAGCACCCCAGGGCGAAGAGCTAGGGCGGATGAATCCTTTAGCAGTCAACTCTTGAAGTTGGCTGGCCAATTCTTGCATCTCAGCGGGCGCAAGACGGTAAGGAGATTTAGCTACGGGGGAAGCACCAGGGACAAGATCAATACGGAACTCGACTTCACGAGCGGGAGGGATACCAGGAAGATCATCAGGAAAAACTTCAGGGAAATCACGCACAACGGGGATATCGCGAAGCTTCTTCTTTTCTTCAGCAGGTTTAACCACATGGGCTAAGAATGCAATACACCTTTTCCGCATGAGCCTTCGGGCTTCGGCGCAAGACATAAGCTTAAGACCGCGGGAGGGTTTTTCGCCGTAAATATGAAGATCACCATTTTCTCGAGGTATGTGAATCAATTTCTTGGCGCAAATAACTTCGGCGCGATTCTTCGAGAGCCAGTCCATACCAATGATAACATCAAAGCTTCCAAGAGGCATGGGGATGAGGTCGATCAGAAAATCGTTTTCGTTAAGGTTAAGCGTGCAATCTTTTATCACCGAGTTAATTAAAACAGTTTCACCATTAGCCAATTCAACTGAAAAATTTTCTTTTAAATCGTTGCGCGGTCGCGCAAGCTTCTGCTCGAAGGCGCGAGAGATAAAACTTCGATCGGCGCCAGTATCAAAAAGTATAGAAGCATAAAATCCGTTAAGCAAAAATGTACCATTAACTACGTCATTATTCGCTTGCGCTTGGTGCGCGGTTATGTTAAAAGCTCGTCCACGCGTCACTTGGTTTGAAATCTGGTTCACCGGATTCGCTTGCGTAATCTGAACTTGTAGCCTTGGGCACGCGTTCCGGAAATGACTGGGATCACCGCAGTTATAGCACGACCTGGGTCGTGGATTTTGGTAGGTTGGTTGTGGGTTCTGCGGGTAGACTGGTGGTGTTGGCGCAGTTGTGTTGGCGAGAGGGACTCTACAGTATTCGGCAGAGTGACCAACGCGGCCACATCGGTTACATTGTCGACACGGGGTTTGGGTTGGGTGATGAAGTCTACAGGTTGGGCAAAAGGGTTGATTTCCTGTGTAAGGTTTCTTAGGTGGCAGGGCAGGGAGTGCTGGATTGGTTAGGGCATAGTTGTGAACTACAGGAGGAGTTGGGTAGGCTGTCAGAGGGTTAGGCGCGTAAACTGGAGGTTGATAAATGGGTTGCTGGACAATGGGCGGGTTGGTAAGCGCATAGGCTTGTCTGCGCCTACGTTTCTGGTTATGGTTTGAGGGTTCTGGTTTGGTTTCTGCGGGTTCAGAGACAGTTTTGGTGGGTTTGGTCTTCTCAGATCCCCGCAGGAACAGGGTTCCTGCTCTGACATGGTTGTCGCTGAGCACAGCGGCCAACTCGATGGCGTCAGAGAGGGTAACTGGGTTTCTAGCCCATACAGAATCTTGAATTTCCATGGGGAGACCCCCAAGGAATTTCTCTATGGCTCGGCGGGAAGGGGTAACAAGGTGAGGGACAAGCAGGCTTAGTTCATGGAAACGCGTCGCGTACTCGCGCGCTTCGCCACTGTACTGCTTAAGATTCCAAAATTCTTCTTCCAGGCGCTTAACTTTGTTGGGAGGGCAGAATTCTCGCGTCAGAATTTCTTTGAATTCCTCCCAGGGCATGCTAGAAGCAGCTTCTGCGCCACGCGCATGAGCTACTCCATTCCACCATGTAAGCGCTCTAGATTCCAGGACACTGGAAGCATATAGGGTTCGTCTGTCTGAGGGGCATTGGGTATGGAGGAAAGTGTTTTCAATCTTTTCGAGCCATTGGAGCATCACGGTGGCTCCTTCAAGACCTGTGAACTTTGGAGGGTTACCCGCGTTAAAGGACTTAATGTTATAACTGGAGGTATTGTTTTGGCTCAAGGCTTGGGCTATCGCGGCGGCCATTTCCTGGGAACGTTGCTGTCTACGCATGCGCGAGGCTTCTCTTCTCTGAAATCGGCGAGATAGCGGAGGCATTCTATAAAAATTTTAATTTTAGTTAATATCTTGGTTTTAGCGCAAAGTTTTAATCTCATAAAGCTTGGTTTCACGGAGTCAGTTACAGTCAACAGTTAAAGTAAAATAAATGATCCTAAATGCAGACTTAATAAAGGTAACAAATTCGAATCAAGAATCGACAATTCATGTATCACCATGACTTTCCGAATTCCCAATTTAAAATATACGAGCAAACGAGTATTGGAGATTGACGGTTCATGTATCACCATGACTTTTCAATCTTCAACATAAAACATACAAGAAAATGAGTATTGGAGGTTGACAATTCATGTATCACCATGACTTTTCAAGTCTCCAACCTCAGAACATAATCGTAAATGGAAATTGAAAATCAGCTATTCATGTATCACCATGACTTTTCGGATTTTCAATCCCAACAAACGAATATGTAAGTAAAATCAATAAAAATCGAAATTCACAAAAATCGAAATATCGCGGAATAAAACATAAAATCATATACTGCGCAAGCGCGAGCATATTCGTAAATAACGAGTAATTAACAATAAGCGCGCAAACATGAGATTTCTCTCATGCGCGAGAAGGGACTCTTAGGTATTCTAGGCCGTTACGTCTAACCACCTATCCTAAAGTCAACGAGCTCTGATACCAATCTGTAACACCCCGACCAAAGGCGGATTATACATCGGGGCGCCACATATTGTTTCATTACTCGTGACACTATTGGGTGTCAATATTTAATAAATACATTCATTCGCGCACGCGCAAAGCAAACACATAATATAAATCAACATAAATCAATATATTATAAATCAAAATATTCGAACAGCAATAACTTGTCTTGATACATTTTAATCTAGGTCCAAAATAAAGGAAACTTCCTATGTGTCCACAAGCTCCAAAACAGCTACTGCAAACCTGAACATGTGTTAAAATAAACGTCAAACACTTGCGTGTTGGTGAGAAATCAAGTTTAATACAATATATAGATAACAATAAATCTGCGCGCAACACGTGTATGTCTGGTGTTTAACAAGGGTGCAATCAGATTGTGATCAAGCCTAAATAGATCATAGCTCATAGTTCATAGTTCAATCCGTGCTCCCAATTGAGCACAAAAACGAGAAAACATCTGTGCAAGTGTAAACAAAGAAAACCGTAAACGATAGGTCTCCCGTGTTCATCTAATGGATCCATGAAAACTGCGGAATAGGCCGAACAAAGCGGTTAATGATACACACATACAAATAAACAGCCAAGTAAACGTCCTCAACACATGGGATACTGCGCGACTAAAGTTCATAAACAAGTTTAAGATTCAAGTTTGTACGAACACATGAACATCCCAAAACATTAAAAATAAAAAAGGGATTAGGTACGAGATTACTCACTTGATAAACGATGCGGTGTAAGATAAAGCAAGAACCAACTTTAAACAAGCACAAGTTAACCTATAAATAAGATTATTGTTTTAATGATTGGTTTTAAGTCTTGATTATGAGTTAGCATAATTAATAAGTAAATTATTATATATAATATATATATTACCGAAAAAGCAGGGCAGAACAGGGAGGAAGACGGAGGCAGAGAGGAAGACGGCAGAGAGAGCAAGGGGCAAGAGAACAGGAGAGATTAAGTGCTTGTGTGTGTTGTGTTAGGAAAAATAATACTATTATTTATAGAGAAACCCTAGGGAACACAATCCCTAGAAAAGGGGAAAAGATCTCAAAAAGCAAAAGATTCCAAAAGCAAAAGATATCAAAAGATATGGCAGCAGGGAAAAAGAGAAAAAGGCTGACAGGGAACAGTAAAAAGGCATGGGCGGATCAGATAAAGGTACTGGTCAAGCATGGAAAAAGCAGATTTCCAAAGATACTGTCAGTCACTTTATCTGCCAACCAATGGGGTTGGCGCGCATGCTGCGCCGAAAGTAACTTTTCAGACATAAAGCAGATTAGGTCAACAGCTCAAAAGATAAGACAACACAAAAGCAAACGGCTAGATTCAACAGAAGAAACTCAAAGGGTTTAGCGCGAGAAGGCTAAGGCGCGAAGGCAGACACAGAAGGTCAAGAGAGCGCGAGCGCGAAGGCAGACAGAACTATCCTTAACGCGTCGCGGAAAGAACTACATTTCTAAGCGCGCCGCGGGAAGAATCACATTTCTTAGCGCGCCGCGGGAGGAACTAGAATTCCTAGCGCGCCGCGGGAAGAACTATAATTCTTCGCGCGTCGAGGGATGAACTACAATTCTTAGCGCGCTGCGAGAAGAACTACAAATTCTTAGCGTGTCGCGGGAAGAACTACCGTTCTTAGCGCGCTGCGAGAAGAATTACAATTCTTAGCGCGCTGCGAGAAGAGTTCGTCTCGCGTATCGCTGAAACAGGTGGTCTTTACGCAGGATTCCTTGTAAGGGGTCTGGCGCGTGGAGCTGCGCAGACAACCTTAGGCGGGAAGGAACAAAGGACAAGCAAAGAGTTAGAAGAAAAAGAGGAAAACAAGGCTTAAGGGCGGGACGACGACAAAAGGGAAAAGAAGGCGGAAAGAGAGAAGGAGAGGGACGGGACGGCGGAGAGAAAGAGAGAGAAAGAGGCGGGAAGGAAAATATATATTATTATTAAAAGTAAAATATAAGTATAAATAAATATTAAATCATAAAAGAAAGAGATCGGGTCAGAGAAACGGGTACCTGGGTCGGGTCGGATCGGGTAGATGTCACAGTATGAAGACGAGGTCAATGAAGGACACACTCAACCAATGACCGATGAAGAAGCCGCGTACGACGATTACCTAAGAAATAGCTCGGGATCGGGTAGCGAAGAAAATTAGTTAAAGAAACAGCAAACATGGAGGCAAATCATGAGTAAGAAACAGCAAGTTGTTCATGTAATCGTGTCTAAGCATTCTTTTTCCTAACATGTGCTCTTATTTACTTGTTGATTTGGATTTTCTAATTTAGTTAAAGAAACAGCAAACATGGAGGCAAATCATGAACAAACTGCGATTGGGAACAACAGGAGCATCTGCTAGTTCACGATTTAATGTTTGTATTTTTGAGTTAAATCATGAACAACAGTTCTTGGCAGAGATTTTTTCAGTGTTAATGATTTAATGTTTTTATTTTTGAGTTACGAATATGCGATAACGATTTAATGTTTGTATTTTTAATGTAAAAACTATAAATGAAAGTTATGTGTTTTTAATATTTGGTTTGTTGAAAACACATTCACCAACACACACTCATACTCATCTTCCAAGCAAAGAACCCTAACAACGAAAGCAAAGAATGGCTTCGGTCAGTCCGTTTTGCCTTGTAGTTACCGGTTTGCCTTGTAGTTACCGGTTTGTTTATACTGTGAAAAAATAATGGTCTTCATTAAGTACAAAATATAAAAAACAAATATTCGTATTTGAAACCGCGAAATTTAAAAAAAAAAAAAAAACCGGTTAACCTAAAAACCGGTTATTAAAAAACCGGTTAATAAAAAACCGGTTTATTAACCGGTTCTAACCGGTTTCTAAACCGGTCTTAACCGGTTAGACCGGTTAGGGTTTTGACAGAAAAAAACCGGTTATTAACCGGTCCGGTTATTAACCGAACCAGTTTTTTTCCGGGCCAAAAAAACCGGTCCGGTTAATAACCGAACCGGTTTTTTTAAAAAAACCGGTTTGTGCACCTCTAGTTTTAGGTGTTTAATTTTCTCAATTTAATAGGAAAAGGTATATTTAGATTTTCAAATGTTATGTAACTAGCATTGTTATCCTCGTATTCCGATGGTTCTTTTCTATAGAGGGAGGGTAGCAAAGCTACCCACGGACCTCTTATCCGACCCGCGGATCGTCAAAGACATCCATCACCCACGGATCCATCAATCAACCCGCGGATCGCCAAAAGACATCCGCGCAAGGAACAAGTGGATTGGTAAAGCCATCCACAATTCAAGACACTTCGTGGAACTCCGTCATCACCCGCGGACGATCACCCGAGCATCTGCGGAAGGAGTCCACAAATAACTCAAGGGACTCATCATACGTATGATCCCCACTTGATATGGAAGAGCAGTTGTAACAAACTACTTCTAGAAGATTCCCTCAAAAACCTCCTGATAGCGACATCGGCCAATAAAAAGAAGACACCTGGACACGTAATGCCCATCCCACGACGTGCACAGATAATGGCTACACCATAAACGGGTCCAGGCTGTCACATCCAAAAAGGCCCGACACGTGTCCATCCGGGCAGAGAAGGAATAACTTGATAGTGACAACTCCACCAATCTCCTTCCCTCCACATACGGCTATAAATACGAAGATCATCTCTTCGAGGTATTCATTCACACTCCCACGCCTTACACAACATACCGGTACTCGTATTATTTCTTATTAAGATACAGTACTGATTCTCACGCCGGAGGGTGGTTACGGGAAGACCCCCCACTCTGTCTTTCCCGTAACGAGACTCATTGGTGTTCTGTTTTGCAGGCACTAGCTTGGATCTGTTCTGATAGCACTTCAGAATACTCACATCTGGGGAAATACCCGATCGGATTATCCAGTTCTATCTAGTGTTTCTTCATTGGCGCCATCCGGTTTTAGCTAGATTCACGGTTTTTTCGATTCATTGTGATCTGAAGATGAGTCAGAACCAACAGCCTTCTGCTGCTCCGGCGATGCCCCGTCGTACTGAAATTCTGGACGAATCAGTCCATGAAGGACAGGTGTCGGAAGAACTTCGCCGGAACACCAGAACTCCGGTCTTCGAAAATAGGACCGAAGTTCCAAGGTTTGAAGACTTTGCACCTCGCAGAAACACCAGAACCACGGTTCGGGAAGACCGAGCCGGAGAGTTCTCAAGGCACAAAGTCACTAAGATCCAACGAACCACTCAGACTCCGGCTCTGGAAGACGGAGCCAGAGAATTTCCTAGATACGATGGGGACGAAACGAGAACTTAGTAGGCTAAATCTAGAAAAAACATTCTCACCCCTGGTTTTATTATATAAGACGATTTGCAAATATAATTTTTATTTTGTGCTACTTGGTTTTATTATATACTAAGAATTTTAAATATTTTTTTGGCACATTTAAAAATCGTTAAACAATATATGATAAAATCAACACTTGAGTAGAAAATCTAGAACTAAAAGTACAGGTGTACATTGTTTGGTTCATTCATCTTTCTTTTCCTTGATTTGCAAGAATTTGTCGGTTTTCATTAATTTGGTTCTTGGTAATTTTAGAAAATCAACTATTTGGTAATTAACTATATAAATATAATAATTATGGTTTAAAAGGACATGAAAATGCATTGACATTGGTACAACAAAACTATTGCGGTCATTATCTTATTTAGCATAAAAAAAAGAAATTAAACAAATTTAATTTACTCAGCACCTAGGCCGAATGTGTTTGGCACAAATGCCGATGGGATGATATGCGGTTCACATCATCCGGATTGGTGAATCGTTGTTCTTTTCCTTTATATATGTATATTTTAAATTAAACCTTCAAACATACATGAACAACAATGGAAACTTTCACCATTCTTCAAAAATTCATAAAAAGAAATACATTAACTTACAATGTTAAATGAAAAAAAAATACATTTCATAAGTTGTGAAATATAAAAATAATATAATTAATAAGTTGTTGACTTTGTACGATACATTAACTTGCAATGTTAAATGATATCTTAAAATGATGATTTACAAATTTGAAATTACTTCTTTGTATACAACATTTGTATCAAATGTTGTTTTTAACATGAAGACACCTTTCAGACCTACAATCTTATTATCAAATTTTATCTATCGCATTTCAGACTACAATTGCATCACATATTTCATTCTGATTTTACCTGAAATAATCATTGAATATGTATGGGTCATTTTAAAAAATGGTGACTTTGGTTCAGGTCAAAACTACTCCAACAAAAACTAATATAGCCTCAAAGGCATGTGGAGGACCTTGCATTTATAGTAGCTCGGTTTTATCATCATCAAGGAAGCTTTCAGATTTATTATATGATATGTTAAGCTACATGCAATTTCAATCATGGGAAGTATTTTGAAAATCAAAATTAAAATAACGAACCTAGTTTATTTCATTTATTTTTACCTTTGATTTTGTTTATTTCTTTAAATTAACATACAACATTTATTTTTATTATTTGATAAATCCCGTGAAATACACGGGTTCAAAAACTAGTACAATATAAAATAAAACACATTTAATTGCGGGAGTTATCAGGTTTATATGTCTAAACTGATATCAAGGTCTAAACGTATGAGTTGTGTTTGTATCAGCCTCGATCATCAGTCCATTTAACACTTTTACTTAAAACTAGTTATTTACCCGCGCGTTGCACGGTGAATTCAGTAGGTAAAATTCGGGCGTTGTAGTGGTGAGTTATCGCAAATTCGATCGGTATTCGCTACACTCTTTACGGCACCGAAACTAAACCTAAAAATAAATATACTTAACATAAAAAATAAAAACAAAGTATACGTCACGGCGTTATTCTGTCGGTAAAGCGCGAACGTTGGTTAAACCCAAGCGTTGAAACTCAGGTGCTGGTAAAATCCGTGCATTGGTAACACCTGAGCGTTATGACGACGAGTCGACATAAATTCGGTCAGCATCAGCTACATGTGTTACAATATCGGAACTAAAACTGAATATAAACAAAATTGAGGTGGATCAACGGAGTGGTATCGGTCAGTATAACTCGGCATTGGTAAAGCTTGACCATTAAGGCAGTGACTCCACACAAATTCAGCATGTCTCCGTTACGTTTGATACGATACTAGAACTAAAACAATATAAAACAACAAAAAAACATTGGAAAAACCCCCAACGTTTTAGTCCCCGACGTTAATACGTGAATTCGGCTAGTTTTCATAATTGTTGAGGCCACCAAAGAAATAACCACAGGTTTAAAAATCTAACATATGCGGACAAAAGAAAAATAGTGGAGTTGAAGAGGAAAGTGGTTGCTAAGGCCACTAAGGACACAAGTCATTCAAGCAAAGAAACGGAATCGAACTTGCATTATTTGGAAACTTAAAACAACCATACCAGCCAACTCACCACCAAAGACTTGCGATTATTAGCGTCAAAAACCAATCCTAAATATGAATCCAGAGAAATTAGAAAACCAAGTTGTGTGACGCCATGCCTCACTTTTACTTGACTTAATATAGATAATGGGTATTGGGTAGTGCTTATAAAAAACAAATCCAGAAAGATTGGCATAATCATATGAATTAGCGACGTACAGTAGAAACTCTATAAAATAATACACTTGGAACCAACAACATTTATTAATTAAAAGAGTTATTAATTAATCGATAAATTAATAATTATTAATTTATATATTAATTAATATTTTATTAATTTATAGTAGAATACTTAGTTTACAAGCACCTTTTAAGCTTCTACTTAATTATTGTATACAGTGCATGTATATCAAATGAACGGCCCAATTTGAAAAAACAACACCAGAAGTTTTTACCATGCTAAGAAAAATTAGAGACGAGATTTAAGGGGAAATCGATTTCAACAAAAAACAAAAGACAGAGTCATTTTTTTAAGAAACCTTCATAAATCATTCATGTAATATGTTATATATAAGGAATTATTAATTTATATTTTATATGGGGTCTAAAGAAATTATTAAAAATGCATTATCTTATAATTTTAACAAATTATTAATTTAGCACCCTATTCCCGAGTCGGGACCGGCAAAAAATATTATCTTAGAGAGTTTATTAAATAATCAAGTATTAATTTATCGAGTTTCTACTGTACGTCAAAACATGCTAGAAATTAATGGTGATATGTAGCATTTGGATAATTCAGTTGCATATAACCCAATTACAATTTTATTAATTTGATTGCTTATTCAAATATAGTTTAGACAATTTATTAAATAATTAGAAGCGAAAACCATTTTGTTTTGGGTAAAAACACACGCTTAGTCAGAACCATGAATAAATTCTCCAACACCGGATGCAATGATCTTGATGAGTGGTGGATGCTTGTGGCATGTGTATGATTATTACGGAAGTTAATGGTTTTCCACATTATTTGACATACTTTTCATATGTGGCCAAAAATTTTGGTATGCAATGGAGATATTTCTACTCGTCTGGACGTTGGAACCCTGGACCGGAAGTTGTGGTGGTCTGTAATCTGTAGGCTAAGCTGAAACTCAACGTTGACATGCCAACTGTCACATGCTTTAAAGTAATGGGCCGTAATGTATTTGGTTGACGATATACATTTCGGGGTTGTATCTGGTAGGGGTGTTAATAAGAATTCGAATATGTATCCGAAACTAGTAAGGTTACCCGCGCGTTGCGGCGGTGTTATTTATGTTTTGCTTACTAATATCATTTTTATTTGACGATATTTATGTATTTCATTAAAATCAAATAGCATGTTTAGGTAGTAATATGTTACACATAATAGTTACATTTGAATATATTTGTGATAAAATTCAAGAAATTGATATTAAATTACCCTAATAGATTGGTTCATCAGCAATTGTATTTTCAAAAGAAAAATAATAAAAATAATAAAACAAACATCAATGTTCTATATAAAATAATACATATAGCCATATTAATTATGTAAAAATAAAATATAATTACTACATGTATTCAAGCTATGATGCCTGTTATGGCAAACGAAAACTAAATCTTTAATTGAAAAAATATTTAAAAAGATGATTAAAATTTATGCAACTTAATTTAATAAAAAGAATAAATTTTACACTTATATACACGTACTTTACGTGCATGCTATTATGCCAAAATATTTCTCTTATCATCTATATGTTAAGTCTAATTATAACATGAATATAATAAAACTTAGGTGCTGTTGGTAATATTATGTGGAATAACGTCTAAAGTAATCTTTATTTATTTATTTTTTTGTCAATGCTTTCATGTTAAAATCATCATATTATCATCATTCATAGTTCTGATTAATCTTTTTATTCTCATCTTAATGGGCGGTTGGTGAATTAAATGGACACTAAAAAGCATCCAAACATCGGTCTATGCTTTCTGGTATTATATTCGGTATACATACATTACTTAGTAGTTATTTGTTGAAAGAAAAAATATCCAAACATGTCAAGACAACTTTTGGGAGCCGGTTCATCACCCGACGATGACCAACTCTTCCTGACATTACATTGACACCATCCGTTGTTCGGCAGAGTGACGCTGGCATCGGCGGTTCACCATGGTAATAGAATTGGAAGTTGGGGTGAGGGGAATGGATGGATATGACGATGCATTTATAGGTTTGGGAGGGGTGGCGGTTATCGGTTTTGACGGTTAAAAGTGGTTATCAATTTAAAGGCTGATTTGGGTTGGATGCAATGGACAGAAAAATGATAATCACGTAAGACCAAAAACATCATCCGGTTCGACGCACTTATAATAAAATTATTTTAAAGTAAGTCGGACATTTCTTTTGTGATATCTTCTCCAGTAAGATCTCCGTCTCTAGGCATGAATTATCGGCCGCTGCCACCATCATCGGACCAAAAAACTAGGACAAATAATTTACAAACTTAGCGCCGCACATTTACTTATTCACCAATTTCACTCTGCACATTTACTTATTCACCAGTTACCATGGTTTAATGTGGTCAAACGAACGAAAGAAGATGTTATATGGTTAGTAACTCATGTCGCCGGCCAGTGGGGCACCAGATCCTTGGACCCTCCCCTAGTTCTGCAGTACATGCCTTATGCCGGAGGGCCACCGGAACACCCGGATTTCTAGAATTCTATGTTTGGAGTCTTGTAATGTTTCCACGCAAACTCATCATCCCCCAGCGCTCGCATCATATGTGAGGAGGATGAATGGTCATGGCGATGTATTTATAGGTTTGGGGAGTGGAGGTGGTTATTATTAATTACGGTTAAAAGGTGGTTATTAGAGAATGGACACAAAGATTGATCATCATTGTTTTGTTTTCTTAAGGGTGCCACATGAAAGGGAACTAAATTTAATTGAAAGGGTGCCACATATCTACATCTACATCTACATCTACATATATATTAAACCAACATAATTTTTCCACTTGTCATTCAATTAGACCTTCCACATAGGCTCCGAGTGTACAAGTTTCTATTTTTATAATTTTTTCCTTCATGAATGATAAAATGAAAAATATGTTGTTAGTGGGAATTGAACTCAATATCTTACTTTTAAAATGTTGATGGCTTACTAACTCAACTAGAATTAATTGATGTTAGTCTTCTCTTTTTCTTAATTGTTATAAATTCTAAACCTTTCATTTTATTACTTTTAAAATGCAAATACAAATTATTCTTACTAATCTATGTATTTTAGTAAATTATTTATATCTTATGAATCCATAAGATATATTAATATGTATACATTAATTTTGAATTTTTTATTTTGTTTTTTAATAACCCGTGTATCACACGGGCTCTATCCTAGTTGCTAATTAAATTTTTTTTTCTAAACCAGTTAAATTAAAAATGAAACATGTTAATTTTTATGGTAAAACTTTTTGTTGTTTTCCTATTAAACAATAAATATTAAAAAATAATAATAACCGTTTCCAGGTTTAAAACTTTGACGGTTCCACTTTGGCTAGATTTTGTCAATTAGAATTACAAAATAAATTAAATCATCATGGTTCCATTTAATAATAACCGTAGAGTGGTTACCGTCATTTGTAACGTGACATTGAAACGGAATCCGTCAAATGTGAAGGGGCAGACGGTTATAGTTAAAAAGAAAACAATGGGTGGCCTTAACTTTAACACCAATTCTAATTCTAAGTTTTAAAAGAAAAAAGATATTGAAATTAAAATTTTGAGAAAAGGTGGGGAAATAGGTTTGTATTGAATTCTAAATGTAGTAAATAGAATATTCTAAAATCCAAATCCGAATTATCAAAAAATTCGGAAATTTGAATTTTCGGATTCTGATTCGGATAGTGATTTTGAAAAATTTTAAATAGTTTGGACATCCGAACAATACGAAATATTTTTTTATAATCATTAAATAATAAATATTATTTATATTCGATAATATTTGGATATTTATAAAATTTCGGGTACGTTAGATAATTTTTTGATACTTCAGATAATTTTTCAGATATCCGAAATATTTTGAAAAGTAGTACTTTAAATTTTTTTATAATTGTTATTTTTATTTCAAAATTCGGATCCGAATTACGGATATCTGAAATTTCGGATTCGGATTCGGATTAGGATAGTGAAATCCACTATCCAAAATGTTCGGATATCCGAAACTCCGAATATCCGATTTTGAACACCCCTCATTATATCATCAAGTTTACGATTAACCAAAAAAAAATATATCTTTTACTACATCTCACTCTTATTATGAAATTTTGTTATGTAATTATCAAATCTGCTTAAAATTAAACATGCATTCCAAATCCAAACATAAAATCCACCAAGTACAATATTGTTTTTGAATAATTTTCTCACATATTACCTTAAAGATCTAAACAATAATTTAAGGATCTTGAATAAATCCCTCATTTGCAATTTTCTCACTAGAATTGTTTTACAGCCACTAGAATCGTTAGTAATTTGAAAGCAATATCCTTTCCTTGGCCAACTTAATTAATGCCATAAGAAAAAGTCAATCAATAAGGCTACTTGTCGGATTCATAAGTCGATAGTCAAGGAAGTCATAACCACGGTTGCTGCAAGGTCAGTTTTGGGGATTTCATACAATCTATCAATGAGGAATTCGCATGGCTAGGAAGAATCGTGGAGATAGGAAAGAACGAAGAAGAGAGCACAGAGATATAGGGAGGCAGTTAGAGAGCGACGTATATTTTAGATCTAGGGCTTCATATCTTATATTTCTTGTTAGTTGTATATAAAATTAATTAAAAAAAAAATACTAAATTTGTTGTTTCGGAGTTGCTATGCGAATCAGAATTCGAATTTTCGGATATCTGAAATTTCGGATAGTTCTGATATCCGAAATTTCGGATAGTTCGGATACGGATTTTTGAATAATTCAGATACGGATTCGGATTTTTTCGAAAACCCCTAGCTGACATAAACATTAATACACAATCTAACAAGCATAGTAACTAACTGATTACGAAAACTGTTTTTACATTTCATGTGAAAAGTCTTGCACCATATAAACTGAAGCACTCCCAAAGCGCATTTAAGAACCATAACCAAATCAAAACCTTTTTAAAATGACATGTTTTGGCTAGAATCAAATCGTTATGTTTTGAGAATGACCCATTTTTTCCTGAGACCAAATCGATATCTTCTAAAATTGACCCATTTTGAAACTGTCACACCCCGGAAACGCGGGGGCGTGATGATGTCATGGATCGTAGTCACTGTTTACAACGAACAAACTCTAATGGTTTGTTTTAATAAAAGTTTTAATATACATCGCAAACCTTGTCCCAAAAGATTACATCGCAGTTGTTTCAAAATATTTTACAAACCATAAGTCTTAGATAACGATAAGTTTCACAAAAATATAGAGTTTTTAAAATATGGCCTACATCCTATAGGCTATAAGATGAAAACTCCCAAAATGCATCCTAGTGCGTGTGACTCCATATATGTTTCCAATACTTCAATTACCTGAGAATGCATGTATAAAAAGTCAACAAAATTGTTGGTGAGTTTCACAGGATTATATAACATCTAAAATATGTGCTTCGACGAGTCGACCGACATTGTCTTATGTAGACAAATCCTCAAATAGTTACCATGAGCTCTATGATCAAGACCTAACAGCGTTTATATGAGCGCCCCTCTTGATGTCCTAATGCAAAAACATCGAAGTCATCTGTTGGACAAATATCACCCGCTAGACCTCCAATCTAATTTAGTGCGACTAACCATGGGTGGGGTGTGTTAATCCCGAATAGTACTATCCATATTGGCCATGTCTACAATAGTTAATGTCATAGATTCTAGGGGACTTTGGTGCATTATTGTTTCCAACCCATGTAACAAAATGAGACCGCGTTTCTACTCGTTTCCGAACATGTGTTTCTCCATGCATTCCCCCTCAAGAGTTTCAAAACAGTTATATTAAAAAGGGGCCGTGAAACTCACCTGATTCTCAAATACGCTAGATATTATATAAGTCCAAGTTTTGTCCTACAAATGCCCTATAATGTGCAAGAACAATTTAGATCTAATGCTTCATTTCCGATACTGAAGTGTTTCATGCATGAATGCGTATCACCCAACTAATAAACTTGTTTTGACAGTATGTCAACTTAAATCTGGTTTGACGACCCGTGGGTGATATGTTTTGTTTTGCCGAAAAATATATATTTATATAAATATATCTAATGTATGCATCAAAATGACTCCAAACTTTTCAAACTTTAATTAATGTTATTTGTTCAACTCTCGAGTCATAACTTGTAATTAGATATTTATTTTAGAGAATATACTATGAAAACACCTCTCGTCTTTTAGTAAAATATAAAGGTACTGATAGTATCTAAAAATATAACTTGTTTTGAATACACACATTTCTTAATATATATATATATGGATATTTTCGTCATAAAATCATTTTATTGTTTTCATACCACCTTTTTTAAAACACCAATTATTATAAATAAACTGGTTTACTAGCAAAAGTTTATAAGGATTATATATGTTAGGATTTACTAGTAAAAATAACAAGAAAGACATACTCCTTCCCAAGAAGTTTGTAAATATAAATCTAAATATAGATTCAGGAGTAACCCTTTTATTTACGAACCCAACGGACCCGAACAACTAACATGAGTATATATAGTTCACAATATAGATATATAATTTTGAGTCCAATACGTCAAAACTTGCCCAGTTTATAATTTATTAACAAACATTTTATGGGTGACACAATGTTTATTAGTATGTTAGTGCCATAATTATTATCAAGGTTTAGACAATCCATAACAACTACTTGGGTGAGTGTTCTAGGCAAAATTTGTACTTCTTGTATAAAAATAA
Organism: Bidens hawaiensis; assembly: GCF_021521415.1. NCBI lineage: Eukaryota > Viridiplantae > Streptophyta > Magnoliopsida > Asterales > Asteraceae > Bidens > Bidens hawaiensis. The sequence goes on from NW_027491733.1 coordinate 248,111, forward strand.
GTTAAGGTGTTGGAACTTACTTAGTAAACTAGAAGGCTTTAGGAAATAAGAAAGAGCATCATGAGCTTGCGATCTTGAAACACCAACTTGAGATTCCCTTGAAGTTACTTAAACTTGAAAGTTTGTACGCATGTGAGAGTGTGGTTCATCTAAAGGCGAGGGCCGAGAGAGTGTGTATGTTGGTTGAGTGCATGTGTTGGATTATGGGATTGGTTATAGAAATTGAAATGTATGGTGCATGATCTTGTAATATATAAATATGTGGTGAATTGTGATTGAGTGTTTTGAAAGACAAAATGGGTATGGGTTGGGTGACAAGAAGGAAACGAAAGAATGGATGTGTTTTTTAAATATATTGTTCAATGACTTTTGTGTCTTTTACTTAATAAAATAATATTTCATTCTTATGGTGCTAGAACTAAACAATTGGGTGAGGGTATTGCTAGTTAAATAATTCAAGTAAAAAAAAAGTGTGCGTGTGTTTGTTTTGTTTGAAAACCGGTTGGGGAAGGGTGGGGTCCGAGTGGTGGTCGGGTGACAATCGGTTGGCGGTGTGATGTCGGGTGGTGCCGATTCGTTGTTTGATTCGTGTTGGTATGTATATAGACGCGGGTCAAAAATATTTGATGTTTTAAAATAAACAAACACTAACTCACTAGAGTATAAAATACCTCCTTGCGTACATTTATTACTCACATATAAAATTATATACACCAGTCAAACTTTCTGATTCATCATTCCTTAAAATAGACATTCGTATATCGAACGTAAATATTATTTTAAGTTTCGTAAGCGAATTCTTAATTATAAATTTATGTATTTTTGTCATGCGTACTATAATAACCTTTTTTTTTGTCACCAACGTTCATGTGTGTCGGACGGACTAGTGTGATCCAGTAATCCTCTAATGATTACCGATACAAGAAATCTAATCAAGTATGGATTTTTTTTATGCATATGATGACATAATTTCTCATAATCAAGCTTGTCATGAATGTTTTCATTTTCATTATTATTTAATGTCGTACGGACAATAACCCTGTTTGACGGGGTGTCACAGAAACGAACCAAATCGATACGATTTTGAAAAGACTCGTTGAAACCAGAACGAAATCAATACCTTTTTATATTGACTCGTTGACCAGAACTAAACTGACACCCTTTTAAAATGACCCGTTCCGAACCTAGCCAAATCAAATCGAAACATTTCTAATAAGACCCATTTTCATAAATGAAAATTGAAATAATACACTTGAATACTAAGAAGAAAAATGAAGGGTAACACATACAACGTTCTTAGTTTTTTAAATCCATTCTACCAAATGCGAATTCATTATTACTAGTTATAAAGATCCAAAAAAATATAAAGCTTAAATGAATTCAACCCACTTGAAAGTTAAAACTCATGTAAACCTTTCACTTAATTTGTGAACCATCCATATTCTTTAATTTTTCAATAGGCACTAAAAGCAAACACCAAACAAACTAAATATAAATTGAAACGAAACTAAACTGAAATAAAAACATAAAACAAAACCAAAACCGAAAGCCTAAATAAAACCAAATGCCAATAAAACTAAAACAAAAACCAAAATGAAAACTGAAAAAACTAAAACCTATAAAAATCTTAAATCGAATCAAAAACAAAAACTGTAAAAATCAAAACGAAAAACTGAATAAAGTTAAACCCACTTAAAATGAAACTAAAAACACAAAATTGAACTTAAATGAAACAAATTTATAAAAACTAAAACGGAACAAAAATAAAAAACCGAAATGAAACCAAAATAAAAACAACTACAATGAAACTTTAAAAAGAAAAACGTAAACTCATTAAGGAACATATGTATTAATAGTATATTAGATTAAAATATGTTGAATGCTTTAATTGTATAGTAGATAGTGGATAATGAGTTCTCATAGATTTAGCCTGGTTTGACCCGGATAGCTCTCACGTGTCATAATTCCTCAAAAATCTAATTCCTAACCATCTCTCACAATCACATTTTTTTCTTCTTCATATCTCTCTCTCTCTCAATTCTGAAAATCCCTAATTTCTTCCTGATATCGAATTTAAGAGCATGTTTGAGATTGAGTTTGAAAAATGCTTATTAGCTTATTTGTGTTTTCAAAAAGCCAATAAGTTAAAATGTGTTTGGCAATCACAATTTTTTTTTATTTTAGCTTTATGAAAGGTTAAAAAGCAGTTTTCCAAAAGACCCAAATCCTGGCTTTTCGAAATGACTTTTTGAAAAGGCCAATAAGTCAAAGCATTTTTCAAACACAATCCCAAACATGCTCTATGTCTTGCTATCCGATTTGGGTGTTCTTCGATTAGCGTCAATTTCTAGGTAAACATTATATTATGTTAATTTTATTGCTTCCAAAGTGAATTAATTGAAACATTGTTATTCATACATCTATATATATGATTGTTTATTGGATTACATCGAAACAGAAGGCAAGCGGGCAACAAGCTGCGCCGCTACTCCTTTTTGAATCGCAAAACCCAATCTTTTAAAAACTATATTTGCTGATCTTGGAGTCATAACATTACTATGCATGACCCGCTGAACACGGGTAAGTAGCTCAACAGCTTCAGGCGCGAGGAAACCAAAAGTGTCAAAAACAAAAGGATTTTTTTTTTTTTTAAGATTTAATCAACTTGTTCATTTATTAATTGTAATAGACCCAAACAAAATGTCTTTCAATCCAATTGCCTAACCATACGCAAAAACTAGTAACCGAGTACAATTAGCTCACTTGAATGCTAAATTCAATTCTTTCTTTTGCCTTGAAGGGAAAAAACTGGGCTAGAGTGGGTCTCACTAGTATCTGTTAGGGATGGAGCTGGGGACGAGGGTGTGGAGTCAGGGAGGGTGTATTTCCAGGATCCTGACCGATCAAGCTTTTGTATATGTTGAGAGCTTGAGCCATCATGCTGGCAGGGTTTGAAGCACTCATAGGAATTAATTAGATTTTCATATACTAGCACTGAAATTGGTAGTGACTTTGTTGATTTCGCTAACTCTGGGTGTCGACTTCGATGGGCAACTCTGTTAGGGCTTCACATCTTATTTGTGAAGAAAACAAGATTCTTTCGAATTAGACAAGATTCTTACGAATTAACAGGTTTTAGAGCTTTTTGAAAATTTGGGTTTTTATTCTGGTACAACTTCATATTTGAAACAGATGATAATGATTTTCTGGATCGTAAGTTTGGTTACTAAATCAGTTAATAATAATAATAGCAAAATCTTTGTTTTTTCACTATACAGAAGCATGCAGAAGATTAAATAATTAATACCTATGGTAGTTTCACAAATTCAAAATGGTGGGTATTCTGATGTCACGACCCTTGTGGGTATAACTGGTAATGACTTTTGATTAGTTATAGAAAACAAAATCCGATTCACAATCATATTTGCCTAAAGCAATGAATCTGATTGGTCGTCATTTCAGATTATCAGTTTAATGACGGAAAGGGTAAAGAAATAAATAAGGTCAGTTTGATGTGCGGTTTTCTGATTACGTGATGTCTCGTGATATATAATAATGAAAGATGGGGAATAACTTAAAGTTGAAATTGGATCAAGTACCTTACGTGCATGTATGTGTTAACCCTTAAAAGTAAAGCTGTCTTTTTTGTTACTTTGGATAAGCATTTAGAAGCTGGTGAATCAAGTCATATATCTTAATATCTTAGACACAATTTAAAAAAATGGGTGTGTTTTGGTTAGGGTTGGGTGACTGGGTCGTCTAAACACGTTTCTTTCTTCTATTTTATGAATATTATAAATTAATGTATTTGGCCCTTGCAAGTAGAAACCTGTAACCAAAAAAAAAAAAAAAAAAACCAACACTTGATTTCAATTACTAACAGTTGAGCAAACAGACACAAACATATGGTTTTTTGTAATTTATAATTTATTCTTTTCCTATAACTACTATGCTTGTATTCATAAATTACTCTATTTACTAAGGTGCTTTGTGAAGTATTAATTTGCTCAATCAACTATTAGTACAAAGCTGTAACAAAAAAAAAAGTAAATTTAGAAGCTAAAATATTATAAATTAATGCATTTGGCCCTTGCAAGTAGAAACCTGTAACAAAAAAAAAGCAACACTTGATTTCAATTACAAACAGTTGAGCAAATAGACACAAACATATGGTTTTTTGTAATTTATAATTTATTCTTTCCCTATAACTACTATGCTTGTATTCATAAATTACTCTATTTACTAAGGTGCTTTGTGAAGTATTAATTTGCTCAATCAACTATTAGTACAAAGCTGTAACAAAAAAAAAAAAGTAAATTTAGAAGCTAAAATATTATAAATTAATGCATTTGGCCCTTGCAAGTAGAAACCTGTAACAAAAAAAAAAGCAACACTTGATTTCAATTACTAACAGTTGAGCAAATAGACACAAACATATGGTTTTTTTGTAATTTATAATTTATTCTTTCCCTATAACTACTATGCTTGTATTCATAAATTACTCTATTTACTAAGGTGCTTTGTGAAGTATTAATTTGCTCAATCAACTATTAGTACAAAGCTGTAACAAAAAAAAACAGTAAATTTAGAAGCTAAAATAGGTTCATGTCAAGATGGATTATGATCAAAAATAGGTTCGCCGCACAACGGTGTCTTAATAGGTTCGGGTCTTGCTAAAATAGATTTGTGTGAGGTCGGAAAAATTGGGTGGGTTTGGGTCACGGATCAAAACGGGTTCGGGTCAGAGGGAGATGTTTAAAACATGGCCATTTTGGTTTGGGTTAGGACGGGTCTGATCAAAATAAGTGCATGTCAAAAAGGGATGTTTTTGAACCACTCCACTACTCTGAATTATGATGCTGAAAAAAAAATGTTCTATTTGTTTCATTTGTTTGAAGTTTTTAATAATTTAAAGATTAAATCTTGAATATGGCATATCGTGTTTTTTGCAGGAGATTAAAACTTTTGATGAAACCTTCATATACGACTGGATGCAAAGAAAAAAGAAGAAACAATTTATAGCACGGGAAAAATCAAAGGTAACTGACATTTTGTTTAAAACATTTTTGGCTTGCTAAAAAAGTTATATTATGGCATTTAGTCCTTTTGTATCTTACAGAATGCAACTACTGGAATCGAGGGTAGACTTGCAAATTTATCGTCTAAGGCTCATCACTTCACCTATGAACAAGAGATCTAATTTGATCAAATCAGTGATAAAGATAGGTAAATCTATCGATATTAAAATCAGGTAATGTCTTTTAATTGCAAGTTTACTCACTACTAACCTATACTGAATTTTGCTACTAAATTATTTGCAATTGTAGGTTTTGCAGGCTTGCTAATAGACGGTCAACCAAAAGCTTTTTGTGAAAATACTACCTTTACGCGATGTTGAAGACCTCAACGCCTACAAATTTTGAGCCCCTAGGATATGTATTTTAGTAAGTATAACACAAATCATTAGGTAAGCGCCGACTTAGCATTTGTAAGACATTCTAAATTTAGGATGCCATTTAAAAATGGCCACTTAAATTAGAATCGATTCTCTTTTGGTTGCAACGTGTATCCGTACTGTACCCGTACTATAACGAAATTACTCCAACACCGCTCGAATTCCTGCTTAAACGTGTGAGTTTATTGTCTAACATCAAGCTTGCATATAAATGCAAGTTACTTTTTGTTTGGTTAATGTTTAAAATATGTGATTGCAAATAAATGTATGATGTTCCTTTCTATGCAATTATTGTTAAGACATTAGTTTCCGTTCAATAAATTTAGACGCACTGTTTTTCAAAAAACTACAATTTTCAATATGCTTAATTGGAAATCACACTCAAAACCTGTAAATTTTTAATATGTTCAAAAATCCTAAGCATTTACGCATTCTGTAGATTCCTGAGAATCTGAGCGTTATTAATACTTTCAGTGATAAACAATTTGAGCGTGGTATATAAATTACTCACATAATTGATACGATCTGTTTTCAGGTCTAGTAAAATTGTGCTATGTTTCCAATCTCATTAAGTTCTATTACACTCTGAATATGATACTGATTTACGAATTGTGACATTAGTGATAAAATCAAGTATATCTTAATTGTTACGTAAAGAGTAAACGATTAACCTAACTAATGATCATCACTTGGATGAATCACGGGGCCAAGTATAAGTAATATATGTATAATCGTGACCAGGGGCGGATCCAGTGTTAACCCGGGGGAGCGTAGGCACCCACTCAAATCTCTAATTTATGTTATAAACTTCTAATACATCAAGCACAATGACACATGTGCCCGCCCTATCCTTAGTTTTTTAGTGCCTTAAACCCATTTTTTAAGCTCAACTTTCCAAGCCTAAATTTTATTTTAAGCCCAAATTGCTTCTAGAGGTGGCAGTATGAGTGGGTTGGTTTGGATTTGGGTAACGGGTTAGAATGAGTTTGGGTTAGGATGTGTATCGGTCTGGATGAGTTTTTAAAATAGAGGGTTATGATGGGTATGAGTCAAGATGAGTAAAGTTAATCCACCTTAACCTAAGTAAATGTTAAAATACAAAAGGTTTCAAAACCCCTCAAAAAATACTTAAAAAATTTAATAAAAAATTAATAAATCAAAAACGCAAAAAGTAAAATAACTAAAATGTCTCCCCCGTCGTCCTCGTTCATTAAAAAAAACTCGGTTTTTTCTCGGTTCAGGTTCTGTTTTTTCAATTCATTTTTGCTTTTTTTTTGTTTCGGTATCTATTTGGTTTCAATGTTTTCGGTTTTTGTTCGGTTTCGATTTCTCGGTTTTATTCGGTTTAGGATGGGTACGGGTCAAGATGGGTAAAGTTAACCCATCTTGAACTAAGTAAAGGTTAAAATACAAAGGGTTTCAAAAACCCCTCAAAAAAATATTCAAAAAAGTTAATAAAAAAATAATAACTCAAAATATAAATAAAAAATGCAAAAAGTAAAATAACTAAAATTTTCCCCTCGTCTTCCTCGTTCATTAAAAAATAAACCGGTTTTTTCTCGGTTCAAGTTCGGTTTTTTCTGTTTTTTTTTCGCTTAAGTTTTGCTTTTTTTTTTATTTCGGTCGGTTTCGGTATATATTCAGTTCCAATGATTTCAGTTTCGATTTCTCGGTTTCTATTCAGTTCCATGGGTTTTGTTTGAAATAAAATTGGATAAAGGTTGTTTTAGTCCATTCTAACCCATAAACAAACCCGTTCTAACTTACAACCAAAAGTCATTAGCATTTTCCCAACCCATCTCAAACTTCTTGCAAAATTCTTTTAACGAATGAGCTCAGCGTATTTATTCGTCCTCATTCGTTAGGGGATGTTGACGAATGAGGCTATCGTATGTAGACATTCGTTATGTTAATGAATATGTTTAACGTATTGATAGCGAGTGAGGTTCATTCTTTAGGGAGTGTCTAACGAATGAGCTCATCTCCTATAAATACCCTGTAATTATGCTAAAGTAATAACAGTTCTTCATTTATCCAATTACAAGTCGTTACTCTCTCCAAATCTCCTCTCAACACACACACTACACACATTAACGTAAAACCTAATGAAAACCTAAACGTATTTCATATTAAGACTAGATATGTAAACTAATCAACAAGATCAGGTTCATTCATTTGTATTGAACCATGGCTATACGGTGTGTAATTACTTATACGATGATGCTATATGTTGAAAGTTATACGGACATGAGGTTATGCGGAGAATGTTATACGGTGTATAAGCCTATGCACCGTATAAGCTAATCAAGAAGGTTTTTGCAAATTTTTATGAGAGAATGAAGCTGAAATATTTTGACACTTCAGGAAGCTGTTCAAAACTAAAGATATGACAGTTTGTGAACCTTTCAAAAGTTTTGAACAGTTAAATCTTCTGGAATGATTGAAAATAGGTATAAAAGAGATGAAATTGTGCTTTTTCCAAGTAGATACTGAGACTAAAGCTCTTATACCACTTAAAGAACTTTTGAAGGATCGTTAGGATCGACATGTATAAATGTTTAAGGATGATATCTAGTCTCAATAATATGTGCGGAATCCGTAGTCAAGGTGAAAAACACAATAGAAATCCTTTTAATCTTCTTTTATTCCTTGATAGAAGTGATGTAAACAAGATATGACAAATATAAGAACAGATATAAAATGGACCAAAGTCAAAGAACACTTATGACAGTAACCTATATATAGGTGATCTTGGGGCTTGAGAGAGCTTACGAGTCGGATCTAGATCTTATGATTACAACGTATTGCTCGGATTCGTCGGATTATTGTTACGATTACGATTAGAATTATGTGATTACGTTAGTGTGTGTGGTGTGCGTGTTCTGGAGAGATTTCGGCAGAGTAACGGGGTAAAATACGATTATGGAAAAACTCTTAATACGTTATAATACTTTACAGTATATATAGACGATGACCTCATTCGTTAAGATATCCCTTAATGAATGAGTCATTCGTTACATTAAACATACGAATGACCTGTAGTCATTCGTTCGAATAAGCACATAACTAATGACAAAAAAATAACAAATGAGTATTAATAGCGAATGAGTCCATCTCTGTAGCGAATAAGCACATAACGAATGAAGCTCACATTTGTTAAACCCTTTAACGAATGAGCTCATTCATTAAAACTCCGTTAACGAATGAGTTTAAATTAACGAATGAGCCGTTAGAGCGGTTACTGTAGCCGGAAAACCGTATTTTGCCAGAAAATAAGGTTACGGTGGCCGAAATATGGTATTTCAAGCTCCTTTAATGGCTGATTCATCTAATCTTCATCAAATCACCACCAGATTATACTCGAATACTCGAATTTTGATCAGGATCATGCATCAATCATCAATTTAATCAACAACACACAAATTCTTTATCAATTCAGATATGCAACTTGAAAGCTTCAAACATGGTGTTAATGGCAGATTCATCAATTAGCCATAATTAACCATCTGATTACACCACGAATCATCGGATTTACATTCCGAAAACAAATTCATCATCAGATTCAATGATTATCCACTGAATCGTTCAAAGTCCAATCTAATCAACACATTAAACCGATGAACAACGAACATACGTATCACGAGCAACTGCCTGCTCTGATACAAGTTGTAAGTACGTTATTGAGTCTATGGATCTAGTCACAATACCGATACGTTAAGATCGTGTTCAATCAATACGTTAATGAATCAATACATTACATGAGGATGGTGAATATATTAAGGAGGTCTAGGGAGAATGCCGGCTTGAGTCACGGCATTCTCGAATGGTGAATATATTAAGGATGGTGAATATATTAAGTAGGTCTAGGGAGAATGCCGACAGCATACATGAGGATGGTGAATATATTAAGGATGGTGAATATATTAAGGAGGTCTAGGGAGAATGCCGACAGCATAACGTTACATGGAGGATAAATAGGCACAAATCTCTGTGCAATTCTACTATGGAAGGCCTATTTATAGGCTGGTCTCATTCGTTGCACTGTAGTAACGAATGAGCCTTCTCATTCGTTAATAATCCTAGCGAATGAGGTCTTCCATAGCGAATGACGTATACTTTAACGAATAAGCCACCATTCGTTACACTGTAATAACGAATGGGCTCCTAATTTAACGGATGAGCCTAGTCTTAACGAACTGGCGGACATTCGTTACACTATAGTAACATGATGTTCAAAGACCAACTGGCGGACACGATGGAAGTCTACATAGAAGACATGGTGGTGAAATCGAGAAGAGCTGAGGATCACCTTAAAGACTTGGCAACAGCATTTGATATCCTGGATAAGTACAACATGAAGTTGAATCCTGCCAAGTGCCACTTTGGAGTTAAAGCAGGAAAATTCCTAGGGTACATGGTCACTAAAAGGGGAATAGAAGCAAGCCCCGAGCAGGTCAAAGTTATCCTAGATATCAAATCACCAAGAAGCGTCAAGGATGTCCAAAGGTTAACTGGAAGAATAGCAGCTCTCAACAGGTTTATCTCAAGATCTTCAGAGAAATGCAAGGATTTCTACGATATCATGAGGAAGAATCAGAAATTCGAATGGGGAGATAAGCAAGAAAGGGTGCTGGTATCTCTGAAGGAATACTTATCCTCAGCACCACTCCTGATGAAGCCCGTTGATGGTGAACCACTATCTCTGTACTTAGCCGTTTCGGGGAGTGCAATAAGCGCTGTCCTCGTCAAAGATCACGAAGGTCAACAACATCCGGTATACTATGTAAGTAAAAGCCTATCAGATGCTGAATGTACTCTTATCTTGAAAAATTAATTTTGGCACTTACAATGGCTTATACTAAATTAAGACATTATTTTGAAACTCATGTTATTCATGTAAAAACTAAATATCCTATTAAGGCTGTTTTGAGAAAACCAGAAATGTCAGGTAGGATGGCAAAGTGGGCTTTGAAACTTACTGCATACGAAATTTTGTATGAACCAAGGACAACCATCAAATCTCAAGCACTTGCCGTGTCACACCCCGACTAGCACAATGCGGAAGTGTAAAACGGTAATGTAACAGAAACCTCTGGTAGCAACACATTGTTTATAAAGAAACATTACAAACTAATTTACAATATATTACATTTCCTTGTTTTGTCATCGTTTTACAGTCTAGGTGATACAAACCAAACTAGTTCATTAACTATACGATCTTACTACTAACTTCCTTGCTTCTATTCACATAGCATCAACCACACACCTTGGGCAAGTAACAGATCACCAAATCATTCCGATTTAGGTATACCTGAAAAACAGTTTAAAACGGGTCAACTACTAGAGTTGGTGAGTTTCACGAGTTTCAGGAAAACAGTTATGAACATTCACAAGTTAATGCTTGCAATCATGATATAAGTATGTATGTATGTAAATGATGTAATTATGCTAAGCTACAGTGAAGCCTTGACTGTATGTGCTGCGTGCATCCATTTCCCACGCTCAATCAACCACTGTGGCTCCCCTTCTGCCCACAACATGCCCCGGTAGCTATGTCTAACACTACATAGCCTGTTTGTATAAATATGGTCATGTGCAAACGGCGCTATGTGACACGGCAACCAGGCCGATTCCGTTTGGTTTTGTCAAACCAATAGTACTATTCACAAGCCATCGGCTCGAAGTTAATTACTGTGATCGTGGGGACTTTCTTGTGTTAGCACTTAGATAATTCACATCAATACATGTTTCAGGTATGTATATGTAATCAAACATGCTTTTCACCCCAAAAGTTTGTAAAACAATTTAGAAGTGGGGTCATGAAACTCACTATTTAGTAGATAATCAGTAGCACGTCGGTTCAAGGTTTGTATAACTTGCAATCACGGTTTCCTATAATCAATATTATAATAATATTAATATTTTAATATTATTATAATCTCAATACTAAACTGGGCAGTATAACTAATCTGGGTATAGCTGGAACACCCAGAAAGTGGCAATAGGCTTAGGTTGTAATGTTGTTCAATGTCTAATACTTAAAACTAAACTTGGCTCAAATTCCCGTTTTTCCAGCTGGGCCAAGTTGTTCGTTTACGCGTTCAGAAAACAACTATGGGGAAGTAAGCTTGGGTAAATGTATTGGTTAATAAAATGATTAAGTTATAAATAAGGATCATATACTGGGGTATCGGATTAGCCACGGTGCCCATTTCCGTTTATTCAGTTTGATTTAAGAAGAAACGCGCACAATCTATCAGGATTGTCCAGGTTTCTTATAGAAAAGTTCGTTTTAACTTAATTAATCCAAAAATATGATTTTTGATCACTCTTGGTGTTTCGATATTCCCGCAGGTTCGTTAATCGCGAACTTGTCGGTTTTTATAAAAACTGAACTTGTTTAATCTTTAAATTAGTATAATTAATTAACCGTTAATTATTAAATTATGAAAATTTAGCCATTTATCAATTAAAATATGTAGATTTTTATAAAAATATTTCTGGAATTATTTACTGATTTATTAATTTATAAAAATTTATTTTATCAGCTATATTTCGCTTGAAAATCGTCCGTTTATCCCAAACAATTTCCAAAAATTCCACCAAAATTCCTGAATACTAAAATTATGTCCCAAAACAACCTGTATTAATTCCAGAATGTAAAAAGCTCGTGCAATATTCTTTTCGGCCCAAATTCGGCTATAAAAATTCACACAAACGCATATACACGAAACACCTTTAGACTTCTCCAAATGATCCTAAAATTCATATGTGATCAAAATACATTAAATCTGAGTTCCCAGAAAAAATTCATAACTTTTGGAGCATTTTAACTATTTTTCCCCATTAAACGTCCAAATTCGGTAATAAATTCGCCAAATATTCTTGGATGGTCAAAAAATTACCAAATTTGAACAGGGACTCAATGACATGGTTCTTGATGTCCCTGAAAAATTTCAAATCCTAATAATATGCACATCACAACCTTAACCTAAACAGCCCGCAAGCGAGTGTTTCGGCATTACCTTAGCGGTTTTGGTTCGTTTCCGCCTTTCTAATCAACTTTTCAAGATCTTGTGCTCCTATGTAGGCTATATACAAGTCCTATATCACAAACCAAGCAAGTTTCATCAATAGAACAGCCCTTTAACTTAGGGTTTCGGCTAGTGCACAAAAACGAACTTTTGAACCGTAAAAACGCCGTTTCAACATTTTAATCCGTGTTTATGGCCATAAAAACTATCAAACCAGGTTCCTTACCATGTGTATGATCAAAACATGTTTATAGACCATTTTTAGGGTTTTTACATGGTTAGGAATGATTTTTGGCAATCAAACTATGTTTATATGGTATTAAACCAAATTAAACATGTTAAAAATTGATGAAATCATGAAGTTACCTAAGTTTCTCTTGAAGTTTTGGCTGGAGAATTGGTTGAAGATCAGATTTCACAAGTTTTCATGTTGCAAAATATCTACACAAGTTGGTATAAAAAAAAAGAAACCTTTGGGGGGGGGGGGGTTTCCTTACTTGCGGTGGGACCATTCTAGGTGTTGGTGCATTATGCCAGTAGTTCATTTGTCTCGAGTTTATCGTGTCCGTAATCATTACGATGTTTGTTTCGTCTTTATGAACTAGTTAGTTTGGTTATCTAGTTTTGGGCGAACTTCTGTTCTGGTGAAGTTAGGGACAACTTCGCCTAGGGTGTTAGGCGAAGTTGTCGTATTATTTAAACCTAACTTACGCCGTTAGTTGTAAGGTTTTTTAGGAGTGTTCGTCTTGTAAGCCGCAGCAGGGTTTCGGTGTGGTTGGCATTCACATCTAATAACAAAGTAACCTTTGTCCTACGTGTTACGTGCTTCTTTACGTGTCTCTCGTTTAAACACTCGTATCGTATACGTAGGGGATTCCGCACCCTCGTGTTACGAGATAATCCTGTGTTGATCCGGCTGGGAACCTACAATTGGTATCAGAGCTTTTGCTCGTGATTGTGTGGTTCGGGATTATCACACGAGTGTTAAAATTACCCCGCTAGACTTTTCGCTGAATCGTTTCACGTAAAACACCGTTCGTTCAGTCCGTTCCTACATTATATTGCCCTCGTCGCACTCCATACTACCTTTTAATCATTCGAAACAAGAAAAACACTGCTCAAAATCAGATCTCGCATCCTGCGAAGTTGCCATCACCTGTCGTTAGGGTTTCGACGAAGTTGTAACTGGCGAAGTTATTTAGTGAAGTTAAAAGAAAGTGAAGTTAATTATAACTTCCCGTAAGGCGAAGTTGTACTTTGGCGAAGTTGTACGTTGGCGAAGTTGTACGTTGGCGAAGTTAATTTGGTGAAGTTAACACAAGGCGAAGTTATACTTTCTTCGCCTTCACGGAATACCGTTTCAATTAGTTCCAGCTCCTGTTTCGGTTTAAAATGACGTCAATAAACATCACTGAACTGGTGAAAATGGAAGTTGAAGCCGGGTCAGCGACTAAAGCTCCAAAGTTACTTAAAGGCACCGATTTTGTTGCGTGGAAAGACATATTTGAGCAGTATCTGAAATATCAAGATGCAAAGATGTGGGTATGTATTCAGGATGGTTATATCCCTCCAACAACTGAGTTTGAAGGATGTGAGCAACTAAAAAAATATAATAAGATGGAGGACGATGAGAAGAAAATGTACGAGGCCGAAAGTAAGGCACTAGCTGCAATCACCATGGCACTACCTCAGGAAATTCTTCATACTTTCAGAAAGTACAAGATGGCTAGAGAATTGTGGGAAGCATTGGAGAATCGCTATGAAGGTAATGTCGGAATTCGAAACTCAAAGACAAAGTTACTAAAGACTCAATTCTCAGTATTCAAGTACTTTAAGAATGAATCACTTGATGACATCATCACAAGATACTATCACTTGATGACCGAATTGGACAACTATTCCATAAATTATTCTGAGAGTGAGATCGTGGAAAAATTTCTTGATGCTCTTCCACCAAGATGGGAGATGTACACAGTTCTGATGAAAGAAGATAAAGAATTTGATAGCTTTGATTTAGAGAAGGTGGTTAACAAGTTACGTAATTATGAGCTTAATATGTTACGAAAAGAGACGCCTACTGATCAGGTTCAGGATCCGGGAATGTATGGTGCAAAAGGCTCTGCAAACTCAATCTCTAAAACAGATTCGACCGCCTATTACTCAGGCGGGGAACCAAATTCTACGCAAGATGGTCATGTGATGATGAATATGGATGGAGATATATGCTTTGTAGCAAGTGGAAGTGGTTCTTCAAAATCTCAATCCTCAGTTAGTAATTCTTCTACTAGTCCTTCAAATGTAAATTACTCAAAGATGCCTATGAGTGTAAAATCTGCTGAACAACAATTTGCTCTTTATGCCTCTTTCATTGCGTCTTATGAGAATTACATCAAGGGAAAGATAGTTGACCCTGCAACCTTGGATGAGGACTATGATCAGATAGATGCTGATGACATGGAAGAAATGGATCTGCAGTGGCAAATGGCGATGATAGTAAGAAGGGTAAAACAGTTTATGAACAAGACTGGACGAAAGTTCGTGGGAGAGAGACTGGGATTTGACAAGTCAAAGGTTCGTTGCTACAACTGTCAACATAATGGACAATTTGCGAGAGAGTTCCCAAATGAGAGAGTTGAACGGGGTCAGAACAGGCCTACTCAGCAGAATGGGAATGGAAGTGAATAAAAGCCATGGTGTCTCAACAGAATAGTGGATATAATTGGAACATCAAACTTGAGGAGGTGATTGAGCAAGCAAATCTGGTGAATATCGTGAGTGAAAGATGTGACAAGGAACCAGTGGAGGATCAAGCGTACATGACAGAAGTGAATGATCAGCTCTCAGAGGTATGTTCTGAACCTCATTGTGAACAATGTGAAAAACTGTCTGATCAATTAAATGCTTTAACTGATCAGTATGTAAGTTTGGAAAAAGAATTAAAAATTGTAAAAGAAGAACATCATTACTCTAAAGAAAGGGAAAACAGTTACTTGGTCAAAATTAATGCTGGTGAAAAAGACATAAGATGCCTTAAGGCGACATTAGCTGAGAAAATCCAAGTAATCGATCTAAGTTATGAAGTTGTGGAAGAAAAAATCAAACTTATTGCTGAAAAGGACAAACAGATATCAGATTATCAAGTGAAAGTGGTGGAACTAAACAGAAAACTTGAACAGTTTAGGAACTCTTCAATGATGCTTAATCATGTCCTAAGTGTTCAACGTTCTCCCAAAGATAAAGGAGGAATTGGATACAATGAAGTTCCACCACCTTTTAACAATAACTATACTTATAATCCTTGTAATCAGCCACCTGCCTTTGTTAAACCTGATCAGACAGTAACGGGAAATGTCAGCTCCATCGACTCACCCGTTAGAGTTCAATCAAGCAACACCAACGTTAAATTGAGCAATCATGAGAATCTCGATAAAGATATTAATGAATCGGTTCAGACAAAATGGTCAGTTGTGGTTCGAGATTCCACAAATAAGGAGTCTGTGAACATTCGCAGAGTGGATGATGAAGTTGTGTTACTCAGACGGGTGGAGAGTGATACTTTTAGTGAAAAGAAATCTTCTTTAAACCCATTCGTTTCCCCTTATGTGAAACAAACTGTCAGTGAAGCAACTTCATCTTCTGCTGCAACTTCTGAAAAGAATGTTGGGATAGACACAGATTGTCCAAAGAAAATTAATTGTCTGAACAAAAGCTGTTTTCGATGTAACAAGGTAGGTCACTTTGTCAGTAACTGTCCGCTGAAGAGGAAGAAATCTAAAAATTTGAGGCCAACCAAAACTGAAAATGGAACGAACTCTAAAATTGGTACTGGTAAGAATTCTAATGCATCCAACTTTAGTCGTTGGACAAATTTAAGATCTCATAGAAACCAACCTCGTTTTTTCCCAGTTAATCATAGAACGGGTAACTTCGAATCCATTAATGCTAGAAAATCAAGGATGTTTGGAAGGCCTCATAATCAGTTTTCTAGAGATCTTTCATTCAGATCAAATGAAAACCTCCCTCAAGGGAACTTTGGGCAACCAAGGAGTTGGCTGCCGTTTGACAGGTTTGACCAACCCAAGACCAGAAGGGCTTGGGTCCCCCTCTTTTAATTCGTTCCTTTAACTGTGCAGGAACAGTCGAACAGGGCTGTGAACAACATGTGGGTTGTCGACAGTGGCTGTTCCCGGCACATGACGGGTAACAAGAAATTGTTATGTGATTTGAAAGCTGTACAAGGTGGAAGAGTTATTTTTACAGGAGAAAGTGGAGGAAAAATTTCTGGAGTCGGTACTGTTACTAATGGGTTAATCAAGTTGGAGAAGGTTAATTTTGTGGAAGAGTTAAAACACAATCTTCTGAGCGTCTCTCAGATCTGTGACAAAGACTACACTGTGCACTTTACAAAGGATGAAGCACTCGTGCTTCATCCTGGTTTCAAGATTCCTGAAAGCTGGGTTGTGATGCAAGCTCCAAGAGAGAAGAATACATACGTGATGGACATGAGGTCCACCAAGATGGAGACGGAAGAATCAATTCTCTTGTCAAAAGCAACAGAATCTGAGTCGGAATTGTGGCACCGTAGGATGGGTCATATCCATCTACGTAAGATGAACTACATAGTCAAGAATGAGCTGGTACTTGGGGTTCCATTAGAGAATTTCAACTTTGATGACCAGTGTCTGTCATGCAAGAAAGGAAAGCAGCACAAGAAATCACATCACTCCAAATTGGTTAAATCAATTGCCACACCTTTGGATTTGCTTCACATGAATCTGTTTGGTCCTATCAATGTTAAAAGCCTGGGTGGAACATCTTATTGCTTGGTGGTGACTGATGACTACTCACGTTACTCATGGGTTTATTTTCTGAGAGCTAAAGATGAAACCGTGTAGTTGGTAATTAACTTGATTACCAAAGTGGAAAATATTGTTAGGGGAAAAGTCAAGTTCATCAGAAGCGATAATGGCACAGAGTTCAAGAACTATTAAATGGAAATGTTTTGTCTGCAGAAAGGGATAGAGCATCAGTTTAGTGCACCATATACTCCACAACAGAATGGAGTAGCTGAAAGGAAGAATAGAACTTTAATCGAGGGAGCCAGGACTATGCTAGCAGACGCTAAACTTCCCGTGGTGTTCTGGGCTGAGGCGGTTGCCACGGCCTGCTATATCCTTTATCGTGTTTTAAATGTTAAAAGATTACATAAAAATTGTTATGAATTAATGCATGGTCGAAAGCCAAATCTGAAAGGTCTTGAACCTTTTGGGTCCCCATGTTCGATCTTAAAGACTAACTCAAAATTTGGTGAGAAAGCTGACGAATGTATTCTTGTTGGCTACGTAGTTGGGTCACCCAACAAAAGAGTCTTTAATCTATCGAACAATAAGGTTGAGGTGGTCTGTAACACTGACATTACATGTTACAAATCACAAAAGCCTAGCATGGGACCAGCAGAGGCTTTCGATTATGATAAATTATTCAAATCCTTTAATTTACCTTCTTTTGATTTTGCAGATACAGAAGAAAGGATGGCAACTCAGATGCTACTCGATGAAAATGATCCAATTCTGCATCGTCCCCAGTTTAATGAAAAACAATATCACGTGTCAAGCAATGTTGAACCTCATGCTGTTTCAAGTGGTGATGACTTTATCAATCCGTTTCACACTCAACACAATTCAGATGAAATCTCTCCAAATCTTGTAGAAGACTTAGCGGTTGGTCCTGTCCAAACCACCAGAATCCACAAGAATCATCCCCTGGAGAATGCGATCGGTAGTCCTTCTGATGGAGTGCGAACAAGAAGGAGCTTGGAAAAAAACACATGTGTGTATGCAAGCATTAAAGACACTGGTATTATGAATGAATGCTTGTATGCTTGCTTTATCAGTCAGATTGAACCAAAGAACTATCAGATGACATTAAAGGATAGCTCGCGGGTATAAGCCATGCAGGAAGAATTGGGTTCGGTTTAACAAAATGGAAGTATGGTGTTTGGTTGAAAAGCCACGAGATGTGAATGCAATCGGTACGAAGTGGGTATTCAAATGGAAGAGAGATGAGAAAGGGGTAATCGTCAGGAACAAGGCAAGATTAGTAGTCAAAGGATTTAATCAGCAAGAAGGGATAAACTACAATGAGGTGTTTGCTCCTGTGGCAAGACTAGAAGCAATTCGACTTTTTTTGGCCTTTGCTGCACACAAAGATAGGAAAGTGTTTCAGCTGGATGTTAAAAGTGCTTTCCTAAACGGCAAGGTCGATGAAGTGGTGTATGTCGAGCAACCTCCGGGATTTTCTGATCCAGACTTTCCAGATCATGTGTACAAGCTTAGTAAAGCATTATATGGATTACATCAGGCTCCACGAGCTTGGTATGCAACTTTATCTGATTATTTGCTGGAAAATGGGTTTGTGAGAGGAAAGATCGACAGTACGTTGTTTGTAAAGTGGAATGGGAAAGAATTTCTTCTCGTTCAGGTTTATGTGGACGATATTATCTTCGGAGCCTCAAATATTTCAATGTGTTAGGAGTTTGAAGCGGTCATGAAGAAAAGGTTTGAGATGAGTGCCATGGGTGAACTAACTTTCTTTTTGGGCTTACAGGTAGATCAGAAGAAGGATGGCATGTTCATTCATCAAACTAAATATGTCCACGACGTGCTTAAATGTTTTAAGATGGAAGAAAGCACCCCGTTTGACACTCCGATTTGTGTCAACCACAAACTATGTGCTGACTCCGACAGTGATGAAGATGTAGATCCCACTCAGTATCGAGCGATTATAGGTTCTTTGATCTATTTAACTGCTTCCAGACCTGACATCATGTTTGCTGTTTGTCTTTGTGCTCGTTTTCAGGAAAACCCAAAGGAGTCGCACATGAAGGGAGTGAAGAGAATTTTGTGGTACCTTAAAGGGAAGCCTAAATTGGGACTCTGGTATCCAAAAGGAGGAGAACTGGATCAGGTAGCATACACAAACTCAGACTATGGAGGATGCAACCAGAACAGGAAGTCAACAACTGGTGGCTGTCAATTTCTAGGAGGAAGATTGGTGTCATGGCAATGCATAAAGCAGACTTCAGTGGCCATATCCACCTGTGAAGTAGAATACATGGTAGCATTAAACTGCTGCTCCCAGGTTTTATGGATACAATAACAAATGCGAGATTATGGTCTGAATTTCACTCAAACTCCTATTTGCATTGTTAACACTGCTGCTATCTCAGTAACTAACAATCCTGTAAAACATAGTAAAACAAAACATATTGACATTCGTCATCATTTCATACGGGATTGTGCTGAGAAGAAACTAATCTTGCTTGAAAAGGTTGATTCACTGGATAATTTTGCCGATCTTTTTACAAAAGCTTTTGACCGGTCCTGTTTTCAAAACCTTATTGAGCTTAATGGGATGATCAATCCCGAGTAACCATGTTTTTCCTTTTGTCTTTAAAAAAAAAAACTTCACTATCGCTGAGAATTATGTCGGTCGCTCAAGTTTGAAGGACATGTTCTTGAATATGTTTGGTCCTTGTATCTACTTGTAGATTCAAAGGATAGCCATTAACCTAATAACTGAAAGCCACTGGGGCGGTTGTGATGAGTTTTTATTCTTTCTCTGAAATTTATGTCGGTTACACTCAGTCGGAGGGACACATATTTGTATGGGTTTGGTTATGTTAATCCACTGGATTTTTGGGATAGCCATTTACCCAAAGACTTAGGAGTGATCAGGGCGTCTGAATATAAAATTATTGTTTTTTAAGGGAAATGATATACTTTTTCAGTCTATAATCATGAAGCTTCAAAATTGATGTTAAATTGGAAATTGATCCAACCTTTGGAAAATGATAGATGAACTGTTTTTGTGAGCCTAACGGGTGAAGTTATTAGGCTTAAAAGGCTTTAGAACAGTCATTGTTTGGTACGGTAGCTTTCCATGATGCGTAAATGTTAATGTGATACAAATTAAATCTGCTCGATTTACTGTGGAGAGTCATTTTGAAATGTGCATGTCTCCACATATATCTCTCCGAAGGATAGGCAAAAAAGTGATTACCCAGTCATACACGAGCCCGTTAGTGTGTTGATCCCCGCGTATATTGTGTTATCCTTCTGCAGTGATCCAGATTGGGGACTTGCAGGTGTTAGTTATAGTTCTTAAAAAAAAAAAAAACAAAAAAAAAGATTATTATGTCTTATTGCCTTTGAAATTCACAAAGTCTAAAACAACATGGATGAGGCACCAACTGAGTCTTGTGCAAGATGTAAGGATTGTGAAGCCGACTCAAATGTACATTGTTTAATCAGACACTACAGGTCAAAGTCAACTCAGGGTGATCTGGGGAAAGCCAAATACGCTTTGAGAATAGATAGGAGACATCACAGTTCCATAAGTGATGTCCATCTAAATTTTGAGCCTAATTGAACCTAATCCGTATCACAGAAGCAATGAACATCATGCTAAGTTTTATACCCGCCCTCAACCTGTTTCTCAATGTCATAATAATGCTGAACATGGATCCTTGTGACAGCCTCTTAATCAGTATGATTCCATGTTCGTATCTTTTCTTAAACATGTTGGGTTCTCTACAAACTGAAATTTGATCCCGTCAATGTTATTTTTCTTATGTTTATTTTATATTATTTTATAGGTTTGTCTTATGTGAATAACATAGAATCTAGGGTTACTCGTTCTTGGTCTTTTCCTTCTTTCAAAATTGTTTTAAATTATCTTCGCTTGGGAGGCGATGTTGTCAACCTGGCGAAGTTATTCTAACTTCGCCACTGGGTTTTTCAGAAAGTATAAAAGGCAGCAATGGTCCATTTTTGGTCAAACAAACACTCTAAACCCTCGGCGAACTTATCTCTCTGGATCAACTCTCACATAATCTGCTTTTTGTCTGATAATAAGGTGCAGCGACGTCAATCGATTGATAATTTACTTGTTTTGTTGGTTAATCTGTTCCATAATGTAAGTTTTTAATCGTGTCTCTTGAGTTACTCTTTACGTCAATCATACTCTTCGTTTTTGAATGTATTGGTGGTGTCTGGATCTCCGAGACCTCAATCGGACATCCCTATACCTGTTGTCAATCTCTGAATGTCCGTAATTGCAACTGAAATGGATCTTGATTAGGGCACTGTATTTGCGGCGAAGTTCTTCTTTGGCGAAGTTACTACAACTTCGCTGCTTGACATCTGTTGGTCACAACTTCGCCGAAACCAACTTCGCTATCTCCATGCTAAGCGAAGTTACAAGCTGACTAAACATTTATCTAACTTAACTCGTTTGCCTTGCATGTATGGCAGCTGTAGCAGGTGCGGGTGGTATAGGTGGTGATGAAGGAGATGGGGATAAGAGAAAATTCTTTCCGGGTCACAACATGTACGTGACATTGGACCCAGATGCTCGTGGAGTAGATGATTACTCAGAGATCATCACGTTTCTCATCCGATCAAGGATTTTCCATGCTATCACTACTACTCTTTCGATCTCTTTACCAAATATAGAAGACTTTTGGAGCACAGTGGAATATGATTGTCGAGTGGAACCTCCAGTGATACGTGCTACCGTCAATCGTCAGGTAGTACAGTTTTCTGCAAATCAGATACAAGAGGCTCTACAGTTTGGAGATGAAACTACTCAGGACCCCACTAAGTATCCAGCCTCTTTTAGGAATGGGGCATTTCTTTGTATGGGATACTCTGGTCCGTTGGAAGACTCACAACGCCGAAAGGGATTTCTATTGGATCAATGGCGTTTCTTGATGCATGTGTTGATTGTTTGCGTGTCCGGCCGCAAAGCAGGAACCGATGGTATGGGTGCGACAATGAAATCAGCCATGACCGCGCTGGCATATAATAAACCATTTAGCTTCAGTCAAATGGTGTTCTACGAAATTGATCGTCAGCGGCGGGCAGCGGATAGGGAGCGTTTCTTAATGTATCCGAGATTTTTACAGATGATTCTTAATCATGTTCCTCCTAATCTGCCACAACGTCGTCCTATCTCTTTTGTGGAATGTGTAAACAAGAGAATTTTTACTCAATGTCGATCATCGAGCGCACGGAGTAATCCTGATCGTCGTCCGAGACACACCGCTTTATTTGGGTATCTTGTGAATCCTGACTACATTGCTCCACCAGAGGATGAATTTGCTGATCCTGCACCGGCACAAGCTAATATCCCACAACCACCTCCCGTGGTTCATGTTGCTCCAGTTCCTGTTGATCCTGTTCAAGAAGCTCCCTTACTGGATAATCCAGTTATAGATCCTATTATATCTGCTGCAGAGGGGATAGATCTTGATGTTGCTTTGGGAGTGCAAGGTATTTTTGGTACTTCCTCTGAAGTTCGGGTTTCTTCAATCGTAGTGTCTGGGGTACCATCTTCTTTGATCGTTGGTTCAGTTGGTCAATCTCGACCCTCAAGAGAGGATTCAGAGGAAACTTTATCTGATTCTTCCAATGATGAGGCTGCTAAAGCTCAGAGAGTTTTGGTTACACAAGAGAGGATTCATGGAAAACGGAGGAAAGATTCGGATGATAGTGAGTCGGATTATAAACAGGAGTTGTATGCCTTGGTCCGTATATCAAAGAGGGATAGAGCTGGTGAAAGCTCAAGTGTTGTTCAATTTGCCCCTCCACAGTTATCTAGTATGTCTATAGTGCCTCCCTCTTCATCCGATCCATTAACAGTGACATCTAGTGTTCCAACGGTGGCTTTGTCAGCACCATCTTGCGTACCATCTACGCTTGTAATGTCTATGCCAGCGATTTAGTCTCTACCACAACGTACTATTGCTCCGTCTGAGGTTGTGTCATTGTTTGTTGAATCTATGGTGATGGCGACTGCTAGGTCCAATGTTTCAATTCCTCCATCTGGCAGTGCAAGTGGTGAGACGGTTGTGGTGGATGATGAGGCTACTGATCCATCTGGCAATGCAAGTGGTGAGACTGTTGTGGTGGATGATGAGGATGATATGGATGAAGATGTGTTGCCTCTTAGTGAGATTGAAAAGCTTGGTGAACAGATTGAGATTGACAGTGGCTTAGAGGAAGGTGAGATACCTGATGATAGTGTTGAACATGATATTCCAAGTGCTGGTCAAGAACGTGTGGGTCAAGATGATAATGTGTCGGGTGATTCTGAGTGGGAGGAACAACCACGGTGGAAAGAAGAATATGCTCATTAGTTTATCATAACAAAGAAGCCAGTGGTACCTACGATATTCAAGAAGAGTTATAATATTAAAGGGTATGCTGAATCGAAAAAAGGATATATCTGTTGGTTGTATGATGATCAGCTAAAAGTGTTTGTGGTGAAAAGATATGATGGGATTCAATATTTTGCTAAGAAGTTGAGATCGTTCAATACGTTACTTGAGTGTGAGGTGAAGGACTTGGCTCGTTTAAGGTTGATTAATAGGAGTGGAGACAATTTTGCTAGTTGGGTTGGTAAAATAGTGTGGAGTGAAGTTGTTAAGGAGAAAAAGTTT
Source organism: Bidens hawaiensis (assembly GCF_021521415.1). Taxonomy (NCBI): domain Eukaryota; kingdom Viridiplantae; phylum Streptophyta; class Magnoliopsida; order Asterales; family Asteraceae; genus Bidens; species Bidens hawaiensis. The sequence goes on from NW_027491733.1 coordinate 272,103, forward strand.
GAGTTGTTGAAGCCTCAAAAGGGGAAGTTGATTGAAGATACAGAATAAGGAATGCGGGATGATGGCAAGCCCTGGATGGTGATGAAGTACAAACCGATTCGATGTATGAATGAGGTTCCAATGAAGACTATGCCTCAAGATGTGTTGAAAGATCTTAAATGGTGGTATGTTGATTCCCAGACTGCTGAAGCCGTGATGGAAGATCAAGATGAACCGGAGATCTTAAGGGTGTATGATCCTATGCACTTGGTTAATTTGTCTCAAGCTGATTTGCAGGTACTAAACGAAATGAAGATTTTTTATATTCCTGCTTGGAAAGAGGAAGCGAAGAAATATTAAAGGGTGGTCTCAGTTTGTGTGAGACAAGGTGTACATGCTTGAAGATGGAAGGTACGGCTTTTTGGATTACAAGACGAGGCGAAGATGTAAGAGAAATGAAGCTACTGCCAAGGGGGAGTCTGTTGGTGCATTATGCCAGTAGTTCATTTTGTCTCGAGTTTATTGTGTCTGTAATCATTACGATGTTTGTTTTGTTTTTATGAACTAGTTAGTTTGGTTATCTAGGTTTGGGCGAACTTCTGTTCTGGCGAAGTTAGGGACAACTTCGCCTAGGATGTTAGGCGAAGTTGTCGTATTATTTAAACCTAACTTGCGCCGTTAGTTGTAAGGTTTCTTAGGAGTGTTCGTCTTGTAAGCCGCAGCAGGGTTTCGGTGTGATTGGCATTCACATCTAATAACAAAGTAACCTTTGTCCTATGTGTTACGTGCTTCTTTACGTGTCTCTCGTTTAAACACTCGTATCGAATACGTAGGGGATTCCGCACCCTCGTGTTACGAGATAATCTTGTGTTGATCCGGCTGGGAACCTACACTAGGCCCCCCCTTGGGCTTATTTTTGGCCAATTAACTGATTTTACAGGCCCAAATGCGAAAACCCAATCCAAATTTAGTTCGGGTTCGGTTTTTGGCGCGAAAAACTTATCGGGTGCGACAAACAGCGCGAAAACGAGTGTTTTTCGGCTAGTTTTGTGTAAAATTATAAAAACATACTATATGCTTGTAAAAATCAAAAATTTTTCACGGATCGTTTAAAACATTTCAAATAAGTGTTTGGTATGTCTTTTTCGGCTTAACGGATGATACAATGCTTGGTTTGTAACTATCTTTCGCGTTTAAATCTATAGCGGGTAGTTAAACGAGCATGTTTTTGTTTAACATGTTTGCTATTGAACTAAGGCCATATTACTAATATTTTAGCTTGTATTAAACGTATATCACTTATAGACGCCCCCCCGGAATATTTGGGTCATAACCCGACCCGTTCGGTTAATTGTTCATTTGTTACGCAAAAAGCGTTTATTTGCTTAATCGGTAAATAGTACTGAGGTGTACCTTGTTTTGGCTCAAATGTCACATGCCGATTTTGTGACTGATTTTAGCCAGGATATTCTTGAAGAAGTAGAAAAAGAAGTTCAACAACTAGACGTAAAGGAAAGTTGGACTTTGCATACAGATGGAGCCTCTAACATAAGAGGAACAGGTCTAGGTATCCTTCTAAAATCGCCATAGGGGGGGCATTATACCTCTGTCTATATCTTGTGAATTTTAGGCTACTAATAATGAGGCTGAATATGAAGTCTTATTAGCTGGATTACAATTAGCTAAGGATATGAAGGTCATGTATCTTCAGGTTTATGTGGATTCTTTATTATTATCTAACCATTTTAATGGATCTTATGCAGTAAATGCAGAAAATTTAGCAAAATCTTTAGAAATAGTTAAACAATTAGCTATGTGCTTCGAGATGTTTGATATAGTACAGGTACCTAGAGAAGAGAATGCTGAAGCAGATGCCTTAGCAAATTTAGCATCAGCCCTCAAGATACCATAGGACATCAAGATACCCATCGTTCATATCTTGACCCCAGCAACAAAGGAAATCCACGAAGTCATGGACACTTCAAATTCTGAAGATAATCCGGTATCCTGGACCCGTCCCATAATACGGTATCTCCAGGATAACGAGATCCCAGAAGGAGATCCTAGAGCTTTTCGAATAAAGGTAACTCAGTATATTATCCTAAATAATATTTTATATAGAAAGTCACTTGCATGTCCATACTTGAGGTGTTTTGAACATCATGAAATTCAAGAAATCCTCAAGGATATACACGAAGGTGATGTGGAAACCACACTGGGGGCAGAGCCTTAGTGTCCAAGATACTAAGAATAGGTTATTTCTGGCCATCAATGAAGAAGGATGCAATGGATTTCTCTAGAAAATGTGATGCTTGTCAAAGACATAGCAGCATCCTGCATCAACCAGCTGAACCACTACATCCTATTATATCCCCGTGGCCATTTATGAAATGGGGAATTGATATTGTGGGGAAGATGACCAAGGCTCCTGGTGGAAAAGTCTTTATGCTGGCCATGATAGATTATTTCTCCAAGTGGATCTAAGCTGAAGCATTTGTCTAAGTTAGGGAGAAAGAAGTGATCTCCTTTATCAAGCGCAATATCCTAACAAGATTCTGTATCCCGACCGAGATCATTTGTGATAATGGTTCACACAGTTCATTGGTAGTAGGACAACCAACTTTTGTGAAAGTTGGGGAATTAAGATGATAACTTCAACGTCGGTACATCCTCAAGACAATGATCAAGCAGAATCAAGCAATAAAATCATCATCAACAAGTTGAAGAAAAAGTTGGGGTCCAAAAAGGAAAATGGGCTGAAGAATTGCCGTTTGTACTTTGGGCTGATAGGACCACTTCAAAAAATGCAACGGGTAAAACACCTTTCTCCTAGGTGTTTGGGGCCGAAGCGGTTATCCCTACATAGATGGTGATCCCCACAGCTAAAACCATCATGCAAGATACTGAGTCCAACAATCAAAGCCTTACTGAAGATCTACACAATGTCGTTGAGCTCAGAGATCTTGCTAATATCATAATGGCAGCATATCAGCAAAGAATAGCCATGTCTTACAACAAGAGCATCATGATTTGAAGATTCCAAGTAGGAGATACGGTATTGAGAAAGGCATTTCAAAATACCACCAACCCGGCATATGGAAAACTAGCACCAAAGTGGGAAGGTCCTTATTTGATTGATTTAGAAGCAGGCAAAGGAGCTTACAGGTTAATCACTATGGAAGGTGATCCCATACCAAGAGCTTGGAATGCTATACATCTTAAGACGCATTTCAGCTAGTATCTTCAACTGGTATGTTAAAATCTCCAATACTTTTGGATAAAGGTATGTCTCCAGATCTATCTTAAAAATTTTCATTTTTGATCTTTTTATTATTATCTCTTTATCAAGTTACTGACTTAAGCATCGGAGGGGTGTTAGCCAGGCTAACACCCACCCCTCATCAAGAGTTCAGTGTTTTGCAGATATTCCAAGGATTCGGGATCCCGTCAAAAGTAAGATGCTGATCACCTCACACACGAATTAGATATCCTGGATATCTTTTTAGTTTTAAAGGTCTTCACCTTTCTGACGAATTGGGTAACACCCCGCCTGGACGCACGATATTCGACTATAGTTCGAGATGGCCGGACCAAACCACGAAGTGTGGCTGATAATCCTGTTGTTGTTGGCTATACTTCAGATCCTCAAGATAAGTGGTAGACGTGGCACACATACATTCCTAAGGTTTATTACATTTTCATGTTATCTAAGGTTTCGGCATTTTCGTGTCGCTCACGTTTGGGTCTCTCCCCAGTTTTATAAGGTTTAGACATTTTCATGTCTCTCAAGTAAAGGCCTTGTAACCAGCATAATGGGTTTACCCCAGTAAAGGCCTTGTCGCCAGTAAAATGGTTTTATCATAAACAGGCTTTATCGCCAGATTTATCTAACTTGATTTTGCAAGGTCAGAGATTGGCCAAGTCTCTAAGTGGAAAGATGTTACTTAGTTATTTTTAACTCGGTTAGCTCAAATTCTAAAAGCATGATGCTGAAAGACTCAACATTTGGGGACATCATATGTAAGCTTGTTAAATTGATAAGTATCTACTGCAAAGGTACACCTTTACACCTAGCTTTACTATACATTTTATTGTCAATGGATAATCTTTCGATTTAATTATGACAACTCTTATCTAGATAAGTTTTAAAAATATTTTCTAGATATATTACCATTAAGATATTTTATTCTAAAAACACAATAAGTTTTAAAAATATTTTTTTGGATATCTTATGCTTAAAGTATTCTAAAACATGTCAAGATAATCTATCTAAAGCATCACACAAACGAAGCACGAGGTAAAGCCAAAAGATTATATTAATACTAACAAAGTGCTGGAAAGTAAGAACAATGCCCAGGTTTCGTTCTCAACAACGGAAGACCCTTCCACCCAGGCATTGTTAAAATGTCAAACCACAGAATAGCATAGGCTTCGTCTTGAAACTCAAGATCCCTCCACCTATGTTTCCATATTGTCAGACTAGGGTTGTAGCCCGTGTATTACATGGGTTGAAAAATGATATAATATCAAATAAAAAATGTTTGCATATTCGATACAAGTCATATGTGAAATCCAACATGAAGTATATGTCATAACATATGAAACAATAATTATAATATTATATTTAAAGCAAAACATGTATTTCACATGGCCTTCAAATATGTCATCCACATTGAAGTAATAAGAAATTGTTAATAATATAATTTTAAGAAAGTCATAATTGAGCTGATTAATAAATATTAAAAACTAATAAATGTATTAATTGTTATATCATTTGACATAAAAATTTATTAAATTGAATGAATGGTAATTAAAAATAGTTAATTAGGTGGAATATGTATAAATGGAAATTGATTAGTTGGCGTCCCATGTGGATGACATATTTGAAGGCCATGTGGAATACATATCTTGCTTTAATATATTAGTTTGATTATCCTAAGCATAATTGTTCACAGACAGAAAATAAAATTGTTCAACAGACAACCACCCAAAAAATAACATCACTAACCACATTCATAAATAAAAACCTTCATAAAAAATAGGGCTCAAGCCTTTTCTTCCTTACCATAATGCCCTGTGGATCCTCACCAGCCACTGCCTTCACCGCCTCATCAGCCACCTTCTCCACCATGCTCGGCCCCGGCTTTTCCACATCCTTCCCTTTCAGCTCCGCCATGATCTTCTCCTACGCTACCACATCCCAAAAGGGAGTCTCCAACCCAGCATCCTTAGCCTCTTGAGCCATCTTGAGCCTGGACTGAAAGATTGAGATCGTTGCTGTTGGGGCACGGGTTTTCAGTATCCTCGGCAAAGGTTATATTCAGAGCAAATATAGGATACGGTATCCTCCAAGGTAACAGGTATCCCATTTACATTATATAAATAACACAATCTTTGCTACTTTCCATGTTTACCAGGTCAAAGACGGTTGCTTGATCTCCTCAAGACTCGCACTTGCTGTTATTAGAACGTGGCCGATAATGAAACGTGGTGATTAAAGGAATTAACGGCTAATTGGACTCCTTCAAAAGTTTCCTAAATTATAGGCCATATTGTTAGCTTTTTATTTTTGTATAAATAGAGCTCAAAACCGGATCATAACACACACTCTAGCACTTGAGAACTTACTAGTACTCGCATTCCTTGTAATCACGATCCGATAAGATCCACACTTGTAATCACCTTTATTATTAACAAATAGGTGGTGATAGTTTTCACCACCCGGGGTTTTTTGCTTGTTATCCCAAGGATAACGGGTTGTTTCCTCGCAACAAATCCTCGTGTTCAAGCACTTTTACGTTCATTTCATACAAGCACCAAGTCCCGATTACTAATTTGGTTACGAAATTACCATTGTCAATTTTTGACCAAAACAATTTGGTGCCCACCATGGGGCCATCGGTGCTTTAATCCATTAAATCCGTTTATTTCATTCACCTTCATTCTCTTTACAATGGCCTCACAACCAAAAACCAGTTCAGTCTTTGCTCTGGCGGTCACTACTGCTTCGAATGTCAACCCAGGCCCTCCGCCACTGCCGAAGAAAAATACTCAGCCCAGAGGAGAACTTCCACCATTCGTGGGATCCTCTACACGGGTAGACCCGGTTATTTCTAACAATGATATTTTTTCTTTGATGAAACAGGTCAAAACTCACATGGAGCAGCAAGAGAAGACCAACTCAAGGCAATTAAAGGAGATTGAAGGAATCAAAAAGAAATCAGGGTCGGAGGCCACTCCAATCATGCCCAGGGTCCTCGATTTTGATTCTTAGGATCATTTATCCTTCAGAATCCTGGATCCTTGGGGACACAGTCGGCAAGGATTCCATCTCAACAGCAGTCAGGATACTGGGGAACTTTTGCTTCAGTATCCTCAGAGTTACCCAAACCAACGAGGCCAGAATCCATCAATATACAACCTCATTCAACCAGGCCAGTCAAAATATTCTCATCAGGGTATCCAATGATGTCCTCTGAAGTACATAGTGGAGATGATATCCCTATGCAGGCATCACCTTATCCTGAGAATACCATCAATGGAGGAACTAGCCGTCAAGACTCAGGATATCAGAGGCCTAACCAAGATCTCGGTAACAGTTTACTTAATCCTAATTTATACACTAACCGTGGATCTGTGTAGGATAAGGGGATATCCCCTGATATAGCCAGGGAATTGCAGAAAATGAATGATATGACTTCCAGTATCCCGGGGATAATCCGTCCCATAGCTGAAGTTCTGGTAGGCAGTCACAAATTATCCAGGTTCACATGGCCCATATGCAACGTGGAGATCCCCAGGAAATTCCAGACGCCCAACATGAAACTGTACGATGGCACTACGGATCCTGAGGAACACGTAGCTCAATACAGAGAGAGGATGGAGGTCAACCCTATCCCCGCTGAGATCAAAGAGGCCTGTTTATGTAAAGGGTTTGGTTCAACTCTAACGGGGCCGTCCCTCAAATGGTTATTAAGTATTCCTTCCAATACTATTACTTCCTTTGCTCATTTAATTAACTTATTTAATAATCAATTTTCTTGTAGTAGATCTTTTGAGAAAATTACAGGTGATTTATATAGAATTTTTCAGCATAATAATGAATCCCTAAGGGATTACATAATCAGATTTAGCAGGGAAGCTTTGGAAATCCCCAACCTTGACATGGCAGCTGCTGTTGAAGCCTTCAAGATAGGACTTAGGAAGGATTCTCCTTTCTATGACGACCTCGTAATCACTCCATGCAGGAATCTTGATGAAGTCAGGAACATGGCCTTAAGATACATTCGACTAGAGGATGACAAGAAGGCTCATGGAAGCTTGTTTATCCCGAAATATGAGTCCACCAACAGGAAGTCCGACTCTCCGTAAAAGTTCTTTAGGCCAAAGCCTTACTCCAAGCAGGATAATCCCAAGATCAATGCTGTGGAAGAAGACGAAGACGACGAAGAATATCCTAAAATATCCGAATATTGCTTTAACCTTGATATTGGTGGTGTAATTTGTGCCATGCAGGATTTAGGTGACAAGGCCAGATGGCCTAAGAAGAATGAGAAGCCAGGATCAAACAAAGACAAGTCAAAATGGTGTGCATTCCATGAAGACTTTGGCCATCGCACTGATGATTGTATAGCACTTCGGAAGGAGATAGGATACCTTCTCAGCAAAGGACACCTGAAGGAACTATTTGGAAAAAACAAGAACAAAAGCCAAGATCCTGTCAACATACCTGAAAGGGCACCTTCTCCACCACCCGGAGCTAAGGTGGTATCCTTCATCTTGGGAAGATCTGACATCTGCGGAACATCGTATTCAGTAGCTAAGAAACGTTCCAGAGAAACGAAGATGGACAACGGAGAAAGACCTCTCCGTACTTCCACATTGACGACTCGAAGAATCATATCCTTCGATGAGGAGGATAGATGTGACCTTGTGGATCCCAACCACGACGGTTTGGTAATTACTTTATGTATTGCTAACTTTTTTGTGCGCATGATACTTGTCGATGGAGGAAGCTCTGTAAACATTATCTAGAAGGATGCCTTGAAGAAAATGGATATCCCGGAAACGGAAATTATCCGAAATCCTCAGTCCTTGTAGGATTCAGTGGCAAGACTAAGAACACTTTGGGGGAAATCAAACTTCTAATATACATTGAAAGAACCAACTCCCTACAAAAGTTTTATGTTATTGACTCATTATCTTTCTATAGTGTGATTTTAGGCAGGCCCTGGATCCACAGTATGAAGGCAGTACCCTCAACTTACCATCAATGTGTGAAACTCCCAAGTCCTTGGGGAGTTATCAAAATCAAAAGCGATCAACAAGATGCCAAGGAATGTTATGCTTCATCAATGAAATGGACTACGAAGCCTACTCAAGCATAGCAATTACAGAAACAACCAGGGGAGGTCCTACAGGCTAGAGACCAAGAAGTGAAGGATGTATTCCGGGACCCTCAGGATACCGAGATCAAAGTACTACTAGGATTAGGTATACCTGAGGATATCGAACAAGAACTGATATTCTTCCTAAAGAGGAGAGCCTCCACCTTCGCCTAGAAACATGAAGATATGACAGATATCTCTAAATCTATAATTACTCATAAACTTGGTATAGATAAATCTTTCAGTCCGGTACATAAAAAACGAAGAAAGTTTTCTCCTGAGAAACGTTATCATACAAGAAGTGTAGAAGCTGCTCAAGACCAAAATGATAAGAGAGGTCCATTATCCTAGATGGTTGGCCAATCTAGTTGTGGTCCAAAAGAAGAATGGAAAGTAGAGAGTGTGCGTGGACTTCACGGACCTGAATAAGGCCTGCCCAAAGGATCCATTTCCACTCCCACACATTGACTCAATGGTGGATGCAACTGCTGGCCACGAACTACTAACTTTCATGGACGCATCCTCAGGATTTCAACAAATTCAAATGGAACCATCAGATCAAGAAGACACAGCCTTCATGAATCTCATAGGTATATACTGTTATACTGCAATGCCTTTTGGACATAAAAATGCAGGTGCAACATACCAGCGGCTAGTCAACATGATGTTCAAAGACCAATTGGGGGACACGATGGAAGTCTACATAGATGACATGGTGGTGAAGTCAAAGAAGGCCAAGGATCATCTAAAAGACTTGGCAAAAACATTTGATATCGTGGATGAATACAACATGAAGTTGAATCCAGCCAAGTGTCACTTTGGGGTCAAAGTAGGAAAATTTCTAGGATACATGGTCACCAAAAGAGGAATAGAAGCAAGCCCCGATCAGATCAAAGCTATCCTGGATATCAAATCACTAAGAAATGTCAAAGATGTCTAAATGTTGACCGGAAGAATAGCTTCTCTCAACAGATTCATCTCAAGATCTTCAGAGAAATGTAAAGACTTCTATGATATCCTGAGGAAGAATCAAAAGTTCGAATGGGGAGAGAAGCAAGAAAGGGCATTGGTATCCCTGAAAGAATACTTATCCTCAGTACCACTCCTGATGTAGCCGGTTGATGGTGAGCCATTATCCCTGTACCTAGCCATTTTCGGGAGTGCGATCAGTGCTGTCTTGGTCAAAGATCATAAAGGTCAACAACATCCGATATACTACGTAAGTAAAAGTCTACTAGATGCTGAATCCAGGTATTCTTATCTTGAAAAATTAATTTTAGCACTTATAATGGCTTCTACTAAACTTAGACATTACTTTGAAACTCATGCTATACACCTAAAGACTAACTATCTTATCAAGGCTGTTTTGAGAAAACCAGAGATGTCAGGTAGGATGGCAAAGGGGGCTGTAAAACTTAGCGCATATGATAACTTGTATGAGCGAAGGACAGCCATCAAGTCTCAAGCACTTGCCGACTTTGTGGCTGATTTTAGCCAGGATATAATTGAAGAAGTTGAAAAAGAAGTTTAGCAATTGGAGGTCAAGGAAAGTTGGACCTTACATACTGACGGTGCCTCCAACATAAGAGGAACAGGTCTAGGTATCCTGCTAAAATCGCCACAGGGGGTCATTATACCTCTAACAATATCTTGTGAATTTCAGGCTACTAATAATGAGGCTGAATATGAAGCCTTAATAGCTGGTTTACAATTAGCTAAGGATATGGAGGTCAGGTATCTTCAAGTTTATGTTGATTCTTTATTATTAGTTAACCATTTTAATGGCTCTTATGCAGTGAATGCAGAAAACCTAGCAAAGTATTTAGAAATAGTTAAGAAATTAGCTATGTGTTTCGAAACATTTGATATAATACAGGTACCAAGGGAAGAGAACACTGAAGCAGATGCCTTAGCAAATTTGGCATCAGCTCTCAAGACACCAGATGTAGGTCCCCCCGGGGCGTCGCCGATCGATACGAGATCCGCACGAGGTCTAGGAGTGCGGAATCCTCCTAGACTCGTTTAATGGTGTAGAAGACGAAGAACACGATTACACACATACAAACACACGAATGGGATAAACACATCTGCAGATCTTTTATATAAATAATCAAAACACTTACATACCAAACATGAAAACAAATGACACGGCCGACCCGAGGTGAGCTCTACCTCGGGCCGTCCCACACGGCTCTCACTCTCGGTTTCTCTCTAGACAAATGAACTGTAACACAAAACTCTCTAACTTTCTGGATTACCAACCTAAACAAGACACAACCGATATATATAATCACAACTTCACGGGCTTGGGCTTGGGCCAGTAGGCGAAGTTGTTACAACTTCGCCTAAGGCGAAGTTGTTATAACTTCGCCTATGCCACCTCCACAGCCTCTTCCGCAGCCTTCTCCACTCCACTAGGACCAGCATCCTCCACCTTCTCCCCACCAAGCTCAGCCAGTATCTTCTCCCAACTAGCTACATCACAGAAAGGAATGTCCAGACCAGCATCCTTCGCCTCTTTAGCCATCTTGAGCCGGGATTGGAATACAGAAATAGCAACAGACTTCTTCGCCCCCTCCATAGCATCATAAACCTTTATCAAGCATTCCGCCTCTTGATGAACCAATTACTTCTTGACCAGTGACAACTCTAGTTTCAGGTTATCTACCTCTTTGGTCTTCTTATCAAGAAGACTGGTCTTTGTCACCCCCATCTTCATTAGTTCAGAGATACGAGTATGGGCTTCATGGAGTTCAAGGCTCATGGCGGCAAACCGGGAGGAAAGATTCTCGAGGCCCTACAAGGATAAAGAGTCCCCAATATAAGTTACTCTCGGGATATGAGAAATCATGACAAACGAAGAAGATACCTGCTGAGTCTTATTCATGGCATCATGAAAATCAACATCGTGCACGGGAACGGATTCGCTGATCTCCTAGCTCTTCTGTTTCTTAGAACCTTTCGCTCGGCTACTTTCTGGACGCGGGATAGAGCTGGATATAGGTTCTTTCTTGATAGCGCTTCGGGTGGATACCATGCTTTCGATATCTTCAAGGGCAAAAGCAGAAGCAGACTTGCCTACAAATATACAGGTTAGTATCCTTGATTCTTAAAATATTTACACTAACATCTCAAATGTTTCTTACCAGACATAGCAGAACTTGAGGATGGAGATGATTCTTGAAAGCTTGACTGAAGATGAAACGTCCTTTCCTCCTCGTCAATAAGAAAGAAGGATGCAAGCTTGTCATCAGTTTCTCTGGTAGGAGGAGTAATCTAAAAAAACTTCAAAGCTGCAAGAATAAAGAAAAACACATCAGTCACAAAAGATATCAATATATATTCAAGATACAGTATCTTCTTTGGGAAACCCAGAGATAAGGAAGATGATGTGTTGTAAAACACACGTATTTTCCGCACCTTTTTATCTATGTATTGTATTACATTTTATGTATTTTAACTTGTTTTAGATAGGTTTTACATAGTTTTTATTATCTTGTAGGCTAAGGGTTAAAAGAAAGAAAAACCGAGCTTTTAGAGCAGTTTACGAGCATTTTACGCATACGTTTTCAAGTAAAACTCAAGGCCCGGTCCATTACATTATGGAAAAGCCCAAGCCTACTATTATATTATATTATAAAAATGAAAAAAAAATCCTAACCTTGAAGCATACCTGCCGATCGGCAGTTTTACACAGTAGCCAAAAAAAGAAAAGAAAAGCTAGGAAAAAGAGGTGTTGGCGGCTAAGGAAGGAAGAAGATACAAGAACCAAGCCTTGGGATCATTCACCATCAATTTTACAGCCAAGGAGCAGCCCGGAATCACTCCATATCCTTCCATCTTTTACATTGTTCATCATATTATTTTACTTGTTCAATTGACTACATAGTTTTGCAATTGTGTTAGAGATTGACTTGTTTATGCTTATAGTTGATCGTTGGATGATTGTTAAAATGATTGGTATGAGTTTTATGATGATTTTATTGAGTGTTTGCTGCTGTCCAATTATGATTCTTGGCTAATCTTGTTAGTTCTACCTAGGGATGATGTTAATTGTTAGGTTTTGATAGGTTTTATGGATTGTTTGATTAATAGACCTTAATTGTTATTGTAAAGTTTGATTTAGACATGAAATAGGTTGTGTTTAAGGGCTGGAAATATTGGTTAATTCATTGCATAAACCCCGTGTGTTGATTGATTAGTTTTGTATTGATTGATCGGTGCATTGTTTGATTCTAGACTTTGTGTTTAGGGTTTGTTTGTGGTAGGTACCACCGTAGGGTTTTGTTGCGTGATTATTTGGATTAAGTACAGCGGTTAGGCACCTTCTTTGAGACCGAGATGTGATAAGAAGTTAGGGTTGTCTCATTGCCTTTGCATGCTAGAATAAGGATTGCGCGAGAGCGAGTTTGTTTCTTGTCAGGTTTAGGTGTTTTGAGCGACTAGTTGATCTATTTTGGTTTAAGTTGAATTGTTCCTCTATCCTTGGTTGTGTAGTATTCATTACCATTAGGGTCGAGTGTTGGTGAGACCGAGAGGTGATCTCGCATTAGAACACGTTAGCAATTGTTTCCCAGTTTGGTCGTTTTAGCCGATTTTGAGTAGTTTAGGCTTGTTGAGTGAGACCGAGAGGTAATCCAGTGAGCCCGAGCGATCCTTAGTCGTGTCATATTTAGGGACCGGTGTCTAGATATCATTCAATTCATTAGCTTGTTAGGCCTACAATTTGATTTAGACCTAGGCATACGTTTTTCTCCATCCTAAGTTAACACAGTTAGTTCCCCGTTAAGTTTTCTATTTTTGGTAAGTTTTGTCAGTCAGTTAGGTTAGTTCAGTTAAGTAATTAAAAATCAAAAATCAATTAAATATTATTCTAAGGTAGGTCTTGTCTAGGGTTAGTAATCATTAGCGTCTTACGTGTCCACGTGTTCGATACTCGGACTTCCTAGGTCTATACTACTTGCGATAGGTACACTTGCCGGTTGTGTGTGGTTTTAGGATTTTCGTTTTAATATTAAAGCTTAGTTGTGAGGGTCATTATTATAGGGTTATTAGACACACATCAGAAGACTATTGTGTTGTGGAAGAGAATCTCTCCTAACAAAGAAAAATTGTCTCTTCCACTGATCATTATTCTGGGTATTTCTCAAAACCAATGGAGATTGACCAGATTTGATTTTGAGAAGATATCTTGAAGACCCATGGTTGCGAAGATCGTATACAGCAGCAAGCTCCGAGAGGGTAAATTCAAGAGCATGGTCGGTGATTAGTCTCTCCAAAACGAGCAAAGTCCTCCAAACCATGGGCATGGTTTGGGCATAACTAAGACCCATTCTAGAGAAGAACTCTGTTGTAAAGGCAGGGAACAGATATGAAAAGCCGATTTTAAATGGCAGGAACGGAAAAGAAATCCAAGTTTTCGAAACATGGTCAGAAGAAAACGCGGGCATAGAAAGGTCTAAAAACTGTTCGAGGAGGAAAGCATCCTCGAGACCGTAGATTAGTGATATCGGCATCACCAAAAATGCATATCTCACTCGCTGGACTAGCGAGAAGATTTTGCGATACGAAATCTTTGATACCGGACTTGTGAAGCTTTGGACTCATTATTTCACAAAGATACAGAAGATAGAAAAGAGAGAAGTTACCTAGATAAAAAGAGAAGATGAGATAAATAATGTTTATCGGGGTAGATATATCGACGGCCTAGGGTTTGGCGAATCATGAAAGCGGCGGACGCGTGTATTAAAGATCCACCACACAAAGTTTAAAATTCAAAATTCAAAAATTTTATAGCTGTAATGCATATCGACAGCCGATAAAATTTGGGGACAATTGTTGGGGCACGAATTTTCAGTATCCTCGGCAGAGGTTATATTCAGAGCAAAATCTAGGATACGGTTTCCTCCAAGGTAACAGGTATCCCATTTACATTATATAAATAACACAATCTTTGCTACTTTCCATGTTTATCAGGTCAAAGACAGTTTGCTTGTTATCCCAAGGATAACGGGTTTTTTCCTCGCAACAAATCCTCGTGTTCAAGCACTTTTACGTTCATTTCATACAAGCACCTAGTCTCGATTACTAATTTGGTTACGAAATCACCATTGTCAAATTTTGACCAAAACAGCTGCTGACTTCTTGGCTCCCTTCGTAACCTCCTGAATATTCACCAAGCTGTCGACCTTCATGTGTACCAGTTCCTTCCTGGTCATTGCAAGATCATGCTTAAATCTTCAAGATCTTTAGTCTTCTTCTCCAGAAGGTTGGTCTTGGAAGTGCCGATTTTCAACAGCTCAGCTACGTGGGTGTTGGATTCAAGGAGTTCTTGGTTCATGCTGGCGAACCTAGAGGAGAGGTATTCAAGACAAACAATTCTCAGAATAAGTTATTCCCAGGATAACCTATTATAAGGATACAATAAAGAAAGATATATACCTGTTGTGTCTTGCTCATGGCATCCTAGAAGTCAATGTTATGCACGGGGGTGGAGTAAGAGAACTCTTGATTCTTTCTCTTTTTTGAGCCCTTGGCGCGGCTACTTTCTGGCTTGGACAGGGAGCTTGGAGCAACTTCTTTCTTCACGGTGTTGCGGTAGAAACCATGTTCTCAATATCCTCAAGGCCTAATACAACAGTGGATTTACCTATGGTTATACAGGTCAGTATCTCTAAACCTTTAACTTTTATGACTAATATATATATGGTCGATTCGTACCAGACATGTCGGATGGAGAGTCCTCGGTACGGGTTGGATCGTCTTGATAGCTTGACTGAAGAGAGAAGGTCCTTTCTTCTTCGTCAATAGATAAAACGAGTTCACCTTGCTGATAGTTTGGCTACTTGGGGGAGCGATCTCGAAGAATTTCAAAGCTGCAAAAAAGAAAAGAAATGAAACATGTTAGTACATTACGCTTCAGCATACCGTCTCAGCTTAGCGTATCCTATATTTTGTGACAAAAATATATGGAAGGCTTGCGGGATCTGGAAGAGAATCCCTCTTAATAAAGAAGAATTGCTTCTTCCATTAGTCATTATTCTGAGTGTTCCTCAGAATACAGGGGGTTTCGATCGGATTTGGTCTTAAGGAGGTATTGGGAAGAACCGTGGATGCGGAGGTCATAAACATAGGCTAATTCTGAAAGAGTGAAGTCAAGAGCATGATCAGACCATAGGCATAGTCTGGATGAAACTGAGACCGGTCTTTCTGAAGAAGTTGGTGGTAAAAGCAGGAAAAGGGAAGCTGAAACCGATTTTGAAGGAGAAAAGGGAAACAAATCCAAGTCTTTGAAACCATGTCAGATCTAGTAGAGTAATCGAAGGGTCTAAAGATGGTTCCTGGAGGAAAACAACATTTGGCTTTTAGGCTTTCGATATCCGTGTCATTGAAGGTACATAGTTCGTTGGTAGGATCGTTAAGAAGGTTTTGCGAAGAAAAATCCTTGATGACGGAAAGCTTGAGTGTTTTACTCATGTTGATTGGAGATGAAGAGAAAAGGAAGAAAGGAAATTACCTGGATAATGATCGTATGTAGGTTTGAAATATTTATCCGAGATAAATGTAGGATAACAAAGAGGCTCTGACGACTTTCCGGATGGTCAACACGTGTAGCTTATCCACTTCATCTGCAAATTCAAAATTCAAAAAATCGACCGTTGTAAACCACTTTTTACAGCCATCAATTTTGGGGACAATTGTTAGATATCGAATTTTCAGTATCCTAAACAGGCGATGTATTCAGGATAACTTCAGGATACAGTATCCTCCAAAGTGACAGGTATTCTTAATATATTATTTAACTAACAATTCAATAGCCTTTCTTTATTGTTTAACAAGTCATACAACGTTCACACGTCTCCTTGAAGACTCGGACCACTATCAACAACCTGGAGAACGTGCTTAATAGGAGAAAACGGCTACTTTTTGAACTAGTCTAGCTTTTCATGTTTTTTTAGGAGACTTTGATAGTCTATATCCTGTAACTAGAGCTTGCATCTGGATTAAATCACACACAACACAACCGCAATACTCTGTAACACGATCCAGAAAGAAAGCTCCAACATTTGTAACCATTTTTGATTATTAATAAACTGGTGGTGATAGTTTTCACCGCCCGGGGTTTTTTTTCTTGTTATCCTTAGGATAACGAGCTTTTTCCTCGCAACAATCCTTGTGCCACTTCATTTTTACGTTCTTTTTCAACCAAGCACCATACCTCACTTACTAATTTGGTTACGAAATTGCACTTGTTGATTTTTACCCAAAACATATTTGTTTAATTATTTCCATAATTACCACTTCGTCCATATGGCCCGAAGTCAACTTTTGTTTTAATTGCGAAAGCGTATGAATATAGCATTTTAATCCAAAGTGTGACAAATCAAATTCACACAAAATCCTCTTCGAATTCTTATGAAGGTAACCTTTAATCAAAACTTTCTCAAAGTTTATAATATTAATATTTTATTTCTTTAAACAAACCATATTAAGCTAGCTATGAATATGACACATGTATGACTATTAAATCAATAACCCGAAGCATACCATACTCAAAATATTTGCCCCCAACATTTAACCAGAGCGATTGGTCGGCAGGCAGGGCGCCACCCCGATATATCTGTCAATATTTATGTGCCCTAGACCAAGGTTAACGGTTATAACGACCGGGCGGTTGTCTCCTCACATTCGCGTTCGTACTGTATTTAGGCAGTTATTTCCTTACCTAAGTATTTCACGCCAGTCTAATTTAACTCATCCCATTTAATATGTTTGTAGAAATAAACTGCAATCCATGAAATATGTTCTTCCCTCAAAACATTTATACTTAATTAAAACATTTAAAAAGTGGGGATTATGAGAATTCACCTTTGTCATAGGATAATTAACATATATAAGGTGATACACAACCAGTTGATGCAAGATCTTAACAACAGTCATCAATGATAACTGGATTCCTATGTTTAATACAAAATATATTAACAAATAAACACATATACAAGTTGGAACATATCCTAACTTAACTCGTTTGTCCTCACATGTCTTATTTATCACATTGTAATGATTAAATTACGAACTTTTATTGTTTTAGAAAATCTTAACCGAATCGAATGTTTCAAATTATCATAAAATTATAACCAACTTAGTTTCAACAATCGTTGTATAACAAATACATTTCTCGAAACTAAACATGGACCTTATTTTATAAAAAGTATATACTTATTGTAAAGTATAATAACCTTTTATTAACTGATCATCTGAATAAAATATTTTGTTCAAATATCGTATATATATTTTTATATCATAAATTTAAACGAAATCATCCAAGTCTCGATTGTGCCGTTTTTAACAATCGTTATTAACTAAAGGTGTTCTAAATAATTATTAACAACATTTTCATTGTTCAAGTTATTTTCGATAACAATATTTATACTAATCTCTCGTTATATAACTTTTTCAACACTTAAAGATATAAAATATATACCTCCTCGCGTACGGTTCGAGTATAGAAATTTGCTCAAAACCCGCATGCAATGCGATCCAGATATACCAATGCGTTCGTTTTTTCATCAAGAACGTTTCTTCGGTCTCGGATCATCCGTACGACACCGCAAAACCTACATGCAACTCCATTTAAGAAACTAATTGCGTTCTGAAATCTGACCTGCAACTTACTAAACTTATAACTCACCATCATACATCTGATCATCGATTCCTTTGGTGAAATAAAATATCTATGTGATAGGAAGGCTCACCGAAAATTTCAACTTGATCTGACGGTTGGATCTTCGGGAATCTGCATTTCTTTAGAGCTGGTTTTCAAAGTCCGCCCAGCGAACTGAACCTGAAAACGAGTCTACAAACCAAATTTAAAATACTCAGATTCTCATCTCCACCGTTCAAAAAGATTAAATGAGGGTTATGAACGCTCTGTAAAAAATTCGAGATGATCGGACCGTTAGATCTTCAGTTATGAAACGATCTTTACAGGCATGCAAAACTTATACAATCTGTCCAGATTTGAAAACGTGTTTTTAACGAACTTAAGCTTAAAATTAGGACGATCGAAGCTTATAATCACGTTTGGGACGTTGAAAAATGGTTCCGAGTTGAAGACGGGCATCGGCCACCACCGGACCACCACGCCGGACCACCAACGGCCACCACTGGAATTCTCCTCCTTCTTTCTACCTTTCTCACTCTAAAATGTAGAATTTTTTTTGTGATAAATGAGTGAAAAGTAAGGTGACCCACTTTATATAGGTGCGGTTTTAAACGAGTTTTATGTCACACCCCGACTCAGGGCCTGGGTGCGACACCCTTTAGTTGGTATCTGGTTTTGAAAATATATCAGAGTTGCGGGTTATTAGCGGAAGTCTTTAAAATATATTATTCATTTATAAAATGTCAGGTTAGAATACCCGTTAGGATATTGTAAAATATCAGCAGCAGTTTTTTTAGATAAAATATTATTATATTGAAATCTCGGGAGTTGAATACCCGTTTGATAATTTAAATACATATCTTTTGAAAATATCATTCTTTATAATATTCTGAATAAAATATCTGAGCCATCAAATCACCTCTAATGACTATGTCTCCAATCTTCTATCATCTTGCCTGTCAGTTATATTCTTTACAGTTCCCTGAAATGTGGGGAAAAATACGTCAGCACACAGTGGGTGAATGATGCTGGCTCAATAATACCAGTGTGTAAACAATAACAATACCTTTGTGACAATACTCATTAGGCACCCAACTCAATTGGGATACAATTACCCTAAGTACATGCACAATCAATCATATACACAATATCATTTCTCTAATCAGTCATGTAGACTACCAGAGGCATGTTTGATGATATGCATGGCCTCGGGGAAATCCGAGTCAACATGTATGTATGGATCCAGACACACGTATACTCTTAATCTGAGTATGCTCGTTTCTCATTATTGTAACACAAAGTTTTAAGGATTCGTAAATCCTATGTAAACAGTTCAGACTCTAAAAGAGTTGTAAAAAGGTGGGGAGTATTCACCTTATATGATTGTAAATCAGTTTCTGATATTGATTCCTGTATATTGATCAGTTTCTGCTATTGACCCCTGTCTGTAAATCAGTTTCTATTACTGATTCCTGTTTCTGTTTTCAGCTTTTAGATTGATTGATTGGCTGCTATCTCGGACCTATAGTACGAGTATAAGATTTGTATAAATACCTAGATCAGCGATCTAGCTTCAGACCTCGTAGTCTGTTTTGTATAGCTATAACCTTGATAATTTATTTGTTTGTATAAAACATGTGGACATTTAGTCCCATTGTTTATTTATTAATTATATATCAGGTTTCTTCTTCAGGCAGAAACATTTATAACAGGTTTCTTCTTTAAGAAGAAACATTACTTTGTCTATAACATGTGAATGAATAGAATATTTCTTAATTATTAAGAAATACTATTTTTAACTGTACCCTTTGTATATAAATGATTACGTTTCTTAATCGTAAAGAAACTATAATTAGATTATAACCTGTGCTTATGAAAAGCTATATTAAACTTAATAGTGATCAAGGTTCGGGCTATACCTCCGACTATGGTCAGCTATTATAATAACAAAATAATAACTTAATCAGAACCCCTACCTCGTACGGGTATTTGGAATTAAATGCCTATGATTGGTCGAGCGGCACTTCTACTCTATATAGTGTGACAGAGCTTACACCGTCAGAGCTTCGGAGCTTGGCACACTTCACGAGGTCGGTACGCCTTTCGAGATTAGCACGCTTTTCGAGTTCGGCACACAAAATGATGCAAAATGTGTGAAAAGTGAAGTGGTTGGTGTGAGTTGGAATGTGCCGAACACCCTTCTATTTATAGCTGAAATGTTGCAACTTCGTGTATCGCGAAGGTGCACTAGCTTTGCAGTTGCCATGTGTCACCGGGTGCTGCCACGTGTCTCCACGTGTCACGCATGCAGAAGTGCAACTTCGCGTATCACGAAGATGCCTGATCTGCAACTTCGCGTATCGCGAAGATGCTTCAACGTCGGTTCAAGTCTTTTGTCCTTCGCGTATCGCGAAGATGTCTGATCTGCAACTTCGCGTATCGTGAAGATGCAAGTTTTCAGATTTTCATTTCCAGTCCTTGTTCTATCCAAACGCGTCTCGCGGTGATGCGAGCGTGCGAAGTGCAAAGTGCACCATCAAAACGCCACATTACGCCCATCGACCGAGTCCGAGTCCGAGTCCAAGTCCGTGCGCGTGCTCGTTGGGTGCTTCGCACCCTCCGCTAAGACTATGGAGAGTTGTTAGCCACATTAAAACATTTCTATGGAATCTTGCTTCCTTATAAAAAACTTCCATTTCTTTGTTTGTTTCCATGTGGGAAGGATTTTCCTACTTCCTTAAATATAGGATGCTTAATTTTCTTCTTATCTCATTTTTCCCAGTACTTGATTTTGAGATTATTTTAAACCTTCAATTTTCAAACTTGACAAATTTAGTCCAAAATAAATGTCGGTTTTTCCTAGATGTTACATCCTCCCACCTTGGAATGAATCTCATCCTCGAGATTCGCTTGTCTTAGGTTTGGATGTTCTTACTTCGTTAATTCAGAATTAGATTCTATCTAATCTGATTCTTGATTTTAACTGCCATTGCAAGATGATAAAATTTTCAGACCTGTTGCTAACTTTACATCTCGATTGAAGTAATCAGTCAATATTTCAGAATATCATAAGTAATTGTAAATTGCTAAACACAGTGGCCAGTTGTGCTTAATTATTTACCTTACCTTTTGTATTCTAAACATTTACCAATGTTAGCTTTATTGCTTCTTGGATTCGATCTATTGAATCAATTCTATCTCTTGATCCTTATCATTTGTTTTCTTTATGTCATAATAGTACCTTTATACTTTTGAGCAATCATATCAGATATGCTATATAATCATGTCTCTTAAACATTCTTAAGTTCCTTTGACTTTTTGATCAATCTTTGTTGATTATTCCATTAACAGTATTTCTCAGAGATTTCTTTTCAATGATATGCTATCTTTGCATACTTTGATATCTCGTGACATCAATGATATTCAGAATCCTTTCCCTCAATACGCTATTATCCTATAGTTGTAGTAGTCTTGCATATATATCTAGATAGTATTTATTTGATTAATCAGCAGACTTTAAGTTTGTTTCAGTTCAGCAGATTTGTGTCAGCAGACTCATGGTCTAATCAGCAGATTTTTAAGTTTTGTTTTAGTTCAGCAAACTCCATGTCTGATCAACAGACTTTTAATATGATTTAGTTCAGCAGACTCTTAGGTTTTAACTAACCTTAATAGAGTTTTATAGTCATTTTATATTATATTTACATATAATGTTTAATATGGCACGCCTTGGCCTAATAAAGATAGTCCATCCAACTGTATGAATCTGTCAGATGATAAATTATTTTAGCATGTTAATCAGTTTTGAATGTCAGCTTTGATTTCAGACACTCGATCATCTTTTTCCTTTAGAGATGCTGAATATGAGTATTCTTGTGTATTAACAAGATCTGTATGCTAATATTTTATTTAGAATAGAGGGAATTAAATACCCTTTCTCGGTTTACAAAATTTCTCGTTTCATAAACGAGTTACAACTAATGTACAGAAATTAACTATTCTATCTGACATTCCATTGATATTTGTTTGCTCTTGTCTTTTATTATTGTTAGATATTTCTGAATTCTTCTAACCAATGTTGTAAAACTCCCGACTAGGCGGCCAAGTACTCCCCGATTACTCCCTGCCTAGATCGAGTACTCCTCGCCTCGGCCGAGTACTCCTTTGGTATTTTCCGAGTAATCCCCGACTACTCCCGAGTACTCGCGACTCCCCAGTCGACCGCCTAACGACTTTTACAACCTTGCTTCTGACATTAGTGTCAGGCTTACTTAGCTTCCCTTTTCGGGAAATTTGTTTTGAAGTGGCCCATTTCTCCACATATAAAACATACTCCTTGTTTCTTCCTACATTCTTGCATTGTGTGTCCTTCTCTGTTGCAGTATGCACACTTATCTGTGCCTTCTCGTCGACATTTTCCAAAATGTTTTCTTCCACAAGTTTTACAAGTGGATTTTGAAATATTTCTTTCTTCTCTATCTTCTCGTAATCTTTCGGTTTCTTGGTTTCTTTTTTTTCTTTCTTTTCTTCTTCTTGATTTCTTGTCATGCTATTAATCAAGTATCCGGCTACTTCCATGGCAGACTCAATTATTTGCGCATATTAGCTCTTACCAAGTCTCTTATCTCTCTTGGCAACCCATATATATAACGTGTTATTTTATTATATTCCGGAGTAACTAGATGTGGAACTAGTCGGCAATAATCAAGGAATTTAGTATTATATTTGATGTGGTCTAAAATATATATATATATATATAATATTATATAGATATTCCTATACTTTCAAGTATTTTGAGTCAGGTTTTTATTGTATATACTCCAAATTGGTTCATATGTGGATTTTTAAGTTTTTAAGAGACAATAAGCTAAATTAGAGCATTTTTTACTAAACTTGAAACCGAGTATTTAAATAGTAACTTTAATAATAATAAACCCAATTTTACATAATGCCAATAATTCATGCTTTCAAGTAATTAAAATAAACTATAGAAAAAAGAAGCTAATAATTGTAAGTTTAGATAAAAATAAAAAGAAAAAAAAGAAAAGAAATAAACCTAAACTTAAGTTATTTGAATCAATACGGTTTACATATTTACTTATCTGGGTGGATTTGTAGACGGATGGAGCTGACATAGATTACTTTTGGGCTAATAACTAGTTCGTGGGCCGTAGGTTTTTTTGTGGGCTAAAAAGAAAAAAATACCTTAGAAGATTAAATTTATTATTATAAAAGAAAGTAAAGTAAAAAAAAAAGCATGATACGGAAGGAGGAAAGGGCGCCGCAGACAAAAGGAATAATTCTGAAGAAATTAAAAAGAAAGACTAAGTTGGGACTCAGAAGTCCACTGCAATAAAAAGAAAAGAGAAAGAAAGATTGGAAGAAGGTGGCGCAAGAAGAAAGAAAAAGTCAACTTGTGCTCATCCAAAGTCCACGGCCAAAGAGAATTAATAAGCAGGCACACAGCTCAACTTTATTTATTTTTCTTTTACGATGAACCGTGATCTTCATATTATTTTTGTTTCATACTTTGTTATGAGTAGCTAAATACTTTAACTACCTAGGTTTTAGTTGATAACTATGTTAGATTAATGGTTTGACGAATTTTTATTTGACGTTGGTTGATTTAGTGTTATGGTAAAGTTTTTAATTGGTTTGTTCATGAAATATATGCGTAATTGAATTCAATTTTTGCTTTAATAATTATTCCACTTGTGTTTGATAGTCATTGGTGATTGTTAGATGCATGATTAGGTTGGTACCTTGTGTTTTCAACTTGTTTGCGATTTATGGTCGAAAAAATCGTAGGATTAATTATAGAGAGCGGATTAGATTTAATTATTCTTTCTCTAGAGAGGCCGGGAGGCAATTTAGTGTTGTGTCATCTTTGTCTTTTGCGGGTTTGGGTACTAATTGCACGGGAGTGAGTTAGCCTAGGTCCCTTTAGATTATTGTGATACAAGTCGTGTTCAAATTAATTAAAAATACCCCCTTTATATTAATATATTGTATTCTAAGAGACCGGGAGGTGATTTGGATTTTGGGGTATCATAGTATTATTAGGTAAGGTGAGACCGGGAGGTGATCCAAACCTTTAACAATTAAGCTTCATATGTCATTAGAGTTCTAGGGTGTCGTTGGTGAGGCCGAGAGGCGATCTAACGTACTTTAGTGATCTTTAGTGTCATATTTTTTTAGATATTGTTTTTCAACCAAGTCAAGTTCGTTAGCTATTATTAACTAGTAGGATTCCATTACCTAGGTAGTCGTTTCTCGCATTTGAGTAAAACCCAATTTTTATAAAGTTTCATTTTTAGTTTAATTTTTATTTAGTTGAGTAATTTAGTTTAATTAATATTTAAAAAGAAAAAAAATCTAAAAAACTCAAAAGAAAGTCTAGGTTAGTAATCATTTAGTTTTAATAATTAGAGTTTACCCATAGTGTCCTAGGTTCGATATCCGTTCTTACTTGCTAGCTACATAACGACCGGTACACTTGCCGATTGTGTGGTTTTTAGGTGAATTCGGCAAAAATTTGTTATTAATATAATACACACTTTTCACACTTCAAGTTTTTGGCACCGTTGCCGGGGACACTAGTAAATTCTTTGTTTAAACCGAGTTGATTATCTGATCGGTGTATTTGTTTATTTGCTTTTTAATTGCCTTTAGGTGCCTTTACTTGCTATTTGTGCCTTTAGGTTTGGTTTCTTTTAAAACATAATTAATAAAATAAAAATAAAATAAATAATCAATTTTTTTTAAAATAATTTTTAGTTTATGCACCATACTCGTTCACAAGGACCACCTCCGTATTCTGCATCAGAAGAACCCGAGAGAGATCTTAGCGAGAGGCTTAAGGAGCTTAGAGGAAGCGTGAGTTCTATACCCGACATCTAGGTATGCGTCCCTGCTCCTAGAATAGATATGGGTGACGCCGTTCCACCACCACCGAGACAGACCTTTCATGCTAAAGCCAACGATGGCATCGTGGGAGCCTGATCTGCAATCGTCCGACCAGCTGCGACTAATAATCAAAACTGGAAAATTCCCTCTCACGTCATGAATTCCATCACCAATTCTGCTCAGTTCCACGGCTTGGATGCGAAGATGCTCCGGGACACCTGTCCCGATTCGTTCGAATTTGCAAAACTTTTAATATTAATAATATCTCATCCGACGTCATTCATCTTAAGTTGTTTCCATTCTCAATTTCTGCTCGTGCTGCTTCATGGTTCGAATCGTTACCAAATGCCTCAATCGCCACATGGGCCGACCTTCAATCCAAGTTCCTAAGAAAATATTTCCCTCCATCGAAGGCCGGACGTCTCCGCGAGCAAATCCATTCATTTCACATGGACCCCGATGAGTCCTATTTTTCTGCATGGGAGCGTTTCCAAACTCTTCTTAACCGTTGTCCTCAGTATGGCCTATCCGATTGGGATGTGGTTGAAAAATTCTATAATGGTCTTACCCCAGAAACTCAACAGCGGTTCAATACTGCCACTAAGGAAACATGCTCGATAAGCTCACCATAGAGGAGGCTGAAGAAATGTTCGAGAGCATAGCATTAGGGGACCAGCATACACCGAGTAGAAGGTTCGTTTCGGCTGCCAAAGCCACTGCCATTGCGGAATCCCATGGAGTCCATCATGTTGATCAGAATGCAAGACTGTCGGCACAGTTGGAGGTGTTGACGAAGGAGGTTAGAGATTTAAAGCTGCAACGAAAGTGCGAGATTTGTCACAAAAATCACGAGACAGCCGATTGCCCATTGATTCTCAGGAGGAGGTAGATTTTCTCACTAATCAAAACCGCCGTTGTGACAATCGTCAATTTCAGGTTAACTCCGTTAACTCAACTCCGTCAATTCAAACTTAATATCATTGAATCTATAACACACACTTCATTACATTTAAACTAGAGTTTAAATGACGCTTAACACTTACTACATGTGTAGTCTTTCGGGATTTGCACCGAAACGCAAACGAGTTGACGCAAACGATTGATAAATAAACGAAAAACGTCAAAACAGTAATTATGTGATAATTATGTGTTAGACTTATGTGTTATGTGATAACATGGTTATAAACGTTAACTCAAGATGAAAACAAGTTAGTTAGGCTAGAAAAGTAATATTTAGAAGTGGAGGGACTTGAGTGTAACTTGTGTGTTTATAAATAGATCCTTAACCTTAACCCTAACTATTATTCTTCTTTCCCACAAAGTTCCGATTGCAAACCCTCCCTACCCCTCTCCTTGGCTGCCGTCCACTTTGCACACACATACATCAAGAAATCAAGCTTGTGATTGAAGAACTAGGTGCTAGGAAGGTATAATTGATCATCCTTTACATTCTTGTTGCTTGATTTTGATGTTTAATGGGTTAATTGAAAACCCTAGATGAGCCGATTTCATGTATGTATGAAGTTAACATGATTGTTGTTGATTGATGATGATTTGATAACTAGATTGAATCTTGTTGCATGTAAATTGTTGTGTCTTTGATTTGAGTTCAAACACAAACCCTAATCAAGTATGTAATATGTAATTGATGTGCATGGATGGTGTTTATGGAGTCTAGAGGGTCATATGAATGCATGATAGTTCATAGGTTGTTAATATATTGAGTTTGGATGCAAACAGTTTCTGGACAGAATGTGTATATGATGTTTAAGTGACTGTAACGAAGTGTAAACGTGAAAATTGGTTGAGATTATTGGTACTGTAGTAAACTAGGTTGAGTCTAGTTTCCATAAAGTATAAATTTGTAATTTTTGGACAAGTAGAAGTTAACTTTTATGATTTTACAAAAACATTGTGCAAAGCTGAGCTGTTAGACCTGCTGTTAGGTTATGTTGTAAATGTTATATCTCATG
Organism: Bidens hawaiensis; assembly: GCF_021521415.1. Lineage (NCBI taxonomy): Eukaryota > Viridiplantae > Streptophyta > Magnoliopsida > Asterales > Asteraceae > Bidens > Bidens hawaiensis. Next base: position 299,012 of record NW_027491733.1, read on the forward strand.
AACTACGAGACCAATTGGGTTGGTTCCACTTCTGGAAGTTGACTCATTGAGTTTGAAACCAAACCCAAGTGGTCTTGCATTTATTGGATTTTTCTTTTAACGGGAATTGCAAATAACATTCTGTTGTGCATGAATTTGACTGTTATGAGTTTGCTGTAATAATTTGATGATTGTGAGAAAACTATAAGGAATAAAAATGTAATAAAATATGTTCTGGAAACCTAAGACGTATGTGCTTCTGTGATGATTTTTGGTAAATTAATTGAGATGCTATGATCGGTGAAATAGTACAATCTTTCTAGTAGGATTTCTGTCTCGGTGAAACTAGCTGCTGAGTTGTGTAAAAATGCATGAAACATGATACTTGCTATATAATTGTTATGTTTTGACCAAAATACCCTTGCGGGGAATAATTGCTAATCGATTGCCATGATTTGACCAAAATGCCCTTATGGGGAATAATGGCTAGTTAATTGTTATTTGTTGACCAAAATGCCCTTACGGGGAATAATTGCTAGTAATGTACATTATGAATACATGACACGTATATGATTGCTTACACATGTGATGTGTCACAAAAACACTTGTTAAAGTCACACACGATTCACAAACGAAACACGAAACATGTTATGTGCATAGGTATTATGTGCCGGGTCTAGAGACTCGATAATATTCCGACACTTAGAAAAATCTCTTTGTTGTTTTAGAACGTTAGAGAGAGTTTTTCGGTGACGCGCATCTTGGTGATTTATTTTGGGAAATTCTTCGCAAACAGTGAGTTTCACTTTCCCCTCTTTAAACTGTTTTCAAACGTTTTTCACTTGGGGGAGAGAACATACTCCACAACGCATTTAATATTTTGTTATAAATTATATATCACTTGTAAAGGCTAAGTGGCAAACGAAACATTTGAAGTCCTACACATCGAACCGGTTAATATTTTGAATAGCGAGTCACTGTTGAGTAGTACTACTGGGTTTGACAAACCCCACCCAACGCTAAACTCGACTGGAGGTCGAGCGGGTGTAAATTTGGCTAACACGTACCATGGTCTGGAGGACCTGGTGACAAGGCACTTATTAAACGAGTCAGCTTCGGTGTCGAACACTTAGTAATACTTGTTGTATAGACTAGCTACCTATCGATATATAATTTGACATAACACTATCTGGTAACGCAAAACGCTTAACGCAAAACGCCGTAACGTGGTTACGCAAAACGCTTAACGCAAAACGCCGTACGCAAACGCTAAACGATTTATTTTTATATAACTTGTGAACTCACCAACCTTGTGTTGACACTTTTAGTATGTTATTCTCAGGTAGCCGAGGCGGGCGCGTGGTTTAGGAACATGCATTGATTGAAAACGCTTTTGTCCTGCAAACTTATTTTTAACGATTATCTTTGGTTTTAAGTCGTCCTGCGTGACGCAACTTTTGATTAAAGGTTTTTACGCTTCCGCATTTAATTACTCGTAAACGTTTTCACGGTTTTGAAACTTTATTTTATGGTTTGATTATAACTGATGATTCCGATCCTGCCAGTTCACACCCTCTGACGGTAAAACTCCGTTAGTGGATTTTGAGGGTGTGACAGATTGGTATCAGAGCCATTGGCGAAACAATAACTCTAATTGGCGAGCAGGTAACTCCAGTTATCAGCAACGCCAAAATCTTTTCCAAGAACCCGCCCCAGAACCTGCTCCTGTGCCACATAATACTTCCAAGATCGAGGAGCTATTAGATAAACAATCTCAATTGTTAAATCAGCTCTTACAGAATTAGGCCAACACAATATCCACTCTTTTGCAGCATGAGACGTTTATGAAGGGGAAACAGGTCGCATTTCAGAATCTTGAGGCCAAGTTTGGTGAGTTATCCTCAAAGATTGATCAACGACCCTCGGGGAGTCTTCCTAGTGACACCTTCCCTAATCCCGGTCCTACCCATTCTTAACCATTTCCAAATGCTCATGCCAAGGCAATGACCACCCGAAATGGGAGAGGGGTTGTTAGCAGCGCACCAAGAGAGGAGGAGGAAGTCGATGAGGAGTTGGAGTTAGAGACGCCACCTGACAAGGTGAACCGAAGGTGAGACCCAGCAAGTACCTCACAGTCAGGTGGTGCATCAGTTGAGAAGGAGAAGCAGGTTGAGCAGGAACCGATTCGGAGCAGTATAATAACCTTTTATTAACTGATTATCTGAATAAAATATTTTGTTCAAATATCGTATATATATTTTTATATCATAAATTTAAACGAAATCGTCCAGGTCTCGATTGTACCGTTTTTAACAATCGGTATTAACTAAAGGTGTTCTAAATAATTATTATCAACATTTTCATTGTTCAAGTTATTTTCAATAACAATATTTATACTAATCTCTCGTTATATAACTTTTTCAACACTTAAAGATATAAAATATATACCTCCTCGCGTACGGTTCGAGTATAGAAATTTGCTCAAAACCCGCATTCAATGTGATCCAGATATACCAATGCATTCATTTTTTCATCACGATCGTTTCTTCGATCTCGGATCTTCCGTACGACACCTCAAAACCTACATGCAACTCCATTTAAGAAACTAATTGCGTTCTGAAATCTGACCAGCAACTTACTAAACTTATAACTCAGCATCATACATCTGATCATCGATTCCTTTGGTGACTTAAAATATCTATGTGATAGGAAGGCTCACCGAAAATTTCAACTTGATCTGACGGTTGGATTTCCAGGAATCTGCATTTCTTTAGAGCTGGTTTTCAATGTCTGCCCGGCGAACTGAACCTGAAAACGAGTCTACAAATCAAACTTAAAATACTCCGATTCTCATCTCCACCGTTCAAAATGATTATCTGAGGGTTATGAACCCTCTTTAAAAATTCGAGATGATCGGACCGTTAGATCTTCAGTTATGGAACGATCTTTACAGGCCTGCAAAACTTATACAGTCTGTCCAGATTTTAAAACGTGTTTTGAACGAACTTAAGCTTAAAATTAGGACGATCGAAGCTTATAATCGCGTTCAGGACGTCGAAAAATGGTTCCAAGTTGAAGATGGGCATCGACCACCACCGGACCACCACGCCGGACCACCAACGACCACCGTCGACCACCACTGGAATTCTCTTCCTTCTCTCTACCTTTCTCACTCTAAAATGCAAAAGTTTTTTTTTGATAAATGTGTGAAAAGTGGGGTGACCCACTTTATATAGGTGCGGTTTTAATCGAGTTTTATGTCACACCCGACTCAGGGCCTGGGTGCGACACCCGTTAGTTGGTATTTGGTTTTGAAAATATATCAGAGTTGCGGGTTATTAGCGAAAGTCTTTAAAATATATTATTCATTTATAAAATGTCAGGTTAGAATACCCGTTAGGATATTGTAAAATATCAGCGAAAGTCTTTTCAGATAAAATATTATTATATTGAAATCTCGGGAGTTGAATACCCGTTTGATAATTTAAATACATATCTTTTGAAAATATCATTCTTTATAATATTCTGAATAAAATATCTGAGCCATCAGATTACCTCTAATGACTATGTCTCCAATCTTCTATCAGTCTTGCCTGTTAGTTCTATTCTTTACAGTTCCCTGAAATGTGGGGAAAAATACGTCAGCACACAGCCGGTGAATGACGCTGACTCAATAATACCAGTGTGTAAACAATAACAATACCTTTGTGACAATACTCATTAGGCACCCAACTCAATTGGGTTACAATTACCCTAAGTACATGTACAATTAATCATATACACAATATCATTTTTCTGATCAGTCCTGTAGACTACCAGAGGCATGTTTGATGATATGCATGGCCTCGGGGAAATCCGAGTGACCATGTATGTATAGATCCAGACACATGTATACTCTTAATCTGAGTATGCCTGCTTCTCATTATTGTAACACAAAGTTTTAGGGATTCGTAAATCCTATGTAAACAGTTCAGACTCTAAAAGAGTTGTAAAAAGTGGGGAGTATTCACCTTATATGATTGTAAATCAGTTTCTGACACTGATTCCTGTATATTGATCAATTTCTGCTACTGACCCTATCTGTAAATCATTTTCTGTTACTGATTCCTGTTTCTGTTTTCAGCTTTCAGATTGATTGATTGGCTGCTATCTCGGACCTATAGTACGAGTATAACATTTGTATAAATACCTAGATAAGCGATCTAGCTTCAGACCTCGTAGTCTATTTTGTTTAGCTATAACCTTGATAATTTATTTGTTTGTATAAAACGTGTAGACATTTAGTCCCTTTATTTATTTATTAATTGTATATTAGGTTTCTTCTTCAGGAAGAAACATTTATACCAGGTTTCTTCATCAAGAAGAAACATTACTTTGTCTATAACCTGTGAATGAATAGTATATTTCTTAATTATTAAGAAATACTATTTTTAACTATACCCTTTGTATATAAATGATTACGTTTCTTAATCATAAAGAAACTATAATTAGATTATAACTTGTGCTTATGAAAAGCTATATTATACTTAATAGTGATCAAGGTTCGGGCTATACCTCCGACTATGGTCTAAGCTATTATAATAACAAAATAATAACTTAATCAGAACCCCTACCTCGTACGGGTATTTGGAGTTAAATGCCTATGATTGGTCGAGCGGCACTTCTACTCTATATAGGGTGATAGAGCTTACACCGTCAGAGCTTCGGAGCTTGGCACGCTTCATGAGGTCAGTACGTCTTTTGAGATCGGCACGCTTTTCGAGGTTGGCACGCAAAACGATGCGAAACGTGTGAAAAGTGAAGTGGGTGGTGTGAGTTGGAATATGCCGAACGCCCTCCTATTTATAGATGAAATGTTGCAACTTCGCGTATTACGAAGCTGCTTCGCGTATCGCGAAGGTGCACTAGCTTTGCTGAGTTAGTAGTAGGGTTGCCACGTGTCACCAGGTGTTGCCACGTGTCTCGACGTGTCATGCATGCAGAAGTGCACCTTCGCATATCGCGAAGATGCTTCAAGTTCGGTTCAAGTCTTTTGTCCTTCGCGTATCGCGAAGATGTCTGATCTGCAACTTCGCGTATCGCGAAGATGCAAGTTTTCATTTTTTTCATTTCCAGTCCTTGTACGATCCAAAAATACTAAAGCGGCCCTTATGCGGCTCGCGGCGATGCGAGCGTGCGAAGTGCAAAGTGCGCCATCAAAACGCTACATTACGCCCATCGCCCGAGTCCGAGTCCATGCGCGTGCGCGTCGGGTGCTTCTCACCCTCCGCTAGGACTATGGACTGTTGGGCAATGACTTGTGGTTTATGCTTGTATTTTGGGCTTAGTTTGGGCTGTATTATGTAAATCGAGATCTGTTGATCTCGGTTGGCTTTTGTATGTTTTGGGCCTAGGTTGGTATAACTATATATATGATGTATGTAGTTTAGGTCAAGGTTGTTCGTCCATTGTATTTGGAACTGTGTAAGCTAAGGGCTTAAGCACCCGACGTATAATATACGTGTGTTTTGAAGCTTCTTTGTGTGTTTTGCTTGTGTTCTTTATTGTCTCATAGAATCAGCTTGGTGATTAGTTTCCGCCTAATCATCGAGTATATTGATAACACATTGAAAGATCCGTTCACGGGACTTACAATTGGTATCAGAGCCTATAGACCTATTCTAGGCTTGGTTATTGGTGATATCAAGGATTCTGTTTTTGATCTAAGAAGGTTTCTCGTGTTGAAGGTTTCTGGATCTCGAAGAAGGGTGTTCTTCGTGTTCTTCTGGTGAGGAAGGCTGAATTCAGAATAGATTTTGGTATATCTTGCATTTAATTTGAATCCCATCTTTCTCGGGATTTAGTTAAATATTCAAGAATTACCATATCTTTGTCTATTCTTAGTTCCCGGGTTGAATTTGAAGTTTTCGGGAAGATTTCAAAGTTCATGGTCTGCAGTCAAGGTTTCAGGGACATTCTCAAGTTATCTGGCTAAATTCATTGTTCTCGGGCAGATTTGACAGTTCTTGGTCAAAACCAAAGTTCTCGGCCACGGTTTGAAGGTTCTCAGGAAAGTTTCAAGGTTCTCGGGATTGTTCTCTGGCTCTCTGGTTCTCTATTTGACTCGACAGTTCTTGGTGGTTTTCTTTTGTTTTTCGGGAAATCTTCCGGTGTTCTCTGGTGGATTTCAGCATTCTCAGGAAGTATTATGTGTTCTCGGGGAAGTTACAGAGTTCTAGGCTTGTTTTGCTTGTTTTTGGTCAAGTTTCAGGGTTCTCTGGATAGTTCTCTTGCTTTCCGATTCTCTGGTTGAATCAGCAGTTCTCGGGTCAAGTATCTGGTTCTCCGGTCAGTCTTTGGGTTCTCTGTTTGAAGACTTTGGGTTTGTTTTCGGTGTTTTATCATCATGGATCAATCCATCAACTCAGCACTTCACTAGGAGCTAGACTCCATTATGGGTACCGCTACACGTGTGCCCCGTCTGCTGAAGCATGAAGACTTCTATGAATGGAAGTTCATATTCGAAAAGTATGTCAAGATGAAAGACGCTAAGATGTGGAGGAGCATAGTTAGAGGTCCTCAACCAATCACATATGAGACAGCTGAAGGAGAAATTGCTGTCAAGCCTATCGAAATGTATGTTGATGCTGACTATGACAAGGTAGAAGAAGATCAGAAGGCACTTTCCACTCTTACAATGGCCCTGTCACCCAAAATTGCTCAAGGTTTCCGCAAGTTGCAATCAGCAAAGGCCCTATGGGAGGCACTGATAGAGGTCTATGAGGGAAATGAAGACATGAAGCGCAGTCATCAGGACTTGTTGCACCAAAAGTTCAATATGTTTAATCATGTTCTGGGTGAGTCCTTGGAAAGTCAGCTGCAAAGATTCATCACACTTGTTACTGAGATGAGATCAGCCAACATACACTTAACTCTCATTGAAACCAACAACAAGTTGATCAACTCTCTGCCACAAGGATGGGATATGAACATTGCTGTTATCAAGAAGACAAAGGATCTTTCTAGACTAACCCTATCTGAGGTGATCGCTATCATTAAGTCATGTGATATGGATGACAAGCAGCGAGCAATCGACCATGCAAATTCGTATACTACTGCTGGATACGCTGCGTCATCAAACAATGCACTTATATCACAGGACAACTTCTCATGTTTAAGTCCTCTCAGGGTGTGTACTCGCAGCCGCAGCAGCCAAATGGAAGTTTTTCCATGTTCAGATCAACTCAAGGCCAATTCATTCCACCTACATCTCAGCCACAGCCGCTTGCTTCCATATTCTTCCCACAGCCATCTCCACAGTCTCAACCCCAACCCACTGTTGCTTCTTCCAGCAAGTCTCCTGCCCAAGGACCTGCCATCTTAAAATAAACTCAAGAGAATATTGATCTCATGGCAGGCTTCATGAGTTGCTATAATTCTTTTCTTGCTGGAGACCTTGTTCAACCAGTTGGTCCTACTAAACTGGATCAGATTGATCCTGATGATGTGGAAGAGATGGACATCTCCTGGCAAATTGCCATGGCCGTATTCAGAGCGAAGAAGTTCACCAAAAGGACTGGCAGGAACAATTGAAACTTACCTGCAAACAAAAAGGTGGGTTTCAACAAGGAAAACCTCAAGTGCTACAATTGTCATGAACCAGGACACTTTGCCAGAGAATGCACAAAACCAACAAAGGAGGGAAATACTGATAGGGCTCTGGTTCCTGTGAATGATGCAAGGGGAGATAATGTTGTTGCTGGAAGAAATGAGCAAGGGTTAGTTGCACAACAGTTTGATTGGACTGATCAGATGGAGGCACTCACTGTTCAGGGTCAAAACGCAAACCTTGCTCAAGTTGATGATGTTGAAGATCAGGTGAAGAGTCTCCAGTTTGCTTTCATGGCTTCTAATTCTGCTGGTTCGTCTGAGGTAAACTCTAATTTGTGTTCTCAAGCATGCATTAGAAAGGTAGAGCTATTTCGTGTGCATAATAGTAATCTTGTTAGAGAAATGGAAAATATAAAACATGAAAACTATACTCTTAAGAAACTTGAGAAGGGTCTTACAGAAAAACTAGAAGCATCAAACAAAGATTTTTCAAAACTGCAAAGTGATTTCAGTGTCAAGTGTTGTCACATCTTAGATGCCAATAAGAAAATTGCTGATTTAACCGCCAAACTTGAAGCATCTATTTAGGAAAACGCTAAACTAACGAATAAATTTGAAAACACTGAGTTCAATTTTAAAAAGTTTGATGTTTCTAGTGTCGTCGTTGAGTCATTGATTGAAAAGCAATTAAGATGGAAAGAAAATAGGGGTGAGGGAATTGGGTATAATGAGGTTCCACCTCCATACAATGATAATTATACTCCCTCTCCATTTGTTGTTGAGGAATGAAAGGATAATACCCGGGTTTGTCAAACCAGCTCAATCGATTGTGAAAGTGAATGATACTAATGTTTCTACTTCACGTGCAGACGAAATAATCATTGAGGATTGGGTGGACGATGAGGAAGATTTACTTATTTTGCCTAATAAAGACAATTTTAATAATGCATGTTTTGAATTGTGTGATTTATCCTCTGTTAAGACTAATGCTTGTGTGGGCTTTGTTTTTAAGAGCATAAACAATTGTGTGGTTAAATGTTCTAGTAGCACTAATAAGTGTGATATATATTTAAATACTAATGTTAAACAGGAAAACGCTAGTAAATACACACCACCAAAACCTGTTAAAGAAGTAAACACAGGCATGAAAAGTGCAAGTAAATCAACCACTAAGGTCGATGCGAGACAACAAATTTGCAAAGTAGATCGAGACCAGGAATTGGCCACCCAGATTTACATGTGAAGCGACAAACTTGTTTCAACTGTGGCATTCCTGGTCACATTGCTAGAAACTGCCCACATCGTCCTTATGTCCCATATTATGGACACCGTCAGAGGAGCGTGCCTCGGAATACTTTCAACAAATCACATTCGAATAAATCAAAGTATTTCAAGGCAAGTCATTCTAATGGAAATTGGATTCGAGACAAGGCCGATCGTGCCAAAATTAGACAAGCAACTCATGCCATGTCTCGAAAACACGTCGGAAAGCCGAGTTTGGTTTCGAAACCTTCACACGTTTCGGGATCGAAATTAAAAACCAAATCAAATCTTTCACGGTTTTCCGATCGCAAACCTGAGACAAAGCAAGTCATTTGTGTGAGCCACAAAATTTTAAAACCAAATTACAAATGGCTACCTAAGTCTCCGGTCTCTAAACCTCAGAACTCTTCATGTGCAATTCTAGATAATCGAGAAGACATGTCTTGGCTGCCCGTATCTCAAATTGATAAACTTGGTGTGCCCAGAGTGACTATGGACTGGGTACCAAAATCAAACGGATCTCGCACATGTTGCAGGAACTGCTATGGAAGAATATCATCAGACCATGGTTTGTTGATAGTGGTTGTTCCAGGCACAAGAAAGGGGACATATCTCAACTGAACAACATTCAGATATTTAATGGAGGCTATGTTTCCTTTGCAGGAGGGGAGAAAGGTAAAATCACAAAGAAGGGTACAGTAAGTAATGGAGTATTGAGATTTGAAAACGTAACCTTGGTTCCTAAATTAAAACACAGTCTGCTCAGTGTTTCGTAGATTTGTGATAAAAGCTTTTCAACTCATTTCACGAACAAAGAGTGCTTGATTTTAAAACCTGGTATAATTATACCAGAGGACTGGGTTCTTGTTCAATCACAAAGAAAAGATAATGCTTACGTGATCGACATGAACAGAAATGTTCCAGAAGAAATTACATGTCTATTTTCAAAAGTATCGGAACACAATGCCATGTTGTGGCATCGTAGTCTTGGACATGCAAATGTCAAAAACCTGAACCGTCTCTCTAAACACAACATTGTTCGAGGTTTTCCAATCAAAGATTTTATAACAACTGAAAATGTGTTGCTTGCGCTTTGGGCAAACATCACCGCAAACCTCACAAGCCGAAAGTGTTTAATTCCATCTCATCTGTGTTTCAGTTGCTTCACATGGATCTGTTTGGTCCGGTACACGTACTGATGATTACTCACGTTTTACTTGGGTGTTTTTCTTGTCAAATAAGAGTGAAAATGCAGAGCTGATCAAGAGGTTCGTGGTGCTAATGGAAAATCAGCTAAAACTGAAGCTCAAGAGTATTCGTTGCGACAATGGAACTGAGTTCAAGAACTCCGTGTTAAATCACTTCTGTGCTGAAAGGGGCGTGCTCAGACAATACAGTTCAGCTCGCACACCGCAACAAAATGGTGTTGCTGAGAGAAGAAACCGAACTCTCATCGAGGCAGCAAGAACTATGCTGTGTGACTCAAAACTACCGCTATTTTTCTGGGGCTGAAGCTGTTAACACTGCATGCCACGTGCAGAATCGAGTTCTGATCAACAAAAGCCAGATGAAAACTCCATATGAGATCGTCTATGGACAAAAACCCACTGTTGCTCATTTTTGTGCGTTCGGATGTCCATGCACACTGTTGAAACTTGACATGACTCCGAAATTTGGAGCAAAGGCCGATGACTGCTATTTTGTGGGCTATGCGGGTCACACTGCTTACAGGGTATATAACAAGTCCACAAAGAAAATCGTGGAATCGTACGATATTCGGTGGCTTGAGGAAAATGAGACGGATACTAGAGTTGGACCTGACTAGTTGTTTGACTACAACGAACTATTCAAGCCATTCAATGTGCTTTCAGCCATCAATGCTGAAAATTCTAATATAGTGGGATGTGCTGATGAAGATGAAGAGCTGCTTGATATTCTTCAAAAGGGGCCGGTTACGGGTATCGATCCACCAGAATTGTTCGACAATAGTCAACCGTCTCCCTCGGGTTCTCAAGATCCTGATCCGACACCTGTCTCAGAATCAACTCCAAGTTCTCCAGTTGAGAGGAGTTTGCCTTCAACCTCCAACTAATGCATTGCATTAGTTGAGGGGGAGAGTCTCCTCAGACAAGTTTTTGGCAGTACTCCCTTTCCAGATGCTATTCCAAACGAATACATTGCTAGTACCTCGTATCAGCATAGTACAGCAGCTTCTGGTTGGAGAAATCCTCTAATTGATTCGCTTGACGAACTCACAAACTTTCCGGCCACCAGCAGTGTTCCAGATCACTTCGTTCCATCAAGAATTCAACGGGATCATCCAATCAAAAATATCATTGGTCCCCTCGATTCGGGTGTGTCAACCGGAAGTCAAACAGGAAACATAAACAATTGTCTCTACTCCTGTTTCATTTCTCAGATCGAACCAAAATTAGTTGATATGGCACTTCAGGAACCTAGCTGGGTAGATGCAATGCATGAAGAGCTGAATTAGTTTGACAAGCTAAATGTCTGGAAATTGGTGGAACTGCCTAAAGGGAAAAAGTCGCTTGACATGAGATGGGTTTTCAAAAACAAACAAGACGATACTAGGGTTATTATCAGATACAAGGCTCGTCTTATGGTTCGTGGATTTCGTCAGGTAGAAGGGTTGGACTACACAGAAGTTTACGCTCCCGTAGCTCGTCTTGAGGAAATTCGTATATTCTTGGCATATGCATCCTATATGGGATTTGCTGTTTATCAAATGGATGTCAAGACCGCCTGTCACACCCCGACTAGGTAGTTGCGGAAGCGTAATACGGGAATGTAACAGATAACACTGGTATCAACCACATTATTTATAAAGAAAATTCAACAACTAGTTTACATCATATTACATTGGTAGGTACTATGTTTACAAACTAGGTGAAAAACACATAACCGGTTTACGAGCTTCTTATACAGTATTATATCAGCGTCTATTCACAGCTATTCAACTTTCTTCCTAACACCAAGCATGTAAGCAAATCATTCCACTTTTGCTTTACCTGAAAAGCATGTTAAAACGGGTCAACTACGTCTAGTTGGTGAGTTTCAAGTTTCACGAGTATCAATGAAATCAGTACACAAGTTCGTAAAGTTTACAGTGTGTACGTATATATGTATGTGTATGATGTATTATACTAAGCCACAAGTGAAACCGAAACGAGCTATACTGCATGGCCTCTCCTGCCCATGCACTCCTGTTGGCATTTAACAGCCAATTTGCCCCATGTATGTACTATGTCTAACACCACATAGCAGTATGTAAATATATAATGACAATGTGCAACTGGTTTTACATATGTTCCGGCTTACCCCACCGGCTCTGTCACAGTTGGGTTTGTCAAACCGATAGTACTATCCACACGCCACCGGCACGAAGTTAATCACTTGTGTTTGTGGGGACTTGTCAAGTGTTAGTACTTAGATAATCCACATCATCACACGTTTTCAAGTATATCAGTATATGTACACATGCTTTTCACCCCAAAAGTTCGTAAAACAGTTTAGAAAGTGGGGGTCGTGAAACTCACCTTATCGTAGTTCGCACAGAAATTACGTGTCAATAAGTCAATTGCCTCGTTTATAGCCTGATTCCTATAAACGGTATCGTATCGTTAATACTAGTACAGTGTTCAAGCTAAGTCGGGCTGTATAGATAATCTGGGTATAGCTGTTAGGCCCAGAACATGACCATAGTCTTAGATTGTGACGTTGTATACTATGAAATGTTTAAAACTGGATTTGGCTCAGTTTCACCGTTTTCCGAGCCTAGCTCAGTTGATCGTTTATACGTTTCGGGATTAGGTAAGATCACATAAACTTAAGTAAATATATTGATTGATAAAATGATTCGATTTATGAAAGAATTTTAAGGTTTCGGTGCCTGGTTTGATCGCAGGGTTCGTTTCCGTTTTCACACGGGTTTGATTATACAAAACGCGCATAATCCCCCCGAATTGTCCGGAATTTTCGTAAAAAGTTTGTTTTTATTAATATCATTCAAAAATATGATATTTGACCACTTTTGACATTTTGACATACCAGTCAGTCCGTTAAACACAAAACTGCCGGTTTCGTTAAAACAATTATAATTTAAATCTTTGATAAATCATAACTAAATATGTAATTATATATAAATTATGTAAATTTTTGTAAAAATACATTAAGACATGGAGAATTTTATAAAAATATTTTCAGAAATTTTATGATTATTTATTTATTTATAAAAATTCATTTAATAGGTTATAATCATGTAATAAATGGCCCGTTTATATCAAACGACCTCCGAAAAATCCGATAATTTTTACCAATGGTCTCAATGTCATTACATAGCCCCTGCAAAATTTCCAGAACCTAACTCTTTTGAAAAAATGCCTTTTTGTGCGTTTTTCGGCTGTTAAAATTCGGTTAAACCATGATTGCACAAACCATACTTAGGCATTTCCAATGATTCCCAAACTTTACCAGTGATCTTACCATCCCATATCAAACTCCAAAACCAAGTTTCATAATTTTTCAATATGTTTAGCTATTTTTCCCAAATAAACGCTCATAAACGGGAATAAATTCACCAAATATTCTCCGTTTATCGAAAAATTACCAAATTTGAACAGGGACTCATTTATATGATCCCTAATGTCCCTGCAAATTTTTACAAGCTAACAACAAGCACGTCACAACCTAATACTAAACAGCCCCTAAACGAGTATTACGGGTTTACCTTGTCGGTTTTCGATGAATTTTGCTAGCTTAAACGACTTTCCGGGTCTCGGGTTGCAAACTCAGTATATCTACATATCATATAACATCAAACCAAGAATAAATCATCCATCTAACAACCTTGATAATTAGGGTTTCGGTTTTGGGTTCAAACCGAACTTTCTAACCGTAAAAACGTTGTATTCATGTTCTAATCCGCGTTTTTGACCAAAAAAGTATATGTTCCTGGTTTGTAAACATGTTTAACATCAAAACATAATTTTACTTGATTTTTAGGGTTTTTGGATGGTTAAACATGTTTAAAACTAACTAAAACATGTTTATATGTTAATTATATGCATCAAACTTTGTTAAATCTTTATAGAATTTGATCTTACCTTAGGGTTTTTGAAAGGGAGTTGAGAGAACAGAGGTTAGAGCTGCTGGACTTCAAAATATGTTGTATGTTGTATTGAATAACAAAGCTTAGGATGTAAGTTTATAAAAAGGTGTGATGTTTGGTGGCTAATATGTTCCGATCGGAATTCTTTAGAGGCCCTTAATGGGCTGTTTTGGCCCATTAAATTATACATACAAGCCCAAACATGAAAAGCCCACTTCAAATTTAGTTCGGGTCCGGTTTTTCGCAAGAAAATTAATTCGGGTGTAAGAAATAGCGTAAAAACGAGTGTTTTTCAGCTTATTTTTGTAAAATAAGAAAAACGTACTGACTCGTTGTAAAATTCCAAAATATTTTCACGGATTGCTTAGAACATGTCATATAAGTGTTTTATAAATCTTTTTCGGCTTAACGGATGCTACAATGCTTGTTTTAATATTAACGATTGCGTTTAAGCTTATAGCGTATCGATAAACGAAACCTTTTTCGTTTAAAGAGTTTTAAACGTACCGGGGCCTAAATATCAATATGTTAGCCTCTATAACATATATATAACTCGTATATGACCCCTCAGTATGTATACGGGTCATAATTAGTATCGGTCGGTTACTCGTTTAAGCACTACGAATTAACCGATTTATCGTTTACTTGTTACGTAAAGAATATAGTGTACCTCGTTTTGTCATGAATGTCACATTCTCCCCCCGTTAAGAAATTTCGTCCCCGAAATTTAATGTGTCATCGGTTTTCTAGGGAACAGGTGTGGGTATTTCTTTCGGAATTTGTCTTTTCGTTCCCAAGTATATTCGGGTCCTTGTTTTGAATTCCACCGAACTTTTACCAATGAAATTTTGTTGTGTCGTAACTGTTTGGTTTTCCCGTCTACAATTTCTACCGGTTCCTCTACGAAGTTGAGTTTTTCGTTGATCTGAACATCTTCCAGTGGTACTATTGTCGTTTCATCAGTCAAACACTTTTTCAGATTCGATACATGAAACACGTCATGAATAGTGCTCAGTTCTAAGGGTAGTTTTAATCGGTAAGCTACGGGACCAATTTTTGCAATAATCTCAAAAGGTCCGATGGGCTAGTTTACCAGTCTTTCCAAACCTTATAACACCCTTCCATGGCGATACTTTTAAAAATACCTTATCACCTATTTCAAAAGATAACGGTTTTCTGCGAACATCGGTATAACTCTTTTGTCGGTCACGGGCAGCTTTCAATTTTTGTTTAACTTGGTGAATCTTATCGGTGGTTTCCTGAATTAAATCGGATCTTGAAATTTGAGTATCACCCACTTCTGTCCAACATAGTGGTGATCTACATTTTCGCCCGTATAGAGCTTCATAAGGTGCTGCTTGTATACTACTGTGATAACTGTTATTGTAAGAGAATTCAATGAGCGGGAGGTGTTGATCCCAATTCCCTTTAAAGTCCAGTACACAAGCACGAAGTAAATCTTCTAAGGTTTGGATGGTTCGTTCAGATTGACCATCGGTTTGGGGATGGTAAGCCGTACTTTGGTCGATTCGGGTTCCCAAGGCTTCTTGTACTGCTTGCCAGAAATGTGAAGTAAAGTGACTGTCTCGATCGGAAAAAATCGAAAGAGGTACTCCGTGTCGAGATACTATTTCATCGATGTAAATTTGAGCAAGTTTTTCGGTGGTGTAGTTGTTACGGATGGGAATAAAGTGTGCGGATTTGGTTAATCGGTCCACAATTACCCAAATTGCGTTGTGTCCTCTAGCGGTTTTAGGAAGGTGTGTCACAAAGTCCATGGTAATTTGTTCCCATTTCCATTGTGGGATTTCGGGTTGTTGTAACATTCCCGAAGGTTTTTGATATTCCGCCTTTACTCTTGCACATGTTGCACATTTACTTACATACACGGCTATATCCTTTTTCATACCAGGCCACCAGTAAAATTCTTTGACATCCTTATACATCTTATCAGTACCTGGATGAATAGAATATTTGGATTTGTGTGCTTCATCAAGTATCAGCTTTCGGAGTTTATGAAGTGTTGGAATCCAGACCCGGTTTTTGTAATAATATACTTCATCGGTTTTCTTCTCAAAATTCCTTTCATTTCCATGTAGTTCTTCTTTTTCTAGCTGATCTGTCTTCAAGGCCTCATCTTGTGCAATGCGAACTCGTTCGGTTAGGCTACTTTGAACAATCATTTCGAGTGCTCGTACCCTTAATGGTCTGATTCTGTCTTTTCGGCTTAAAGCATCAGCTACTACGTTAGCCTTACCCGGGTGGTATTTAATCTCACAATCATAATCATTTAACAGTTCTACCCATCTCCTTTGTCTCATGTTTAGCTCTTTCTGATCGAATATGTGTTGTAAGCTTTTGTGATCAGTATAGATGGTACATTTAGTGCCATACAAGTAATGTCTCCAAATCTTCAATGCAAAGATAACTGCTCCCAATTCCAAATCATGGGTCGTATAATTCTTTTCATGCACTTTTAATTGTCGGGAAGCATATGCTATTACTTTCTTTCTTTGCATTAGTACGCATCCTAAACCTTTACGAGATGCGTCACAATATACCACCAATTCATCAGTTCCATCTGGAAGGCTTAATATTGGAGCCTCACATAACTTCTGTTTTAACGTTTGGAAGGCCATTTCTTGTTCTTCTCCCCATTCATATGCTCGATCTTTTTGAGTTAGGAGGGTTAGAGGTTGTGCAATACTTGAAAAGTTTTCAATGAATCTTCTATAATACCCGGCTAGTCCTAAGAATTGACGAATTTCTCTTGGTGACTTAGGCACTTGCCAATTCTTAATAGCCTCAATTTTACTTGGGTCTACTTGGATTCCTTGATGGTTCACAATGTGTCCCAAAAACTGCACTTCTTGTAGCCAAAACTCACATTGGACAACTTTGCGTATAACTTCTCTTGTCTCAATAATTTTAAGATTTCCCGCAAATGTTGTTCGTGTTCCTCCTTACTTCTCGAATATATCAAAATGTCATCGATAAATACTATCACGAACTTGTCAAGGTAAGGTTTGCAAACTCGGTTCATGAGGTCCATAAACACTGCAGGTGCATTTGTCAACCCAAACGGCATAACCAAAAATTCATAGTGACCATACCGAGTTCGGAAAGCTGTTTTTGGTACGTCTTCTTCCTGAATTCTTACTTGATGATAACCAGATCTAAGATCAATTTTTGAAAAATACTTCGCACCTTGGAGCTGATCAAACAAGTCATCAATTCGAGGTAAGGGGTATCTATTCTTTATAGTCACTTTATTCAATTCCCGGTAATCAATACACATTCGAAAACTCCCGTCTTTCTTCTTTACAAACAACACTGGTGCTCCCCACGGTGAGTAACTAGGGCGAATAAAACCCCTGTCCAGTAATTCTTGTAACTGGTTGGACAGTTCTTGCATTTCAGAAGGTGCAAGTCGATAAGGTGCCTTAGCAATGGGTGCTGTTCCCGGTATCAAGTCAATACGGAATTCAACTTGTCGGGTCGGTGGTAAACCAGGCAACTCATCGGGGAATACATCTGAATACTCGTGTACCACTGGGATGTCTTCCATTCGTTTTTCCTCGGGTTCCTTAACCGTTACGCTCGCCAAGTATAATGTACAACCTCGGCGTAAATATCTCAATGCCTTAAGTTGAGATATGAGAGGCAGTACTGTACCAGATTTCTCACCTTGAACAATCATAGCTTCATCATTCGGAAGAGATATTCTAACGGTCTTATCCTTACAGACAATTTCAGCTTTATACTTAGATAGCCAGTCCATACCGACTATAACATCGAAACTTCCCAATTCCACTGGAAGTAAATCAATAAGGAATGGGTGGTCGTTTAGGATAAGGGAACAGTTTCGGGCTATTCGGTTAACAAGTATAGACTTACCGTTAGCGAGTTCTATAATATATGGTTTTGTTAGTTCACTAACCGGCATATTTTCTAAAGGTAAGAAATTAACAGATACGAAACTTCTATCGGCGCCCGTATCAAACAAAACTGAAGCATACTGACCCGAAACTAAGAATGTACCTGTCACCACATTCGGATCTTGACGTGCTTCACCCGGTCCTAATACAAACGCGCGTCCCTTAGCTGTGTTGGAGGTTGATGCTTGTGCTTGGTTCTGCCTTCTCACTGTACTCGGGTTCAAATTAGGGCAGTATCTCCGAAAATGTTCCGTACTGCCACATTCATAGCAGGCACGGAGGTTCGTGGTAGGTGGGGTTTGTTGGTTGAGTTGTGGGCGGTTTGGTTGAGGTCGAGGGAGTTGAGTTGATTGCGGTGGACGGTTAACAGTGTTGGTGGGGGTTATACAATTGGGGGCATAGTGTCCCGTTCTTCCACACTTTTGACAGATTATCGGTTTGCAATCACCCACATGATGAAAGTTACATCTTCTACATTTCGGTAACGTCCCTTTATAGGTTTCTTGTTTTACATTAGAACTGGTCATGGCATAACTTCGGGTATTCGGACGAGTCCGCTTGTTTTGAAGGTTTCCTTGCATTCTTGTCCCATAATCAGTTCGTTTTATACTTGTTGTTTCACCTGGCATCCTTATTACTCCACTTCTCATCAGATCAAAAGTAACGACACCCGTTTGAGATACAACACTTTCTAATGTCGGGTGGGCAACTGAATTCACTATACTTCTCACAGCAGGGGTCAGTCCCCAGATATAACGTTCAATTCTCTTTGCTTCCGGTGTAACCAACCACGGAACTAAGCGGGACAGTTCGTTAAAATGATTCGTGTATCCCACGTGATCCGCTCCTTTCATTTCCAGATTCCATAACTCGTGTTCCAACCTCTGAATCTCACTTTTAGGACAAAAATGCTCTAACATGAGGGTTTTTAATTCAGTCCATGACATACGATTAATAGCATCTTGTCCCCTTATTTGGACTACTGTGTTCCACCACATCAGCGCTTGGTCTAGAAACATACTGGTAGCAAATTTGACCACGCGGTTCGGTGGACACTCACTGATATTAATTACTGACTCGGTCTTTTCTATCCATTTGACCAGCCCGCTAGGTCCTTCAATACCCTTAAACTCAATCGGTTTACATGATGTAAATTGTTTGTATGAATACTCCTGACGCGGGGGTTCTCGGTTATTATTATTATTATTAGTTGTGTTAACAACCGGTACAGGGTTCGGGATATTATCAGGGTGCACAATAGGTTCTGGGTTCCCAGTGACATTCATAGTTGGGAGAGTGTTATTATTATTTATGACATTATCAGTATTCACCGGAATAGTAACACCCGGGGCTACATTAGTGTCCGGCGGAGGTGTATTAACAGTGGCCGTGGTGGTGCTCGTAGGTTGATTAACAGTATTGTTAGCACGTATGCCTGCAGTGACTTGGGCTACAATTGTTGGTATCACTGCTTGTAGTTGACGAGCAATCATTGCGGCCACTTCCGCCTCAGACAAAGGGTTTGCTTTCTTCGGGGCCATTCTATAAAATAATCAATTATATAATAATCAATATCGTTTCACTATAATCAGCACAACTTTACAATATTTCAATTTCACAACACATAACTATGCCAAAGAAAACACGTTTGTATTAATTATAATCATTACTGTACATATGCATCCAAAATTAGCGCATAGGCTTAACCTGGTATAGGCCAGCGCTTGTATATGCGTATCAAAATTTGTCACCAAGTGACATGTAGACTTAACCCGATAAGGGCCAGTGCTTGAAATAGTACTAAACCACAAACAACTCCCAAGCCAGCCCAACACGCTGTAACAAAATGCTGCTTGGGATATCAAAAGACTATATACATAAGACCAGACTACTAGGTCCTATCCATTCTTTGCAACATGAAGCCACAACCAAACAACAGCAGCCACTAGGGCCGCATTAACCGCTAAACACGCTCCCAGTAGTATCATCGCTCGATCCTGACGCCCATGGCTGTGAGCACTGGATCTTTGCACAATTCTGATTTCCTGTTGCATATACCTCATGTGATCATACATATCATGTCTATGCTGGTTTAGGCTATTTATCGAATGTGAGTGTTCTAAGAGCTGATTAGTTGCTAAACCAAACCATGCTGAATCAGAATGACGAGGTGGCTCGGGTACCGGGGCGGGTAAACCCCAAGTAGGAATAGGTATCTCGGTTACCTGGACACGCGATGTTTCTCCCCTATGGTACGTAGATCGAGGTGGGGGAAAAGTGTGCTCAGGTGGACGCACTGAAATGCGAGCAGTCTGACGGTTTCTAATTGTGGGTGGGGGTACTGGTGCATGCTGTACAGGTGGAGTAGGGGATCTGGGTGCTCTAACAGGTGAATGATAAGCACTAGTAGCTCCCTGTTCTACTACATTCCTAGGGGATTCCCTAGGGGGGTAGGTGTCACAACGGTAACCCGATAAGTCGGGTTGATCTGGAGGTACCTCGCGAGGAATTACCGCGTTTGCACCTTCTTCTATCTCCTCTGGTTCCTCCTCAGTTTCTTCTTCCGGATCCTCCTCCTCCTCCTCAGGCCTTGTTGGTAGGGCATTAGGTACACGATCAGTAGATCTTGACATATTCCTGCACAATGGTTAGTGATAAGAATAATATCCTTCTATATTAATCATAGTAAAATACATGTAGGTATTATATACACATAAGCACAAATAATCATTTATATACACAAATATTTATTATTATATTTTATACACATATGTTGCTGTTTTTACCTATTCGATTGTTTATCGACTTCTTCTCGAATTTCCTCGTACAAACAAGTCTGTTATTACGTTCCGGACCATAATAACCCACTTGTCCATTCGCGTTCATCACGAGAATCATTCGTGTATATTAATTAATATTATTTTATTCCCAGAGTTAATCGAGCCTACGGTTATCTTAGGGTATCTTAAGGGACATCCTAATTCTTTATAACCAATGGCTCTGATACCAACTTCTGTCACACCCCGACTAGGTAGTTGCGGAAGCGTAATACGGGAATGTAACAGATAACACTGGTATCAACCACATTGTTTATAAAGAAAATTCAACAACTAGTTTACATCATATTACATTGGTAGGTACTATGTTTACAAACTAGGTGAAAAACACATAACCGGTTTACGAGCTTCTTATACAGTATTATATCAGCGTCTATTCACAGCTATTCAACTTTCTTCCTAACACCAAGCATGTAAGCAAATCATTCCACTTTTGCTTTACCTGAAAAGCATATTAAAACGGGTCAACTACGTCTAGTTGGTGAGTTTCAAGTTTCACGAGTATCAATGAAATCAGTACACAAGTTCGTAAAGTTTACAGTGTGTATGTATATATGTATGTGTATGATGTATTATACTAAGCCACAAGTGAAACCGAAACGAGCTATACTGCATGGCCTCTCCTGCCCATGCACTCCTGTTGGCATTTAACAGCCAATTTGCCCCATGTATGTACTATGTCTAACACCACATAGCAGTATGTAAATATATAATGACAATGTGCAACTGGTTTTACATATGTTCCGGCTTACCCCACCGGCTCTGTCACAGTTGGGTTTGTCAAACCGATAGTACTATCCACACGCCACCGGCACGAAGTTAATCACTTGTGTTTGTGGGGACTTGTCAAGTGTTAGTACTTAGATAATCCACATCATCACACGTTTTCAAGTATATCAGTATATGTACACATGCTTTTCACCCCAAAAGTTCGTAAAACAGTTTAGAAAGTGGGGGTCGTGAAACTCACCTTATCGTAGTTCGCACAGAAATTACGTGTCAATAAGTCAATTGCCTCGTTTATAGCCTGATTCCTATAAACGGTATCGTATCGTTAATACTAGTACAGTGTTCAAGCTAAGTCGGGCTGTATAGATAATCTGGGTATAGCTGTTAGGCCCAGAACATGACCATAGTCTTAGATTGTGACGTTGTATACTATGAAATGTTTAAAACTGGATTTGGCTCAGTTTCACCGTTTTCCGAGCCTAGCTCAGTTGATCGTTTATACGTTTCGGGATTAGGTAAGATCACATAAACTTAAGTAAATATATTGATTGATAAAATGATTCGATTTATGAAAGAATTTTAAGGTTTCGGTGCCTGGTTTGATCGCAGGGTTCGTTTCCGTTTTCACACGGGTTTGATTATACAAAACGCGCATAATCCCCCCGAATTGTCCGGAATTTTCGTAAAAAGTTTGTTTTTATTAATATCATTCAAAAATATGATATTTGACCACTTTTGACATTTTGACATACCAGTCAGTCCGTTAAACACAAAACTGCCGGTTTCGTTAAAACAATTATAATTTAAATCTTTGATAAATCATAACTAAATATGTAATTATATATAAATTATGTAAATTTTTGTAAAAATACATTAAGACATGGAGAATTTTATAAAAATATTTTCAGAAATTTTATGATTATTTATTTATTTATAAAAATTCATTTAATAGGTTATAATCATGTAATAAATGGCCCGTTTATATCAAACGACCTCCGAAAAATCCGATAATTTTTACAAATGGTCTCAATGTCATTACATAGCCCCTGAAAAATTTCCAGAACCTAACTCTTTTGACAAAATGCCTTTTTGTGTGTTTTTCGGCTGTTAAAATTCGGTTAAACCATGATTGCACAAACCATACTTAGGCATTTCCAATGATTCCTAAACTTTACTAGTGATCTTACCATCCCATATCAAACTCCAAAACCAAGTTTCATAATTTTTCAATATGTTTAGCTATTTTTCCCAAATAAACGCTCATAAACGGGAATAAATTCACCAAATATTCTCCGTTTATCGAAAAATTACCAAATTTGAACAGGGACTCATTTATATGATCCATAATGTCCCTGCAAATTTTCACAAGCTAACAACAAGCACGTCACAACCTAATACTAAACAGCCCCTAAACGAGTATTACGGGTTTACCTTGTCGGTTTTCGATGAATTTTGCTAGCTTAAACGACTTTCCGGGTCTCGGGTTGGAAACTCAGTATATCTACATATCATATAACATCAAACCAAGCATAAATCATCCATGTAACAACCTTGATAATTAGGGTTTCGGTTTTGGGTTCAAACCGAACTTTCTAACCGTAAAAACGTTGTATTCATGTTCTAATCCGCGTTTTTGACCAAAAAAGTATATGTTCCTGGTTTGTAAACATGTTTAACATCAAAACATAATTTTACTTGATTTTTAGGGTTTTTGGATGGTTAAACATGTTTAAAACTAACTAAAACATGTTTATATGTTAATTATATGCATCAAACTTTGTTAAATCTGTATAGAATTTGATCTTACCTTAGGGTTTTTGAAAGGGAGTTGAGAGAACAGAGGTTAGAGCTGCTGGACTTCAAAATATGTTGTATGTTGTATTGAATAACAAAGCTTAGGATGTAAGTTTATAAAAAGGTGTGATGTTTGGTGGCTAATATGTTCCGATCGGAATTCTTTAGAGGCCCTTAATGGGCTGTTTTGGCCCATTAAATTATACATACAAGCCCAAACATGAAAAGCCCACTTCAAATTTAGTTCGGGTCCGGTTTTTCGCAAGAAAATTAATTCGGGTGTAAGAAATAGCGTAAAAACGAGTGTTTTTCAGCTTATTTTTGTAAAATAAGAAAAACGTACTGACACGTTGTAAAATTCCAAAATATTTTCACGGATTGCTTAGAACATGTCATATAAGTGTTTTATAAATCTTTTTCGGCTTAACGGATGCTACAATGCTTGTTTTGATATTAACGATTGCGTTTAAGCTTATAGCGTATCGATAAACGAAACCTTTTTCGTTTAAAGAGTTTTAAACGTACCGGGGCCTAAATATCAATATGTTAGCCTCTATAACATATATATAACTCGTATATGACCCCTCAGTATGTATACGGGTCATAATTAGTATCGGTCGGTTACTCGTTTAAGCACTACGAATTAACCGATTTATCGTTTACTTGTTACGTAAAGAATATAGTGTACCTCGTTTTGTCATGAATGTCACACCGCCTTTCTGTTCGGGGAAGTAAAGGAAGAAATCTATGTGGATCAGCCACCAGGTTTAAAGAGTTCTAAGTATCCTGATCACGTTTACAAGCGTGGGACCGTTGATCAGACCCTGTTTCTGAAGACGGTTGGAAAGGACCTCATCCTTGTCCAAATCTATGTGGATGACATCATTTTCGGTTCTACCAGCACCACTTTATGTACTGAATTTGAGGAGGTTATGAAGAAGAGGTTTGAGATGAGTTCACTGGGAGAGATGATGACATTTTTGGGTTTACAGGTTTGTCCGAGTGCAACAGGGATTTTACTACATCAAGGGAAATATGTCGAAGACATTCTAGGAAAGTTCGACTTCCAAGACTCCAAATCGGCAGCGACTCCCATGGCGGAAAGACCACTTTTTTCTTCTGATGCCGAAGGGAAATCCGTAGATCAAACATACTATCGATCAATGATCGGATCTCTTATGTATCTCACTGCTAGTCGTCCCGACATCATGTTTGTTGTTTGTCAATGCACGCGTTTCCAGGCTAACCCTAAACTCTCTCATTTAATTGCTATTAAATGTATCTTTCTTTATCTGAAAGGGCAACCGAAGCTTGGTCTTTGGTATCCCAAAAACTCAGAATTTGATTTGTATGCTTTTGCTGACAACAATTATGGAGGTGATGATATTGATAGGAAATAAACATATGCGGGATGTCTGTACTTGGGTGATCGCCTGATTTCGTGGCAATGCAAGAAACAATAGACGGTGTCTACTTCTACCGCCGAGGCTGAGTATGTGGCTGCTTCCTCATGCTGCTCACAAGTTATCTGGATGCAACATCAATTGCTGGATTACGGTTTGGAATTTCTTGACATTCCCATCTTTTGTGATAATGATGCTGCTATTGCTATTGTTAAAAATCCTGTTCAGCATTCCAAAACCAAGCACATTGACATCAAGGTCCATTTTATTCGTGACTGTTACGACCGGAAACTGATTCATCTTGAACAGATCCACACTGATAATAATGTGGCGGACCTATTTACGAAACCGGTCGGAACAGCCAGATTCAATGTGCTTGTAGGGTTTCTTAATATGCTACGTTTTGAAGACTGAGTATTCGTGAGGTAAATTTGTACATAAAAGTTTTTCGGTTTTCAGTAAAATTTCTGTACAAATTTAGGGGGAGAAAAAAAAAATACAAAAAGAGTGTGTGTGCGTTTTTTTAAAAAAAAATTCTTCAAAAACGTTTTGTTCTTTTGCTTAAAATCATGCCGGTTACTCAAGTTCAACGGACATATTTCATATGTTTAGTCCTGTCATAAATTCTTGACTCACGGGATAGCCATTAACCTTAGGGCTGAAAGTGACCGGGGCAACTGAACATAAAAATTGTTTTTGTTTAACTATCATTTTAAGTTCTCTCACTGAAAATTATGTCGGCCACCTAAAGTTTGAGGGACACATTTTATGTGTTTGGTCCTATCGTCTACATGTAGACTCATAAGATAGCCATTCACCTAAAAACTGAAGGTAACTGGGGTGATTGGATTTAAAATTGTCTTCAGGATCATCATCTGGGAAGTGATATTATTATTCAGCTAAAAGCTTTTTAGAAGCTTAAAATATTTTCAAATGAAAATTGATCCAACCTTTGAAAAATGATAGATAAATTGATTTTGTGTGCCTAACGTGTGAAGTTATTTGGCTAAAAAGGCTTTTGATTAGTCATTGATGTGTATGGTAGCTTTCCATGATAACTAAAAGGTTGAAGTGATATAAACTAAATCTGCTAAACTTATTGGGGAGAGTCCTTTTGAAGATGCTTTGCATGTCCCTAGATACATCTCTCCGAATGATGGGCAGAAAAGTAATTACCCAGTCATACACGAGCCCGTTAGTGTCTTGGTCACCAAAAATATTATATTAAAAAAAAACATTTGTATATCTATGATGTAAATTTATATGAAATTATTGTCATTCAAACTTGTTTTCCAAAAGCTTAAAGGGGTCCCAGGGAACTACAGGGGTGGGGCATACAAATAAGTCCTAAACACCTTGAATATAAGGCTTGTAAGTCCGGCTGGCATGTAAGTCCAACGTTCAACCTTAAAGCTTAAAATTATTTTTGTATAGAGAAAATTCTTTTGAACAAACACTAGGGGGTTGGAGTCAAATTGGGGTGATCTGGGGAAAGCGAAATACACCTTGAGAATAGATAAGGGGCATCATAGGTCCATAAGTGATGTCCATGTAAGCTTTATGCCTAATTGAATCCAATCATACCACTGGCGCAATGAAAATCATGACAATTACCTGCTATCAACCTTTTCACTATGTCTCAATAATGCTGAAAATGAATCATTGTGAAAGTATCTTAATCAATATGATTTCATGTTCGGATCTTTTCATTAAAAGGTGTCGCTTGTTTTAAAACAGCTGAAATTTGATCCCAAAAATGTGTTAAATTTACTGAAGGCCAAATGGTTAAATCTTTTGTTTTAGTTTAGTTTTTATCTTATTTTTAATTTTTGGTTTTTACCTCATGTTTACTCGTGTCGAAACAAAGGTCTTAAGAAATCGTTTTCACATGAATCGGGATTGGTTTTTTGGATCATGAAATTTGACGGTTGCAAAATGTCGTGGGCCATTCAGTTGGGCCCAAATGTGTTCATAATACTTGTGTTCTTGACCCAGTCATCTTTGGCCCAAGTTGTTTGTGATAATCGTGTTCTCGGCTCTTCCTAGTTCTTGGCCAGATCATTTTGGCCCAGAAAACTCAGTCTTGTTTGTTCTCTGCTTTCAGTAAATGGTTCTCGGCCATATGTGTAAGGCCCCGAACCCGGTGACCCTACTTTAGCGTCGGATTTACTCATAAACACAGTTCTTCAAATCAGAGTTTATTAAAACTTTTCGCGGAATATAAAACATCAATCATTTGTTACCAAACATTAAATCTTTTCTTTGATACCATAACACAAAACTTTATATTTAAAACATCTTTACTTCTTTCTTCAGATGCCAGCCGTTCAATCCATGCCGTGTGTCATCCTCATGCTAACTCTATAATCAGCTCACCTGCGTGCATACTAAAAGTCAGCTACGCTGAGTGAGTTCTAGTTAATCATACAATATCATGCAATACCTTCTTACATACATACGTACTTAACCTCATAACTTTCTTTCATACACACATAAGTACTCATACCGTCATTCTTACTTACATACTTTCTTTCTTACTTACATACTTTCTTTACATTCATAATCATACGTTTTAAAGAGCCTTTCGCCCTATAACCTCACAGATATTATAAGGGTCTGGTCCCTAGTTTTCGAATATTAGAAGGGTTCGATTCCCTAACATCACAGATATTATAAGGGTCTGGTCCCTATCATCACAGATATTATAAGGGTCTGGTCCCTAACATCACAGATATTATAAGGGTCTGGTCCCTATCATCACAGATATTATAAGGGTCTGGTCCCTAACATCACAGATATTATAAGGGTCTGGTCCCTAACATCACAGATATTATAAGGGTCTGGTCCCTAACATCACAGATATTATAAGGGTCTGGTCCCTAACATCACAGATATTATAAGGGTCTGGTCCTTAACATCACAGATATTATAAGGGTCTGGTCCCTTGGTTTTCGAATATTAGTAGGGTTCGATTCCCTCTTCATTACCATACAACCATACATCCTACCTCGAGTATTATTAGGGCTCGGTACCCTTTTCGTGACTATACAACCATACAACCGTCATTTCCTTCTTTTATTAACTTTATTACGTTCATATACATAAACATACATATCATACTTACCATATTTATAACGTTACAACCTGACAGTACGTACAATATCCGAAGATCGTTCACGTACCATCAAGCAATCATTCATACATATCACACATATCACATACCATTCGTGTACCTATACACACATACTTACATTATAACATAAGAACACTCTAGGCATTCTTTACCTCATTCATTAACAACCATACCCCTTGTCGTTACGTGCAATATCCGAAGATCGTTCACGCCCCGACAAGTATTCATTTGAACATTCATACATCTACGATATATAATATTCGTACCTTTATTTTTAACCTGACAGTACGCGCAATATCCGAAGATCGTTCGCGTACCGACAAACAATCATTCATATCTATCACACATTTCACATATGACATACACTTATCACTTAGGATAAATGTATTAACAACACATCGAGTATGCACACAGCCCCGAAAACATAACAAGGAATGGGGCTAGAAACTCACCTGAATACTGCTTCTTTTTCTGAGAGCTGTAAATCCCTTCTTTAACTGAGCTCGGCTAACTGTACAAGTTACACGTATCAATACTCGCCTGACCTAATCTGGTGGCCTTAGTATTAGCTTACTTTAACTTATCGCTTTATAATTTATTTTCTAATCAAACTTGGCTTTAGGCGAAGTTAACCCTTCGGGCGAACTTAGCTTCAGGCGAAGTTAAACCTTAGGCGAACTTGGCTTCAGGCGAAGTTAAACCTTAGGCGAACTTGGCTTCAGGCGAAGTTAAACCTCAGGCGAACTTGGCTTTTAGGCGAAGTTAAACCTCAGGCGAACTTGGCTTCAGGCGAAGTTAAACCTTAGGCGAACTTGGCTTCAGGCGAAGTTAAACCTTAGGCGAACTTGGCTTTTAGGCGAAGTTACCATTTAGGCGAAGTTGCCATCACGCGAACTTGGCTTCAGGCGAACTTATCAGGCGAACTTGGCTTGCAGGCGAAGTTCATCAGGCGAACTTAGCTTGCAGGCGAAGTTCATCGCTTGAAGGCGAAGTTGCCCAGATGAAGGCAAAGTTGTCGCGCTGCAGATCTGTTTGCCCATAACTCCTTCGTTTCTTAGCCAAATAACTCGATTTTGGTACCCACGGAATCGTATGATCGGCGCCTACAAACCCTAACCATCAAATCGGCCTAAAATCGACGTTTTAGAGGTCCGATTTGGGCAGTTTGGGTTCGGGTCCGGTTTAACCCATCCAATCCTAACCATTTTCAGTAATATTAGCTTTGTTGGATATGTTCTTACCTTACCAACGCAGATCTATCAACAAAACCTCGGGTCTCGGCTCCGAATCTTGATCGGTTAGAATGTGTGTGTTTTGAGGGTGTAAGGAGTGTGTGTTAGGGAGTTTGGTGAGAAAATGAGATATTTTGGGATTTTGGGGGTATTTATATCCCTGAAATCCCATTCTCATTTAACCTATCTCAATTAACCCAAGTCCATAACCCACTTCCATTACCCGACATTAGCCCGACCCATACCAACTCCTATTCTTTTATTTATTCCCTGATAACCCGAGTAAACTTCCCATCTATTAATAAGTAATGTAATTAATATTACCTTTGAAATTTCGGGATGTTACAAGTCTTCCCTCCTTAAAGAGGTTTCGTCCCCGAAACCTAACTTATTCCCTATAAAAGGAAAACTTCTTACATATACACGTTTTATAGAATTGCTTTCGCTTTCTGAGTTACCCTTCCTACTTCCGACTTTACAGCCATCGAATGGTGGTCATGTGTTTTAGCTATTTAAGGTAGCTTGTCCATGAGACCCTCGATGCACCAAGACTCATCTCATCCTTCTAAGGGTTTCGATTAGTACTTTTAACACTATTGTCTAAAACAACATTTCACCATAACATAATAATCATTCTTAACCAAACTCAAAATAATTACACGCCACAGATAAACATAAGTTTTAAACCTTAACACAAAACAAGTTCTTAAGCAAAAGTAATTTAAATAAACCATTGCATGAGCAATTATTCCTTCATCAGGTGTTCCTCTCTGCAGTTTCCCAAAGTCTTCATCCTTTCGCACCTACCGCCCCTGATTCCTTGCAATCCCTAGCCATGTGGTCAGCTTTTCCGCAATTGAAGCACTTTGGACGATCAGGGCATTCTCGAGAATAATGCCCACTCTTTCCACACCGATAGCACCTGTCTGTCCCAGTCTTACATTCTCCCTGGTGCACTCGCCCACATGTCTTACACGCATCCTTGTTCCCAACCTTGGCCTTCCTCTCATCAGTTGTTGTCACCATCTCGCCAGACCGCTTAGCAGAGGTAGCCCATTTCTTCTCCTTCTTTTCTCCTTCATGTCCTTCCTTTGGCTTCTTGCAATCCCTTGCTAGGTGCCCACGTCCTCCACAGTTGTGACACCTATGGTAATCATCACATTCCCCAGAGGAATGTCCTGCTCTTCCACACCTGTAGCAAACACCTAATCCCTTTCTGCACTCTCCGGGGTGTCTCTTCCCACATTTTTCACAAGCAGTGAACCCCTCTTGCCTTGCCTTCTTTTTGCGTGGATCCACCTCATCGGCTTCCTCTGGTTCTGGAGTTGGGTTCTTTTTCTTCTTTTCCCCCACCGTTCTTGCTCCCCCACAATCCCTAGCTAAGTGACTCGACTTACCACACTTATAACATTTCTGGTCCTCGGTGCAATCACGAGTTATGTGTCCCTTCTTCCCACATCGGTAGCACTGATTTGGACCAGCCTTGCATTCTCCTAGGTGCATCTTCCCGCACACTTTGCATGTTTCCCTTCCCGCGACCTTTGGTATCTTCTTCCCCGCATACTCCACGACATCTACAGATCCTTTGGTTCCTTTCGCTCCTCCCTTTTCATCATCACCCTTCTTTCCGTCTCCTCCTGCCTTCTCAGTGGCCCTTGCATGGTTTTCGGCAGACTTGTCAGTACGAAATTTCTTCTCTGCAGCAGCTACAGCGTAAGAAATGGCAAATTGAGTAACAGGATCCAGCTGATACCCTTCATTGCTGCTTGGTCCTTGCAAAGTTTCACTTTTATCCTTTTTCGTGGTAGTAACTAGTTCTTCAGAAGGTTCTCGGACAACGCGTATTCCAAGAGGACGTCCAGTGTGACCTCCCTTACCAACAAACCTTTTTGCTCCAGCCATTAGTATTCTAAGGGAAAACACAAACATCATCACTCAAGGAACTATCTAGTACAAGGATAGCAAGGCTAACAGGTAATAACAGTGGCCAGCTGTGACTAGCTGATCACATTGCTTTCCGTGTCCTATACACTTCCCTTTATGAGTCTATTTGTGCTGGTTCTACTTAAGCAGTTAGTCAAATCAAACAATCAATTATTCCTATCCCTATCGTTCACATATCCTTTCTTTCTCATTAACATATATCATTTAATCATACACTTTACCTTTACTGATCTTGCTTGAGCGACACATGGCATTCTTGAACTGGCATCTTCTTTCCTTTCTTACTTAAATCCCATTTTCTGTTCGAGTCTAAGCATGTAGGATGCTTAAATCTCTCGAACTTATGCTCTGATACCAACTTGTAAGGCCCCGAACCCGGTGACCCTACTTTAGCGTCGGATTTACTCATAAATACAGTTCTTCAAATCAGAGTTTATTAAAACTTTTCGCGGAATATAAAACATCAATCATTTGTTACCAAACATTAAATCTTTTCTTTGATACCATAACACAAAACTTTATATTTAAAACATCTTTACTTCTTTCTTCAGATGCCAGCCGTTCAATCCATGCCGTGTGTCATCCTCATGCTAACTCTATAATCAGCTCACCTGCGTGCATACTAAAAGTCAGCTACGCTGAGTGAGTTCTAGTTAATCATACAATATCATGCAATACCTTCTTACATACATACGTACTTAACCTCATAACTTTCTTTCATACACACATAAGTACTCATACCGTCATTCTTACTTACATACTTTCTTTCTTACTTACATACTTTCTTTACATTCATAATCATACGTTTTAAAGAGCCTTTCGCCCTATAACCTCACAGATATTATAAGGGTCTGGTCCCTAGTTTTCGAATATTAGAAGGGTTCGATTCCCTAACATCACAGATATTATAAGGGTCTGGTCCCTATCATCACAGATATTATAAGGGTCTGGTCCCTAACATCACAGATATTATAAGGGTCTGGTCCCTATCATCACAGATATTATAAGGGTCTGGTCCCTAACATCACAGATATTATAAGGGTCTGGTCCCTAACATCACAGATATTATAAGGGTCTGGTCCCTAACATCACAGATATTATAAGGGTCTGGTCCCTAACATCACAGATATTATAAGGGTCTGGTCCCTAACATCACAGATATTATAAGGGTCTGGTCCCTTGGTTTTCGAATATTAGTAGGGTTCGATTCCCTCTTCATTACCATACAACCATACATCCTACCTCGAGTATTATTAGGGCTCGGTACCCTTTTCGTGACTATACAACCATACAACCGTCATTTTCTTCTTTTATTAACTTTATTACGTTCATATACATAAACATACATATCATACTTACCATATTTATAACGTTACAACCTGACAGTACGTACAATATCCGAAGATCGTTCACGTACCATCAAGCAATCATTCATACATATCACACATATCACATACCATTCGTGTACCTATACACACATACTTACATTATAACATAAGAACACTCTAGGCATTCTTTACCTCATTCATTAACAACCATACCCCTTGTCGTTACGTGCAATATCCGAAGATCGTTCACGCCCCGACAAGTATTCATTTGAACATTCATACATCTACGATATATAATATTCGTACCTTTATTTTTAACCTGACAGTACGCGCAATATCCGAAGATCGTTCGCGTACCGACAAACAATCATTCATATCTATCACACATTTCACATATGACATACACTTATCACTTAGGATAAATGTATTAACAACACATCGAGTATGCACACATCCCCGAAAACATAACAAGGAATGGGGCTAGAAACTCACCTGAATACTGCTTCTTTTTCTGAGAGCTGTAAATCCCTTCTTTAACTGAGCTCGGCTAACTGTACAAGTTACACGTATCAATACTCGCCTGACCTAATCTGGTGGCCTAGTATTAGCTTACTTTAACTTATCGCTTTATAATTTATTTTCTAATCAAACTTGGCTTTAGGCGAAGTTAACCCTTCGGGCGAACTTAGCTTCAGGCGAAGTTAAACCTTAGGCGAACTTGGCTTCAGGCGAAGTTAAACCTTAGGCGAACTTGGCTTCAGGCGAAGTTAAACCTCAGGCGAACTTGGCTTTTAGGCGAAGTTAAACCTCAGGCGAACTTGGCTTCAGGCGAAGTTAAACCTTAGGCGAACTTGGCTTCAGGCGAAGTTAAACCTTAGGCGAACTTGGCTTTTAGGCGAATTTACCATTTAGGCGAAGTTGCCATCAGGCGAACTTGGCTTCAGGCGAACTTATCAGGCGAACTTGGCTTGCAGGCGAAGTTCATCAGGCGAACTTAGCTTGCAGGCGAAGTTCATCGCTTGAAGGCGAAGTTGCCCAGATGAAGGCGAAGTTGTCGCGCTGCAGATCTGTTTGCCCATAACTCCTTCGTTTCTTAGCCAAATAACTCGATTTTGGTACCCACGGAATCGTATGATCGGCGCCTACAAACCCTAACCATCAAATCGGCCTAAAATCGACGTTTTAGAGGTCCGATTTGGGCAGTTTGGGTTCGGGTCCGGTTTAACCCATCCAATCCTAACCATTTTCAGTAATATTAGCTTTGTTGGATATGTTCTTACCTTACCAACGCAGATCTATCAACAAAACCTCGGGTCTCGGCTCCGAATCTTGATCGGTTAGAATGTGTGTGTTTTGAGGGTGTAAGGAGTGTGTGTTAGGGAGTTTGGTGAGAAAATGAGATATTTTGGGATTTTGGGGGTATTTATATCCCTGAAATCCCATTCTCATTTAACCTATCTCAATTAACCCAAGTCCATAACCCACTTCCATTACCCGACATTAGCCCGACCCATACCAACTCCTATTCTTTTATTTATTCCCTGATAACCCGAGTAAACTTCCCATCTATTAATAAGTAATGTAATTAATATTACCTTTGAAATTTCGGGATGTTACAATATGTTCTCGGTAAATAAATGTTCTCGGTCAAGTTTGATGTGACCAAACAGTTTAAAAGGCACTCATTACTACTTATTGATCATTCTTGAAACTCAGAACTTCTATTATCTTCCAAAATCTTCTCTCATTATAACCATCAAATCTTTCACCTACTTGCCGCCATATATCTATTCTTGTCTCCTTGTACTTTCAAGTAGACTTCTTTAAAAGGTAAAGAAATCTATTATGGTTGAAAGGTTTTCGGTGGTCATTGGATTTGTTTGATCATCATTCAGAAGGTTTGTTTGTTTGTTTTTTTTTTTTTGAAGTTACTGATTAACGGTTAGTCATTGATTGTAGTTACAGATTTGGTTATCTATGGTGATTGGTGATATGAAGAAGACGATGAATAGTGTTCTCAGGTTCTCGGTATGGACTGACCAGATTCTCCTGATCAACCAGAGAGATCTTCGAATCAAAGATATTTTGAGAAGTTCTCGGTCAATCAGTGACCGAGGACTTGTTGGTTCTACCAAAGATACATCATGTTTGACTTTTCTGAGTCAATCAAGCCTAATACTTGCTGCTGTTCATGATAACAAAGGTCATGTTCATCTACTTCATATGGGAAGTAGCATGACCTGTGCTGGATTACTAGCCAGGTTTTAATAAAGGCCCTAAATAAGACACTCAACTTCCAAGTGTCTATTTAAGAGCCACAGTATATACGCCAAAGGTCTAAAGGAAGGTATAGAAGCACGCTGACTGTCTACTGTTGAAGCATTTGTGATCAAGCAATAAACCAAGGGGGAGAATGTTGGGCAATGACTTGTGGTTTATGCTTGTATTTTGGGCTTAGTTTGGGCTGTATTATGTAAACCAAGATCTGTTGATCTCAGTGGGCTTTTGTATGTTTTGGGCCTAGGTTGGTATAACTATATATACGATGTATGTAGTTTAGGTCAAGGTTGTTCGTCCATTGTATTTGGAACCATGTAAGCTAAGGGCTTAAGCACCCGACGTATAATATACGTGTGTTTTGAAGCTTCTTATGTGTTTTGCTTGTATTCTTTATTGCCGCATAGAATCAGCTTGGTGATTATTTTCCGCCTAATCATCGAGTATATTGATATCACATTGAAAGATCCGTTCACGGGACTTAGATGGAGAGTGGTTAGCCACATTAAAACATTTCTATAGAATCTTGCTTCCTTATAAAGAGCTTCCATTTCTTTGTTTGTTTCCACGTGGGATGGATTTTCCTACTTCCTTAAATATAGGATGCTTAATTTTTTTCTTATCTCATTTTTCCTATTACTTGATTTTGAGATTATTTTAATCCTTCAATTTTCAAAGTTGACAACTTTAGTCCAAAATAAATATGGGTTTTTCCTAGATGTTACATTTTACGATCGCGTTTCGGTATCTCGCTTCAGCGATCCCGCTACTTCAAGTGGCATTGTATTTTCCAAATACATTTTGTCAAAATAGATATGCCGTTACCGACTTAAATTTGTCTCATTAACTTATTATTTCCGCTAATAAGTTATTATTGATCGTTTCCCGTGTCGGTTCCGTGTTACTCCAAACTTAATAAAACTAAGTTTAGTTGTTTTTTCCCAAAAACAACTCATCCAAACTTATGGTGTCTATTCGATTTATTTTAGCCACATAATAAACCTCAAAATACGACGATAGTATTAACCTTTGCAAACTTATCGGTACAGGTGCTTTAACGACCGTATACGAAAATACTAATTTGCATTTTCCCGCTTCGTTATAACCAAGAATTGAGTCACGTTTTCGCAGCGTTCTTGGTTTTCAATCCTCTACACTATTCAGTTGGATCCACTCTTGGATATTTTCTCAAATGTCGGATTGAATATTCGCACGTTTAACCAAAAACGTTTGTTTCTTCAAGCTTATCACCAAAATTTCCTTATTTAGCCTGACTTCTCACGTGATTTCCTTTATATATATATATATATATATGACCTTTATTCTTAGAATAAAATAATATTTTAATTTACATTCTTAATTTCTCACTTAACCCGGCCAAAACATATCTTAACCCCGATTATGGAATATAATAATAAATTTTATTTTATCGAGTGTCACACGTTTGTAACGCCCGTTAATTTAAATTCAATGATTTAGAGCTATGTAGAGTATGTACATCTTTCGGGATTTATCCGTCTTTCCCAAGGGGGGTCTTCACGTCATTCCTGTAAGTAAAATCTATTAACTTTCCACTAAAGTTGTTTCACCTTTCATACATGAGGGACTAGAGTGTAACTTCTGTTTTATATCATAAAACAAAAGAAAAAAAACCCTAACCCCATAATCTAGTTCGATCGGCAGCAGGAGGGGTCTTCTCCTCAGTTTTTGTTCCAGCCACCTCTCGTCTAATTCAAGGTTGGTACTATCTTAATGCAACCCTTTTTCACCATTAAACCCTTTGTTGAACAAGTTAGGGTTGAGTTTTGATGATAACAGTTTGTTGACAGATTCATACTCATTTATTGTAGGGTCTGTAACGCGATTATAATCCATTGTTTTTGATTGATTCTTGTTTCCATGATGTTCTACCTTGAGTCTAGTTTCCACAAAGGTATAATTTGTAATTTTTGGACGAGATTTTAATGGTTTTTATGATTTTATAAAAACGTGTGTCAAAGTTGATGCGGGGTGACGGATTCTGGTCTGTCTTCCCGACATCATAACTCTTTTTTTGACAAGTCCAAATAGGTTGATTCCACTTCTGAAAGTTCACATTTTGAGTTAAGATTATAACCCAATTGGAATCCTTTAATTTGGTTTGGTGATGATTTTTAAACAAATAAAACACTTTTGCTGCGCATTGAAATAGCTGCACGTACCTTTCTGTGTTAAAGAAATTTCTATGATTTTTGTGTCCACTAGAAAATATAACAAAAATATTTTTATAAATCTAAGACATTAATACAACTCTGGAAAAAATTTCATAATTTATTTCTGTCATTTTACTATGCAATAAAATACGTCTTTGAGTGCTAAAATATGCTCCTTATACTAGTTAGATCAATTCGTTTGTTTTAGGCTTAACTGGTGGCTGTCCAATTGGAATGTTTTAAGTGAAGTGTTTGCTCCATTATCTTCCTAGGTATGTTTTGTATATCATACTTGAATATCGTGAATTTTGGCATTCATTAGCTTGGTCAATGATTGATGATGTGAAAACTAGAATTCGGTTGACTAGTTTGTGAATTGTGACGTCTAGCGCGTTGTTTGAGGGAACTAACAACCAATTAGAATGTTGTTGCCTCGGTATGAGTTGTGGGCTGTAAGAAACTGATTTTTAATGGTAATGGGGTTGAATTGGTTGTCAGTTACTCACACGGGTCGATACAACGCGAATTCGCATTTATTGAATAGTTGGTGCGTTGTGCTTGCGGGTTACCGACCCATTCAATTCGTGTAGCGTCGTGTGGACTTGTTGACTGTGAATTTATCCTATTGGGTCCACACGGGGCTGTGTTGGATGTTAATTTCCTAAACAACTCTTAAACGCGCATGTCAGTCTCACCTAGTGCTTCCGAGGGTAATTTGGGAATTCTTTGTTCTCGGGAGTAACTATGGGTCGTTTTGGTAAATAAAAGGCCCCGGGGGCTGTTTTAATCGAACGTGGTGAGGTCGAGGCTTTAGGTAACTTGAACCATATTAGAACGTCTCGTAGGATAAACGAGTCCATTCGGTGTCGTTAGTAATAATTGTATGTTAATCGACAGACGTTTGAGTTGTAGGGATACTTAGGGGTTCTCTAGCTCGTGGTGATTTCGTGACTTGTGTCAGGTGAGTTCATGATACCCTTTTTCACTCTTTTCAAGTTTTGAGCTAGCATACACACCTAATTAAATTTTGCTGGATGAACTGGTTAAATTATTTTGCAAGGGCTTACTTGTATAGAGTATGCCTTGGGATGATATCTATGTATGCTTGTACGTATGTTTATACATGTGATATTTTATGGCCAATAATAGGCGATGTTAATTAGTCACTATCGACTAAGGATGTTTACGTATGCCTACTTTGTGTTTTGCATAAGTTGGATAAGATGTTACGTGTTTGGGTTGTACATGTGCTCGACCCTGATGTTATTACTTGGATGATATTTATAGGGATATAATAATATAGATGTACATATATATAAGTATGACTACTTATTGTTGATGATGGCCTAACTGTTCGTATCCCGTTTTATTTTAAAACTCTTGGAATGATTATTATAAATGTCAATAATTAAAACTTGAACTCACTCAGCTCAAGCTGACTTTGTGTGTATGTTAGTGTGAGATTCAGGTTTGGAGGAAAATGCTTACTACTTGGACGTGCTCGAGGCTACTAGGACGGTTGAAGACATATCTAGTCGGAAAGTTTTGTTAATGAACATTGTCCTTTTCAATTAATACTTAATACATTGAAATTTGGTTTTGGGTATAATTCCTGAGTTTTGGGAACTTGTTTTAATAATTATGATTTTTCCGCTGATTTATATACTGAATTGGATTCAAAATAAAACGAAGTGTTTGGTTTTAAATTTTTGGTGAAATTGTGGATGTGATTACCAACTGTAGGATTCTCGGGATTCGGGGTCATACAAGTTGGTATCAGAACCATGGTTCGAGGGATCCGAGCATTCCCGAATGCTTGGACTCGAACTGTAAAAGAAGGGACTAGAAATGCCCACCACGAGTAGTTGCACGCCAAGAGGTAATTTTATATTTGTTTATTCAGTTTTATAAGTATTAGGGTTTTATTTTGTGCATAAATTGCTTAACTGTTAGATGGGATGCTAATATGGTTAGGGGCATGGGGTGCTTAGGATGGGCAGGTAAAGAAAACAACTAATAACACTTGATCAACGTTATTAGCCGTTTACCGTTACCTTTCACGTTCTAAATGCTACTTGTGCTTAACTGTGTTAGGATTCCGTCTTTGTAGGGATAGGATATGTCTAATGCTCGTGTCGAGAGTGTTAAAGTTCATCTCATTCTTTAAATTCCCTTGTTCATTTCTCATCCTCTCGAACGCTTTGCGCGTAATTGTTTAGCTGAGGCGTAGCATGCTGTCACTCTGGGTTCCTTTTTACTTGACCGCTTAAATTCCTCGCCCCTTCGATAACGTATGTGTAATATCATTCCAAGAACCTTTTTACTTGATGAATATAGGCTTCGGTCTTATTTGATTCGGGTGCCAGTAGAAGTTTTGTGTCTACCGAATCCTGTTCCATGTTGAATAAATCACCGAGCGTGTATTCGATGCGTTTGAGGTTGAGGTCGCCATAGGAAAGTCCGTTTCCGTGTCTAGGGCTATTCAGGGTTGTTCCATCGAGTTATCTGGGTATAGATTTCCTGTGCGGCTATACTTGATGCCTCTTGGCTGTTTCGATGTGGTGCTTGGGATGGACTGGCTCGCAAGTGTTGATGCTTAGATCGTTTGTGGTCAGAAACTTGTACGACTAAGGGCCCCGGATGGGACCCAAATTACGGTCTTCGGTGATCGGAATAGTGCGACACCACATATCATATCTATGCTTAAGGCGGGATGACTGATGCAGCAGGGGTGCGGGGCGTATCAAGCGTATGCTATAAACGTGAAAACCGAGGTGGCTATCGTCAGTGATGTTTGTATTGTTCGGGATTTCCCGAAAGTATTTCCAGATGATTTGTCAGATGTGCCGCCGGATCGCGAGGTCGAGTTCTAGATAGACCTTGTGCCGGGCGCAAAACCCGTTGCTCGAGCCCCTTACCGTCTATCACTAAATGAAATGAAAAAACTTATGGTAAAATTGGAAGACTTTCTCGACAAGGGCTTCATTCGACCGAGCATCTCACCTTGGGGTGTCCCGGTCCTGTTCGTCAAGAAGAAGGACGGTAGCATGCTGATGTGCATCGACTACCGTGAATTGAATAAACTCACTGTGAAAAATCAGTACCCTCTACCAAGGATCGACGACTTATTTGATCAGCTCCAAGGAGCTAGTTGGTTCTCGAAGATCGACCTTAGGTTCGGGTATCATAAGTTGAAAATTTGGGACGAGGATATCCCTAAGACTGACTTCCCCACTCGTTATGGACATTATGAATTTCTCATGATGTCTTTCGGTTTGACCAACGCACCGGCTGCGTTCATGGATCTTATGAACCGGGTGTGTAGGCCGATGCTCAATCGTTCGGTTATTGTGTTCATCGACGACATTCTTGTGTATTCCAAAAGTGAATCCAATCACGCCGGTCATCTCACGGAAGTTTTGGAAGCTCTGCGAAAGAACAAGTTGTACAAGAAATTTTCAAAGTGTTCTTTTTGGTTACGCGAGGTTCAGTTCTTGGGGCATGTTATTAACCCGAGTGGTATTTTGGTTGACCCTACAAAGGTGGAAGCCGTAAACGAATGGGAATCTCCTAAGTCTCCGTCCGAAATTCGTAGTTTTCTGGGCTTGGCGGGGTATTACCGCCGCTTTATTCCTGACTTTTCAAAAATCGCTTTATCGTTGACCAAGAAGAACGTTAAGCTTGTTTGGGGTTCGGAGTGGGAGGAGGCTTTTCTCGAGTAGAAAAGTAGGTTGACGCATGCTCCGATTCTAGCTCTGCCCGATAGCACTGATGATCTGATCGTCTATTCTGATGCTTCTTACCATCTTACCATTTTACCAGGGGCTTGGGTGTGTTCTTATGCAACGGGGTCGAGTCATAACTTATGCTTCACGGAAGTTAAAGCCTCATGAGACGCATTATCCTACCCATGATCTAGAGTTGGCAGCGGTTGTGTTTGCGCTTAAGTT
Source organism: Bidens hawaiensis (assembly GCF_021521415.1). Taxonomy (NCBI): domain Eukaryota; kingdom Viridiplantae; phylum Streptophyta; class Magnoliopsida; order Asterales; family Asteraceae; genus Bidens; species Bidens hawaiensis. The sequence goes on from NW_027491733.1 coordinate 339,729, forward strand.
GTTGAAACATTATTTGTATGGTATTCCTTGTGTCATCTATACCGATCATAATAGTTTAAAGTATTTCATCGAACAAAAGGAACTTAATATGCGGCAGCGTCGGTGGTTAGAATTGATTAAGGATTATGATCTGGAGATAATGTACCATCCTGGTAAGGCTAACATGGTAGCCGACGCGTGATGTGTTGTAAAACACACATATTTTCTGCACCTTTTATCTAAGTAATATATTATCTTTTATGTGTTTTTACTCGTTTTAGATAGGTTTTACATACATTTATTAATCTTGTAGGTTTTGGGTAAAAGAAAGGAAGAAACCGGGACTTTTCGAGCTTTTTACGAGCCTTTTACGCATACAAGTTCAAGACAAAGCTCAAAGCCCGACCCGTATGCATCATGGAGGCCCAAGACCATATTATATTATATTATATAAAAAAAATAAAACCCTAATCAGACAAAAAGAGCTGCTGATAGGAATCAATAGCAGCATAACAGCATCAATAGCAGCACAACAGCAGCCAACAGCAGCACGACAGCAGCCAACAGCAGCACAATAGTTGCTGATCGGAATTTCCAGCAAGAAAAAAGAAAGAAAAAGCTTTTGTGTGCTAGGGTTTTGATCGTGTGACGGCTTGGGAAGGAAGAACAAGCAAGAATCAAGCCTCGGGATCATTCACCACTGTTTTTTACAGCCGAGAGCAGCCCCGGAACACCTCATATCCTTACCTCTTTTTCATTGTTCATACACTTTTAGTTTCTTGCTTAATTGTTGAATTCTTTTGCAATTACTTGAGAGATTGAATTGTTTATGATTAGGATTGATTGTTGGACGATTGTTAAGATGGTTGGTATGAGTTTTATGACGATTTTATTGAGTGTTTGCTGCTTTCCAATTAATATGCTTGGCTAATCTTGTTAGTTCTACCTAGGAATGATGATAATTGTTAGGTTTTGATGAGTTTTATGGATTGTTTGATTAATAGACCTTAATTGTTATTGTAAATTTTGATTTAGACATGAAATAGGTTGTGTTTAAGGGTTGGAAAATTTGGTGATTCATTGCATAAACCCCGTGTGTTGATTGATTAGTTTTGTATTGATGGATCGGTGCATTGTTTGATTCTAGACTTTGTGTTTAGGGTTTGTTTGCGGTAGGTACCACCGTAGGGTTTTGTTGCGTGATTATTTGGATTAAGTATAGCGGTTAAACACCTTTCTTGATACCGAGAGGTGATAGGAAGTTAGGGTTGTCTCATTGCCTTTGCATGCTAGAATAAGGATTGCGCGAGAGCGAGTTCGTTTCTTGTCAGGTTTAGGTGTTTGAGCGACTAGTTGATCTATTTTAGTTTAAGTTGAATTGTTCCTCTATCCTTGGTTGTGTAGTATTCATTGCCATTAGGGTCGAGTGTTGGTGAGACCGAGAGGTGATCTAGCATTAGAACACGTTAGCAATTGTTTCCCGGTTTGGTCGTTTTAGCCGATTTTGAGTAGTTAGGGTTTGTTGTGTGAGACCGAGAAGTAATCCAGTGAGCCCGAGCGATCCTTAGTCGTGTCATCTTTAGGGACCGGTGTCTATATATCATTCAATCCATTAGCTTGTTAGACCTACAATTTGATTCAGACCTAGGTAGACGTTTTCTCCATCCTAAGTTAACACAGTTAGTTTTCCGGTAAGTTTTCTATTTTTGGTAAGTTTTGTTATTTAATCCAGTTAGTTCAGTTAAGTTAAAAGAAATCAAAAATCAATATCATATTATTTAAAGGTAGGTCTTGTCTAGGGTTAGTGATCTTTAGCGTTCTAACGTGTCCACGTGTTCGATACTCGGACTTCCTAAGTCTATACTACTTGCGATCGGTACACTTGCCGGTTGTGTGTGGTTTTAGGATTTTCGTTTTAATATTAAAGCTTAGTTGTGTGGGTCATTATTATAGGGTAATTAGACACACATCAAGTTTTTGGCGCCGTTGCCGGGGACACGGTTTTAGGCGTTTTGAGAGAAATCCGAGTTAGGACTTATCTTTTGTGCTACTTGTAATTATTTTTTGTTTTATTTTGCTTATTTGTTAGAATAGTTTAGATAATCTTATTTCTAATTATAGTTTTTATGCGACAGACTCGATCTAGTGGACCACCCGACACAGAAGCATTCCCCGAGCCAGAGAGAGTTTCGCGAGAGACGTCGCACCATTTCACCGTCATCTACCTCATCATCCGTTGGTAGTTTATCCTCTTCCCCCTCGTCTTTCGACATCATCGATAGGGATAGGATCATGGGCGACAATCCACCACCGAGGAGGACAGTTGCAGACCGGGCCCGTCCGGCCAATGCTGGCGCGAGATCTAGCATCGCACCACCCGCCGTTGGGGTTAACACGAACTGGAAGATTCCTTCGAATATTCTAAACACTATTTCCCATTCTGCTCAGTTCCATGGGTTGCTTCACGAGAACCCGCATTCTCATCTTACTCGCATCGTGCGTATTTGCGACACCTTCCATCTTGCCGGCGTATCCGAGGATGCTGTTAAGCTCCGCATATTTCCGTTCTCACTCGCTGATCAAGCGAGTCTGTGGCTCGAGTCCCTCCCACAGGGCTCCATAGCCACTTGGGCTGCCATGCAGACCCAATTTCTCGAGAAGTACGATCCTCCGGCTAAGGCCGCTCGTTTGCATAATCAGATTCATTCTTTCCAGATGGAGGACACGAGAGTTTCTTCGAGGCATGGGAGCGTTTCAAGAATCTACTAGTGTTGTGCCCGAACCACGGCTTGCAGGATTGGGCGGTTGTCGAGAAGTTCTACAATGGAGTGACGTACGTGATGCAAAACATGCTCGACACGGCTGCGGGAGGAAATTTGCTGACGACTAAGGACCCGGATGAGTGCATCGCGTTATTTAACGGGTTAGCCATGAGTGGATACCAGAGACCACCCGCCAAGGGTGGCAAGACCGTCGATTCGATTTCATGTGGCATGCATTATGTGGACACGAACACCGCACTGACGGCACAGGTCGAGGCGTTAGGGAAGATTGTGAAGGACTTGCAGACGAAGAGCAAGTTGTGTGAGATCTGCAGTGGCGGAATAGATACCATTCAGTGCCCAGTCAGTTCTCAAGGGGAGGCCGTAGACTTCATAGGAAATCCAAACTGAAATCCAAATTCTTTCAATTCTTAAAATTCAGGATGGAGGGGAAATCAGAACTCCAACTGGAGGAGCGGCAACCAACCCGGTTTTCAGCAACGCCAGAGTTTATTTCAGGATGCCGGTGAGGGAACGAGCAGTGGGGAGAGGAAGCCCACTTTGGAGGAGATGATGGCACAACAGACATAGATGTTGTCACAGCTCATGGCACGAGGGGAATCCCGACACAAAGAGACGCAGGAGAAGTTTTGAGAGCACGAGCAGTTCATGAGGAATCAGGCAGCGTCAATTCAGAATTTCGAGCGGCAGATGGGGGAGATTGCCAGTAGATTAAAGAGAGGCCGCAGGGTACGCTACCGAGTAACACCGAGCAGAACCTGAGGGGATTCGTGAAGGCTGTAACGACGAGGAGCGGTGCAGGGGCACGAGATGAGCCCGTGATTCAGCAGAGATCTAGAGGAGAAGTCGTCGAGGAGCCTGCAGTTGATGGAGTAGAGCAGGTGGATGAGGAGATTCAGATGGAGTCTCCGCCGGCCCGGGTGCATCAGAGGAGCAGCCCAGCGAGTTCAGCACAGGCCGAGAGACAGCAATCACCGAACGACCCACCGAGAGTTTACAAACCCCGATTGCCTTACCCCGGGATAGTCCGTAGGGATAGAGATGAGGAGCAGAACTCCAAATTCCTTTATCTTCTGAAGCAGCTTTACCTTAATATCCCATTCCTTGAGGCACTCACTCAGATGCCTAAACACGCGAAGTTCCTCAAGGATATTCTTTCGAATAAGGAAAAGTTGGCTGAGGTAGCTTCCACTCCTTTGAGTAATAATTGTTCTGCTATCTTACAGAGGAAGTTACCAGAGAAGAGAGCCGATCCAGGGAGTTTCACAATTCCCTGCACCTTGAGTGATGATACAATGGTTCATGCGCTGGCTGATCTTGGTGCCAGTATCAATCTCATGCCGTATTCTGTGTATCGCAAGCTGGGTTTAGGCGAACCGAGGCCTACCAGGATGAGTATCCAGCTTGCTGATCGTTCCGTGAAGTATCCGCATGGGATTGTTGAGAACATGCTCATTCGCATTGGTAAGTTCATTTTCCCGGTGGACTTCGTTATTCTTGACATGAATGAGGATGATAATGTTCCACTCATTTTGGGCAGACCTTTTCTTGCCACCGCACATGCGTTGATCAACGTTCGCGATGGCAAACTGATCCTTCGAGTTGGGGATGAGAACGTCACGTTTGACGTTCGACAGTCATCTAAGCATCCCAAATCGACTGATGACTCCCTATGCTTCATTGATACGATCATGACTCATGTGGGGGAGTTTTCCAGTAACCCCGGTGGAGGCCCCGCCTCAGATACACATATCCTAGATAGGGAGACCCCGGGGGTTGAGATGGTCGCCTTGACTGAACACCCCCCTGATGTTGACATTGAGTCGTCTTCCTTCGACTCTGAGTTATCTACCGGAGATCATCATGATCATCAGTTGCTTGAGTTGGAGGAGTTACGGGACCGTACTTACGCGCAATCAGATTGTTATAAGCAGCAGGTGAAGGAACTGCAAGATCGTAAGTTAGAGGGTATTGACCAGTTTAAGTGTGGGGATATAGTCGTATGGTATAATTCCTGGTTGAGGTTATTCCCGGGAAAGTTGAGATCCCGTTGGTCAGGTCCGTTTATTATTACTGAGGTTTTCCCAGATGGCACTATTGAGATTAAGGACAAAGGCGGAACGTTTATGGTGAACGGTGATAGACTGATGCACTACATTGGCATGCCGATGACTGATCAGACGGTCGAGGTATTCTACCTTGACCCACTCTATGAGATGTAGACGTGTGGATGCATCACTCGGGAGACTGCCTGAGTTGTAGAGTTTGTATTTCTGTATTTGTGTGTGCTGTCTGTTTTATTTGTTTTGTCTATTTGAAAAAAAAAATTATAAAAACCAAAAACACAAAAATATGTTTATTTGTTTATGTTTTTGTTTTCCGTGTTGTACGCCGCTACATGCGAGCGATTTTGAGTTTTGCAGGTTACATTATGCGCATAGTAGCTATGGTGGCGTTTTGGAACAGGTTCTCCCGAGGTTGCGGCCGCGAATGAAATGCTATACGGTCGTTTGGATACTACTCAGCTGTCGAAGATTCTGCACACAAACCAGGGGAGTAACCCGTTCTTTGTTTTAGTCTTGTATACTTTATTTTTATTTTCTGTTTTATTTTTAACTTTTTTCCTTATACTCATCGAGGATGATTTCGTTCTAAGTGTGGGGATGGGTTCTATTTTACTTAGTTGTAGAAAGTTTATTGAAAAAAATATATAAATAAATAAAAAAATACCTCGACCGTCTGATCAGTCATCGGACCTAATTGATTTTGCTGGATGAACCGTTTAAATTATTTTGCAAGGGCTTACTTGTATAGAGTATGCCTTGGGATGATATCTATGTATGCTTTTACATATGTTTATACATGTGATATTTTATGGCCAATAATTGGTGATGTTAATTAGTCGTTATCGACTAAGGATGTTTACCTATTCCTACTTTGTGTTTGCATACGTTGGATGAGATGTTACGTGTTTGGGTTGTGCGTGTGCTCGATCCTGATGTTATTACTTGGATGATATTTATAGGGATATAATTATATAGATGTACATATATATAAGTATGACTACTTATTGTTGATGATGGCCTAACTGTTCGTATCTCGTTTTATTTTAAAACTCTTGGAATGATTATTATAAATGTCAATTATTAAAACTTGAACTCACTCAGCTCAAGCTGACTTTGTGTGTATGTTAGTGTGAGTTTCAGGTTAGGAGGAGGATGCTTACCACTTGGACGTGCTCGAGGCTACTGGGACGGTTGAATGCATATCTAGTTGGAAAGTTTTGTTAATGAACATTGTCCTTTTCAATCAATACTTAATACATTGAAATTTGGTTTTGAGCATAATTCCCAGGTCTTGGGAACTTGTTTTAATAATTATGATTTTTCTGCTGATTTATACTCTGAATTGGTTTCAAAATAAAACGAAGGGTTTGGTTTTAAATTTTTGGTGAAATTGTGAATGTGATTACCAACTGTAGGATTTTCGGGAGTCGGGGTCTTACAACTTTGCACCGGGCTGGTGATGTTTGGCTGTTTAAATGCCAAAACAAATTCGGCCGGCATCAGGTTATGTAATCAGAACTAAGAAAAATAATATTAATTCGTCAACACCCACATACATCAAATTAACATATTTAAAGCAAAAAAACATGTCGAGGTGGAGAACCAACGTGAATATGGTATATTAACAGCATTCGCATAGCTTATGATACGAAAAACAAAATATTCAAAAGGACGTTTTTGTGATCAGTAAAACATGGACGCTGCAATAGCGAATCCACACGAATTCGATGGGTATCGAATAGGTTCGTTACGGTATCGAAAATAAACCTAAATAATAATTTTGACATATTAACATTTTTAAACCAAAAAACCAAATAAAATAATAATAATAAAAAAACAAAATGATATTCAAAGAGAGTCTTCACATATGACAAAAAAAAATTGGCAAAAGAAACATCTAAAGGTGTGAGACTTGAACTTGCACACTCATACCAAGTTATCACAATTGATAAAGTATCAACATGATTTACATAAAAATAAAACTAAATTAATAAAATATTAAAAAAAATCTTTGTGGCACCGAATTTCTTAAAAATACTATAGATAATTCCATAACCTAATTATTTGAATTCTACGTGGCTTAGCTCCAGGCAGATCTATAGTGTATGAGGGTGGTTTCCTAGAATCACCCGAGTTTCAAAATAATAATGTATCGATATATAAAAAGTATTAAATCAACCACCTTATAAATTAGGAAGGAACAACTCTATTTATACTACAATGGCTGGACTAGCTGGTAAGTTGCTGGTTTTGTAAACAGAAGGTCACAGGTTCAATTCCGCGTAGCAATGTTTTTTTTTTTTAAGTTGTTGTCTCTCTCCCTTCCTAGTACTGACCCTTACTACTCTAATTCCTAGACTCCTCCCACTGTAAAGATAAGTTTAGATTCATTTGTTAGATATTTGATTGTTCTTGAGGTTGTTAATTGTTAAGTTATTTGTTAAATTTTAGTTTTTGTTAGTTTGTAATGAACTTTGCCCGAACCATCGAACCGACCCGAACCTCAAACCGCCTCGAACCTCAAACCAACCCGAAATTTTTTATACCCGATTCTATAAAATTGATACATACAAAAGTAATGTACCACATGAAAAAATTTTCAAAATCCGCCGCTGCATGTTGAAGCTACTAATTCCAGCGCATCATTCAAAGTAGTGCAAACAAAAGGCACTCCTTAAGGAATAAAAAAACGTTTTTTTTTATTTTTTTACTAATTCCTGGTTGATTGTGTTGAATCTTGGTTATGGTATGATTTTACTTCAAAGTGACAGCCTAAGAAAAATTCCGAAACAAATACAAGAAACAATGCATCCCCTAAGATGCGCATGGTATAACGAACAGCAATAAAAGAATTTAGGAGTTTTTTACTAAAATGGATGGAGGGGGAAAATTATTAATATAGGTTATTTTGAAAGTATTTACAAAAATAGGGATTTTTTTTCTTTTCTCTCTCCTTTTTATTAAATTCTTTTTAACTCTAGGGTTAGAGGGAGAAAAAGAAAAACAAAAAACCTCCACAATAAAGATGTAGAAACTGAACAGACGATCAAGTTCTTCAATCAAAATCGATCTTCGTTGCTCTCAATCTCAATCTCGGTTCTTCAATCACAAATCCCAGGTTTGATAATCATACATCTTTAGGTTTTTCAATCGATTTTCATGTTCGTTTTTTCATACATGACTTGATTCAATTTCCCCATAAATTTTCTCATATTTTTAAGCACCGGTCCTATTCTGCTTAATAGGACAAACTAGTTAACATCCCCACGCATTGCGGCGGGAATGTTGATACACGCAAACCTGTGTCGCGACGGGGTGTTAGTGTAAAATGATAAAACTCATTGATTTCCATTCAATATAGGGTTACATTATATAAAGGTAAACCGGCTCGTGGGCTCGATAATAAACTCTAGTACTATAGGTTCCAATACTCCCCCGCAGTCATAGCGGTAGAGAATCGAACGCTTAGACTGAAAAACAATACATATAAAAAACACAAAAAAAAAAACAATAATGATAAAAATAAAAACTAGTCTTGATCTCGGTTCTTGATTCACAAGTCCAAAATTCAGTCAAAACACCCACGAGCTGCTTGATTTGCCGAACACTAATTCGTATTCTTCAAAGTAGTGATCTTGACATTCCCCCGTTTTGCTTCATTGTCCCCGAAAATATTAGCGCGGTTGGTATCGCAACAATACAAGGAAAACAAAAAAAGATAAATGAACACTCGACGACCGTGGTCATGCGACGTTGTATCAAACCAAAGGTCGGTGACCGTGGTCAAGAGACATTCTTTGGTTGCAGCAGAACGTGCCCGACAAAAGCAAAAGAACAGAAAGAATAATAATAACAATTAGACGCCCCGCAACCATGGTCATGCGGCGGTGTGTCAAATCAAAGGCCGGAGACTCTAGTCAAAGTTGTTCTTTGATAGCAGCGGACCGTAGTCCGGCGAAAACAAAAGAATGGAAAGAGAGGAAACAGGTAATATGGGATATAAGATCTGAAGCGATAGACACAATCCGTCAAGAAGAAACGTGGGGAACAAAAATTCCGGTTAAAAGTTGAAAAATCGTAAATCAATTGTTATTTGTTGATGACGAGTCTACTAAAAAAAACAATTGTTAATGGCTTAAAGCAATATGAAAATCCAATTCAATTATTGGAATCAATTATTGGAATCACGCGAGTGCTGACAATGAAAGAGTGCTAAACAAAAAGAATTATTTTTGTTTTGAACGGTGCCCGAACCGAGATCTTTATTAGAAAAAGAAATAAAAACAGAAAATAGGTAAACTAAAATAGATAAACGAAAATGGACAGGGCGGCAGTGGAAGCGGGCGGCACGCTACAAAAGAGCGGCGGCCCGTCTAGTGGTTGTATCAAGTGGCAGCAGCTAGGGTTTGTATTTGTGAGGAAGAAAAAAAAGGTTCAGAACCTTAAGGCTTTGATACCATGTAAAATATTGGTAAATACTAGCTTGCCTTTATTGATAATAATGTATTACAATATATAGAGAATGATATGTAAACCCTAATCACCTAAGGTGGCCCGTGGGCTCACACTACATAATATAATCCAATTAACCCTCGCAGTCAGAGCGAAAGGAAACCAGAAGCTTAGACTAGAAAAAAACTAAAAACATAAAACAATAATAATAAGATAAATGTGCTTTGATCGACTTATAGATCCAAACTTTTGCCAACAAATCCATATTTTCCTTGATTTTATCATCCACGGGCTTCAATGATATATTCATAATCCTGCAAGAAACATGCAATGCGGCGACACAGCGACCAAAAGAAAAAGAAAACTAACTAACTAGCAGCGCGGCGGAGGACCGAAGTCCCATAAGCAGCGGACCAAAGTCGGCGGCAATAGTAGGGACCATAGTCCAATCTTCCGTGGACCGAAGTCGACGGCAATAAATAAAAACAAAAGAGTGGCAGCGTGGCGAGGAGTGGCTTGAGGAGTACGATCGATCTGTGAGATGGTGCTGTAGCACCGTCCGTGACTTGGTGGGTGTGGTGGCACTTCTGCTTTGTTTTGTGAACCAAGATTGATACAAAATAATTTTTTCTTGTTGCAAACCAAGAATGAATGAAGCAGTAGGTGTATACGTACACCAACATGATAATAATCCTTTGACTAAAATGTGTAATGAACGAACGGTGGTGATCGTTTCAATGGTTAAGTTGGACAAAAAGAATTTAGGATAACTAATAACAAAGCTTTATTTGAACAAAAACTAAATATGGAAAAAAAGAAACGAAATTGAAATCGAAGGTGGGACAGGGCGGCGGCGATGGTGGTACGCCGCCCTGTCTAGGGTTTGAACTCGATGGTGACGACTAGGGTTTGTTTGTGTTTGGGGCAGTGAAAGTGGTAGAGGTTGGCTATAATACCATGTAAAATATTGGGTAAATACTAGCTTGCCTTTATTGATAATAATGTATTACAATATAGAGAGAATAATATATAAACCCTAATCACCTAAGGTGGCCCGTGGGCTCACACTACATAATATAATCCAATAGTTAGTAAAATATAAAGTTAGTTAAATAAGTTTGTCTTTATAAAAATTTAAGATGTCATGAAGATAACATAAAAAAGATATTTTACCCCATATGTTAATGAGGGAGCTTTTTATATCGAGTCGTATAGAGAAATGTTAATGGAACAACGGTGTATTCGAAACTAAGAACAAGATTATATTCTAAAAGAAAGATGCTAAAACTATACTATATTTGACCTGGATTGGTTTTAAACGAAACTATATTGAAACGTAGATAAAAATAAGGATCTCGTAATGATATATTCGACATTTAGGAAAACATTATATTTAAAAATTTTGCTAAGTGAAAAATATAATATGCAAAAGATATTTTAATAGACTGAAAAAATATTGCAATGAAATACAGAAAATAAATTGAATCAAGCATGCAATAGAAAATTAATATGAAAATATAATAATATTAAAATCAATCATGTAAATGAACTGTATTGCTGGTAAAATCATCTGACAATGTAACCGTTTTATGCCATGTGTGAAAATGTGGGTGGTTTATTCCATGAATAGTGATTTTTGTTATATTATGAAAGAAAGATGCTAAAACTATACTATATTTGAACTGGATTGGTTTTAAACGAAACTATATTGAAACGTAGATAAAAATAAGGATCTCGTAATGATATATTCGATATTTAGGAAAACATTATATTTAAATATTTGGCTAAGTGAAAAATAAAATATGCAAAAGATATTAATAGACACGAAAAAATATTGCAATGAAATACAGAAAATAAATTGAATCAAGCATGCAATAGAAAATTAATATAAAAGTATAATAATTTTAAAATCAATCATGTAAATGAACTTTATTGTTGGTAAAATTATCTGACAATGTAACCGTTTTATGCCATATGTGAAAAAGTGGGTGGTTTATTTCATGAATAGTGATTTTTGTTATATATTCTGAAAGAAAGATGCTAAAACTATACTATATGTGACCTGGATTGGTTTTAAACGAAACTATATTGAAATGTAGATAAAAATAAGGATCTTGTAATGATATATTCGACATTTAAGAAAACATTATATTTAAAAATTTTGCTAAGTGAAAAATAAAATATGCAAAAGATATTAATAGACATGAAAAAATATTGCAATGAAATATAGAAAATAAATTGAATCAAGCATGCAATAGAAAATTGATATGAAAATATAATAATATTAAAATCAATCATGTAAATGAACTGTATTGTTGGTAAAATCATCTGACAATGTAACCGTTTTATATCATATGTGAAAAAGTGGGTGGTTTATTCCATAAATAGTGATTTTTGTGTGTTAACTACTATTACTATTTACTTTTTAATATATATATATATATATATATATATATATATAATATTATAGCAGGCATGAGGGTTTCGTTCTTAAATATTGTATGTTATTCTGTTTGTTTTGGTCCACTGTAGGTTCTTTTTATTATTATAACATTTAGTTTAATTCTTATATTTTTTTGTCTTTAAAAGGTTGAGATTTCTATCTGATTTCTTTAATATTTTGTTTGATTCTAGTAATAAACTAATAATTGTATTGTTTGATGCTTACTAGTTACCATTTCACTTTTTTTAATGAAATGAATCAAATAATTGTAATATCAGAACTGATTCAGAATGAAGATTTTAATACAATGTCTCAATTTGCGGTTGTGAATGATGATGTTGTGGATGATGTGTTAGAAGAAGATGAAATTGAATATGAAGATGATATGGATGATGTGTTTGAAGACGACGGAATTGGGGATGAGACACAAATAATTAGAGATGAAACATCACATGGTAATGTTCAAATTCGATCTAAAGCGAGACAAAAAGGGTCGCCCTCGTTCAACAAGGCTACGAAATGAAATGGACATTAAAGAAGGAAAAAGTGGTAACCGTTATGGAATTTGTGGAGAACATGGTAATAATCGGTCAACATGCCTCTCCAAGCATAGAAGAATGGATGTCTAAGAGGGTGAAGTTGTTTTGACATTTTTATTTTAATATGTACTTAATATTATGACCGCTAGCAAGTTAACACTATTGCCATTCTTATTTTTGTTTGTCTTTAATATTGAGACCGTTTAGCTTGAAAAACTTGTTTAGTGTGTTTTTTTTATGTTTCTCATCTCATTTTAAAGTTTATTTAGATGATTTTTAAGTTGTGGTTGTAGCTAACATGACTTGATTGAAGAAAAAATTATAAAAAAAATAATTATAATAAGTTAGTTAAAAAAAAAAGTTAAAACTATAGTTAGTTGCTCGAAAACAATGAAATAAAAGATAAAAAGAATTGATATTAGATGAGACTATTAAAAACGTTGCTGTATTTCATCAAAATCGTTTTTGGTACTTTTTTTTGTTTTTCATTTTTTTTTCTAACCCTAGAGTTAAATAGAATTACATAAAAAGGAGAGAAAAAAGAAAAAATCTCTATTTTGGTAAATATTCCCCATCCACCCGTTTTGGTAAAAAAAAAAAAACTTAGAATTTAGAGCTATAGCTTAAGTCTATTGCATCAACCAGAATATCTACCTATCTACCTATATTATTAAAGCAAGATAATAAATCCACGTGTCATTCAGTTATACCATTCACATAGGCTTCCAAGTGTATAAATTTCTATTTTTACAATTTCTTCTTCATGAATGATAAAATAAAAATATGTTGTTGGTGGAAATCAAGCTCACTACCTTACTTTTAAAAAGCTTGTTGCTTAACAACTCAACTAGGATGAATTGATGTTAGCATTTTTTTTTTCTTAATTATTATAGATTCATAACATTCCATTTTGTTTTATTTTTTTAACCACCTGACAGCCTCTATCATAATGAAAAAGTCAATCAAAATGTTTAGAATCTAAAGCAAGTTACAAGGTCTCTACAAAAAGTCTTCAAGTCAATAATCATATACGTACCTACACGGGAAATTCCTAAAGAATGAAAAATGATTAAAGCATAACAAAACTATAAGAAAATTAGCCCAAAAGAACAAATAAGAAAATAAGATCATATATTGTAATCTTTTGACAACCTCCTTTATATATATTTTATCAACATACCGGTAATTATAACATCTGAATTTTTTTTTTATCTTCGTTCTTGATTCTTACGTTCTTGCTTCTTTCATCCTTAGCTCTCCAACAAATCGTATTAGAGAATACAAACGATAAAACAAATTGCAACTTAAAATGTAGTTAATTTATTCTTTTAACAATATATTACATTCGTTAATTTATATAAACTTATTTGACAACTTTATAAATCTAATATATAACCCTCTAACTGGTTTGTGAGAGAGCTTCAAAAGTAGCAATACTTGGCATGGTATAATATTTAACAAGTATATATGGATTCTTTTACCTCCCTTCAGGGAGAGTCATAGTTAATGTCTGATCTTGTTTATAAGAAGATGAAGAAGTGCTGGACATAGTTCTTCGTGCTACAAATGCTGGTTGTTTTGGATTTGGAAGGCTTGCAATATCACCCGAAAGCATCAAAACTACATTTGTCATGTTGGGACGATCTCCTGGATCTTCTTGCACACACAAAAGCGCAATAATTATGCACTTCAATACCTCGATAGAATTACTAGATTCTACTATCCTTTTATCCATCAATTCAAATGGCATATCTTCTTTCCATAAGTTCCAGGCCTAATATTTCTGTATATTAGAATTTAGCCTAATAATCACTACGTTAACGACTCAGAGAAAAGAAAGTTACTTACATAAACTAAAAGGCTTAAATTTTGTCGCAATTGAGGAGATGTTGTGTTCTTTTTTCCACTTATAATCTCCAAAACAACTACTCCAAAGCTAAAAATATCTGACTTAATGGAAAAAAAGCCTTCTAATGCATACTCTGGAGCCATGTAACCACTGCATGAACGGAGTTGTTAGAAAGATCATGATACAATTGTCTTCGATATATTATTAAAAAAAAAAAAAGAAACAAACATATAGAATTTTTGAGTTACCAACTTATCTAATATCTTGCTAATTATTTTACATTTTTTTGTATATGCATTTCACATGATATAAACTGTTCATTATTCTATCGTTTGCCACCTTCCGGATTACTTTTGAAATATTAGCAATTTACATTGTTGTATAGCAAATTTTATGAACTATTGAACATGCATGGTACCGACAAACATATATGAAATTAGGTAAACGTTACATATATTTGTACTTACTAGGTTCCAACGACTCTATTGGTGGTAGCTTCCATTTCCGTTCCTTGAACTATCTTTGCCAAGCCAAAGTCAGATATTTTGGGATTTAGTTCCTTGTCCAATAAAATGTTACTTGTTTTTAGATCTCTGTGAATAATCCTTAATCGAGAATCTTGATGGAGATAAAGAAGTCCTCGAGCAATTCCTCTTATAATCTCAAACCGTCTTTCCCAATCCAGTAGGATTTTTGGTTCTCCATCTTGCAACAAAGATGATTGAATACAAAGTTCGTTTATGCTATAAGTATATATGAAACTTAAAAGCTAACCAAATATGAATGCATCCAAGCTTTTGTTTGGCATATACTCATATACAAGTATCTTTTCGTTTCCCTTCATGCAATATCCTACCAATCTAACGAGATTCCGGTGTTGAAGTTTAGCAATTAGCATCACCTCGTTTCTGAATTCTTCTAAGCCTTGGACAGAAACGCTAGACAATCTCTGTACAGCCACTTCCTGCCCTCCAGGAAGCTTACCCTAATGACATTATTTTAAAATTGATATATGTGTATATATATATATATATATACACACACACACTTGCAGGAAAGACAGTACTTTGGTTGATGGGTTAGTTTTAGTTGAATGTTGGTGATTAAAACCTTATACACTGGCCCAAAACCTCCTCGTCCTAGCTTATTAGCTTCCAAGAAGTTATCTGTTGCTGCTAGTATGCTTTCTAGTTGAATGAACGGTACCCCAATGCCTTCTGTATCTTCTGTCCTCGACTGATTTGGATCTAGTAATTCAATGGCCCATCTTTCACTATTATTTGTTTGACTTAGAGAGTATAATACTAAACACAGAGAACAAAAAAATTGTTAATGTAATACCTTTTGTAGAATCTAATAATTCAAATAGAGGTTCTTATCTTCAGTTATGTCCGAATAAGTTTGTAATCGGTTCATTTTTAAGTGGGCTAGCTTGTTTATTTCTTGTTGGGTCTAGTACCTCAAATAATTATGGTTTATGTTTGTTTTATTGTTTTATTATGGTTGGCTTATGATACTGTTTCGAATGATTATGGTTCTTTTGTTTTATACCTTTTATTTGATGGAAATTAGGATTTGCTTTCTATCTATATATGTACCGAAATCTTCATTGAAAAAAACAAGCGCCTTTTGATATCAAAACTTCTATGGTATTAGAGCAGAGTTACCTACAACCCACAAACGAACCCTAAAATGCTAAATACCTACAATCATGCCTAATGCCTCAGACTATCCTAGACAGATGCACGTTAGCGAATCCCTTATGAAGATTTGTCTCAAGAGATGACTAATTTCTTATTTGCTAAGAACAAGATGGTTTTCGTTGATGGTTCAATGCCAAAACCAGATAAGTCAGACGCCATGATAAAGGGATGGTTAATGATGGCTACGAAGAAAGACATAAGAGGAAGCGCTAATGAAGAAACGTGGATCGACGCACTGGTAGACGATCTACTTTCCTCGGGTATGATTATGCTATTTCACCGATAGTTTCTCTTGGATCTGGGTTCTTCCACCTACAAAATGAACAGCACCGTAAACTTACCCCTCAGAAAGGGACAGAGGGGTCCTCTTTGGGGTAACCCTCCGGTGTGAGAATAAGTATTTGTGGGAGAAGATAATAATATGTGAGAGCAAGGAATTTAGAGTGTATTGCTTAATAGCTGAATACTCTGTGATTGTATGTTGTCAGGTGATATCTGATGATCTGTGTGTTATCGTATGTAACTGAATGATTGAGTATCCCTCCTTGTGGAGTTGATGCTGTATTTATAGTGCTAGGGTTTCCACTGATTGCGCTCAGCCTTGTTAGCCTCCTCCAATTGCTCTGCGCCACGTGACCTCTGGGACACCTGGTGCTTTCTCATTGGTTGTAATCACGTGGTAGCACATGTGTCATGCTGAGTTGTCCACCTTTCATTTGGCAGCTGTCAACATCAGCATATTCTTATTCCTTAAAAAGATACCTTCTGGAAGGTTGTCTGACGTGCACAATCAAGGTTGCCCTAATCCTGATTTGGATAAGGACGAGGTTGATTATGTGCATGTGTGATATGCGCCAATCCTGAGGATGCGCGAGGTCTTCTCTTTATTCTCACGCGCAGATGTTTCATGCGCAGATGTGATATGCGCCTCGCGCTAATGCGCCACGCGCATATGTGGTATGCGTGAGCATATGTGATGCGCGAGCATATGTGTGCCTGGGCATATGATGCCTGAGCATGTGTGGTGCCTGAGCATGTGTGGTGCCTGGGCATATGATGCCTGAGCATGTGATGCATGAACATATGTGATATGCGTGAGCATATGTGATATGCGCCATGCGCGTAGGTTTTGGCTTTGTGCCTTCATAATGTCTTGATTTCAAGCTTCTTGTCTATATCTTGTGGGTTGACCCGCCTTGCTCGATGTTGAGGCGGGTACATACCTCTTCAAGCCCCCCCAGTCTAATGTGTGTCTTGTCTCGCGCGAGCGAGGCAAGATAGATATTAGACTTAACAGTTTGTTCTTTTAGTAGGGGTTTGTCTTTTTCTTCTTATTATTCATCGTTGCGCGAAATTCTATCCTTTTGGCTGCAAACGAATCGTCTCTGTACGTGGTTGGTTGTTGCTGACGTGGGTCAGTGATGGAGACGTGTCAGATCTTTCGTGTGCTCGAGGTGCTACAGTTGCCTTTCGTGTCCCCTCACATGCTGTCTGGGACACGTGTCGCGCTCGCGTTGGTCTGTTCCTGCGAGTGGTGGCGCGTGAGTTTTGGCAACAGCTGTAGAGTTTCTTTTCGTGTCCCCTCACACAGTGTCAGGGACACGTGTCGCGCTCGCGTTGGCTTACACCTGCGAGTGGGGGCGCGTGAAGTTTGATCAGCACCAATATTTCTCTCTCCTGGGCCTATAAAAGCCAGCCCTTAGAGTTTTTTTTTTTTATCCTTCATCTTCTTGTTTATTCTTCTGAGCTTTTCTTTCTTTCCTTGTATTCCGATTATCTTTGTTCTGCTTCCAGCTATCTGTTCTTCAGAAGTTTCCCCTGTTCGATTTTACAATTGTATGTCTGATAGCTCAGACAACACAATCTCCCCCATCCATTGCCGTAGAAAATCATTAGTAATGTCTACATTGAAGAAGACCGGCAAGGGGAAGAAGGCTGCTGAGGGCTCATCGGAGGAGGTAGGGAGGACCAAGGCCGTGAAGAGGTGGAATGAAATCCCCTGCAAATTGAGGCAGGCTGATCTTGACAGCCTTATCGCCTCTCAGGGTTTTCCCACCCTGTTTGGCTGCATGTTGCCTGGGGCCGGGCAAACGGCGGCGGACCCGCCTACCGGCTATATATCCCTATATAGCCATTTTTTCACCCACTGCAACCTTCGTCTCCCGATGACAAGGTTTGTGGGTGCACTGCTTCAGTTTTATGGGATTCATATATCCCAAGTCCATCCGTTTGGACTTGTGCGCATGACTCACTTTGAGTTCATGTGCAAATCCCAGCGCGAGGAGCCCACCCCTCGGCGCTTTCAATTTTTTTATAAGCCCAAGATCCAAGATTCTTGGTTCTCCTTTATTCCTCGCAGTCAGAAGGTGAAGTGCTCCACTGTTTCATTCAAGAGCCTTCATGACTGGTCTGAGAGGTTTTTCTATATAAGGGCTGGTGTGATCCCCATCCGTATGACCATGCGCTCGATTTCTTCTGCGCCTACGGATGTGGGTGTCCTCAAGAACCCAACTGGCGCCTGGGTTAATAGGTTGTCCGCTGAACCATCCCCCGCCAAGAACATTTGTGAGGAGGCGCTGGTGGGGGTTGGTATGAGCAGGAGGTGGGCGGACAGCGCGCTAGAGCCCGTTATCCAAGTCGACGGGTTGTGTAAGTTTATTTCATTTCTTTACTTATGCGCGAATATAATTGTTTTTGCTGATATCATTTGACTTGTTTTGTGCAGTCACCAAGGAGTACATCCACGCCACATATGATGAGCATATGGAGGGTGGCTCCGTCGCGCTCGGCGCTGGGGAGGTTGGTTTCCCGGATCGCTTTGATGACATGTTCATCCCTGTTGATCTGGGATTTGTCTTCGACAGCGATGCGCCTGGTAAGCCTTTGTACTTATGCATTTTCCTTTATAATACCATATTTTGCTAACACTTCTGTTGCGTGTATTGTAGATGCGCTGGAGAACTACGAGCTAGAGCTCGCGGAAGAGGAGGAGGAGGAGGAGGCGCCCCAACTAAAGCGTAAAGCTAAGGGGAAAACTGGCGCAGGGGCCAGTAAGAAACAGAAAAAAGATGTTGCCCCTGTTGTTCCGGATCCTCCTACTCAGGCGGGGGGATTTGGGAAAACCCAGGAGTTTACCACCAGGGTTTCCTTGGCTTCCCTGCCTCAAAAAGTGGGCAGACCTCCTGTCCACTTGAGGTATGGTGGCGCTACCTCCTCCCTTCCCGCGGCGGAAAAGGGAAGCGGTGTTGCGCCCTCGACAGGTATACTTTCCTTATCTTCTGCTTATCTTTATGGTTCTATGAGCGCGATTCTGATAGAATTACTAATGAATCTTTGCTCACTCAAATGTTTGTAGAGCCGGCGACCGCGCAACAAGATGTCGAGGCTGCGCCGGAGGTCGCTTCGAAGTCCCCCGTTTTACCCTCAAAGAAGGGTAGAATGGACTTCATGGCGATGTTTGCTGCGCGAACGGAGTTGCGCCAAGGTACGTATTGCGCTCTTATTTTCTGACTTTCTTTTAGATCTATTCATGAACCATTTCTTTTTGTTGATTTTTTCATAGAAGCCGTAGCTGGCGTACAAGCTTCTGGTGGCACTTCTGGCGCCGGTGCCAGCGCCGTTGGCTCTGCTCCTGCTCCTGCAAGCGATGAATATCCCCTCATCGGCATTACTAAGGAGCAGGAGGCCGTTTTGCGCGCCGACTTGGCGGCGTCGAGACCTCCCTCACCTCCTCCTGCGCACAGCCCTCCCTGCGAGACCGATTTTGATTCTAGGTCTCAGGAGAAGAGGCCTATTTCAGAGGAGGGTGAGGAGTTTGAAGTTGAAGACTCCGCAGGCGCCCGCGCCAGCCCTGCAGCGCCACGAGGTTTCGCGGCGGAGCCTTCTCGTGGGGCTGGCGCTGACTTTTCTGCTTCATCCCCGCAGGTATAGGTTAACTTTTGTTCCGCTGCGCGGACTTCCATCTTAGTGTTTTGATAACTTAGATAATTACTTTGCTTTTGCAGGAATCCGATCACATTTACCGCCCGAGATGGAATATTACTGAAGACAGCACCTTTCAGTCCATGGGTGTGTGTGCGGAATTCTGGGCTCATGCTGTGCCTCCATCTGAAAGGAGATTCCAGGAGGACCGCGCTCGCGACGACCTGCTCAACGACCATATGTTTGCTGGGTCAGCCTTCTTTGCTGCCTCCCAAGAGCTTCGCTCTGATTACGTAAAAGTACGTGATGCTCTTGCGGAAGCCAAGCAAGAGGCTAAGGTGTCTGCTTGGCATCTTTCTGATGCTCGCGAGAGAGCTGAGAAGCTCCAGGCCGAGCTCAGTGAGAACCGAGCCAGTGCCAACAGCGCCTTCGTGAAGCGCGGTCATGAGCTTCAGGCTGCGCGGGAGAAGCTGCAGGCGGCGGAGGCGGACGCTGCCAAGTATTCGCGCCGAGCGCGCGAGTTGGAGCTTGAGGCGGAGGCGCGTGACCAAGCTCTTGTCCAGTCTATAACTGAAAAATCATCACTGGAGAGTGAGGTTGCGCGCCTGAAGATGGAGCTGGCGGCCGCGCAGGCCGATAAAGATGAAGCCCTGGCGACGGCAGCGTCCAGCCAGGAAGCACTTGATGCTGCGCGGGTTGAAAAAGAAGAAATCTTGGCGCTCTAAAGAAATTACTTGACGAGTGCGAAGGGGCTGGCGGCGACGATGGCGCGGAGAATGCTGGCGTTGCTAGCGGCTCTGGCGTGGCCAAAGGATCCGCTCCTGACACTGTCATGGTAGAAGACTCCATTCAAGATGAACAACTTGACTACGGTCAGTTTGGAGATGATGAGGAACAGGCTGCGCCAGATGCTGAGGGCGATGATGAGGATGATGAAGAGGCTGATGTCAACGTGGAGACTTGAAAAGCCCTTCATGTATTTTATTTTTATTTGTAGTTTGTATCTCATCTTGTAAACTTGTAAATTTCACTGCTTTTGAATGAAATGTTTTTTCCCTTCTTCGAATCTTGCGCATTCCCCATTCATCTCTTTATATTGAATGTTTGCTTGTTGAATATAAGATATGCTTGCACGTTGGAATAAGAACAAGATTGTAAGAGATTTTTCCATATCTTGATTATGTTGACACGTGTCATTGCGCTTTCATTATTCCTCTTGTGCGCGACGTTATCGCGCGCTTATGGAATTATGAGTTTTTTTTAGCCTTTACGCGTCAACGTGTTACTCAGCTATCCACTACAATTTCGTGCGCGACCCCAACCTGAGACCTTAACAACCATGTTTTGGCATTTGCTTTGCCTTAGTTGTGTTTAGGTGTTTTATGGTCAGGCTGCGCAGCATGCAGGATGGATGTTGTGAATTGTTTGAGCTAAGGCTCACATTATTGGGCTAAGGCCCTGACGTTTTAGAGTTAAGACTCTTTAACGCGTTTGCGCATGTATGTTTTACTTCGTTTTATTTTGTTTTGATGTCAATACAATGTTGTCATATTGCTCAAAATTAATAAAGGGAAGTGTGAAACATGTATGCAAAAGATAATAGAATTGGGCTAAGGCCCTGACGTTTTAGAGTTAAGACTCGTTAACGCGTTTGAGCTTGTTGCTCGCGCATGTATGTTTTACTTCGTTTTATTTTGTTTTGATGTCAATACGATGTTGTCATATTGCTCAAAATTAATAAAGGGAAGTGTGAAACATGTATGCAAAAGGTAATAGAATCCTCATTAAGAGAAGATAGCGCGTATCATTATTCATAATGGCTTAAAAGGCCTTGATTACAAACTTGATATTTTTTACATGAAACATTTTCTAAGCTGTGCTGCGTTCCATGCGCGCGGGATCTTCTTTCCATTCAAATCTTTAAAAGCATATGCGCCTTTCCCCAATTCTTCTGAGATTTGATAAGGTCCCTCCCAGTTGGGGGACATTTTTCCCGGGGGTATCGCGCGGCTAGCTTCATTATTTCGAAGGACAAAATCATTTTTCTTGAAGTGGCATTCTTTCACACGCTGGTTGTAGTATTTTTCCAGTTTTTTCTTGTACTTGGCTTCACTGATGATAGCTGCCTCTCTGCGCTCTTCAAGTAAGTTGAGATCCAACCTTCGTTCGCGCTCGTTATCAATCTTGCTCATCATGAGCACTCTATGGGATGGGCATCCAATTTCCGCTGGAATCATTGCCTCTGTTCCATAGGTTAGGCTGAAGGGGGATTCGCCATTGCTGGTTTTGCTTAATGTCCTGTGTGCCCACAGGACATTAGGTAGCTCTTCGACCCAAGAATGGGATTCTCCCTCCAACCTTTTCTTCAGCCCATTTAACAAGCTTTGGTTAGCGCGTTCCACTTGTCCATTCCCCTGAGGGTGATAAACTGAAGTGAAAATTTGGTTGATGCGCAATTCCTTGAGCCAGCTGGATATCTTCTTGTCAGTGAATTGCTTGCCATTATCGCTCACAATTTCCATGGGCAAGCCAAAACGGCATATGATGTGGCTCCAGATAAACTGCTTCATCGCTTCGGCTGTGATTTTTGCTAGTGGCTTGGCTTCGACCCATTTTGTAAAATAGTCTACTGCCACTACCAAAAGTTTTACTCGCCCAGGCGCTTGCGGTAGGGGACCCACAATATCGATTGCCCATTTGTGGAAAGGCCATGCGGAGGTCACCGGAATCAAATTGTTCTTTGGCCGCATGGTGTTTGGCGCATAGCTCTGACATGCTTTGCATTTTTGGATCTCTTTTAGAGCGTCCAAGTACATACCAGGCCAATAGTAACCTGCGCTCATTGCCTTGGCAACCACCATGAACGGGCCAGCATGTATTCCACAGATTCCTTCATGTATCTCTCTGATCACATAGCTTGCTTCCTCAGCATCTAGGCATTTCATGAGCGGCCCAAGATAAGTGCGTCGATATAATGTACCATCAAGCAGTTCATAGTTCTGCGCCTTGTGTCTTATCTTCCTCGCTTGTGCGCGATCATCTGGTACCTTTCCCTCCAAGAATTCCATTATTGGAGTTATCCATGATGAAGGGGTTGTATGAGTTACCAGGACAGACTTCGCTACCACTGACGGGTTGCTCATTACTTCTACCCTGACATCTTTGCCAAAGTGATCAAAGCTGGTTGATGCCATCTTACTCAGCGCGTCTGCAGATTTGTTTTCACTGCGCGGAATATGAATGATTCTGAAGCAGTCAAATTGCTCGATGAGCTTTTTCGCCTGCTCTAGATATAGAGGCATGGTGTTCTCCTTGGCATCATAAAGGCCATTGACCTGTGCTGCTACCAAGTATGAATCAACATGGGCCTCTAGCTTTTTAACTCCGAATTTTTGCGCGATGCGCAGGCCAGCCAGCAGGGCTTCATACTCAGCCTCATTGTTGGTGCTTTTGAAGTCCAACCTGATGGCGTAAGTATATTCATGATTCTCTGGATCCACCAGTTTTAGGCCTGCGCCGGAGCCTTCGTTGTTTGAAGCGCCGTCAGTGAACAATCTCCACACATTTTCTTCGTCATTGGCTCGCGGAGGATCTACCCGCGCTGAGCCTCTTCAATTCTTCCTTCGGGGATTTCTGCGATGAAATCAGCTAGAACTTGCCCCTTTATTGCTGGACGGGGCTTATAGGCGATCGTGTGCTCGCCTAATTCCAGCGCCCACTTTGTCAGCCTTCCTAAGAGCGCGGGGCGCCGCAAAACTTGCTGGATGTTGTAACCAGTAAGAACTTCAATGGGATGACCATTGAAATATCTATGAAGCTTGCGTGACGCGTGTGTTAGTGATAAAACTAACTTTTCCATGATGGAGTAGCGCGGCTCAGGATCTGTCAGCACCCGACTCACATAGTATATTGGCGTTTGGATTCCCTTGCGATCCACCAATAATACTGTGCCGATGGCGCGCTCTCCTGCTGATAGGTATAATGTCAAAGTTTCACCAGGAAGTGGAGCTGTGAGCGCGGGCAGATTTATCAAACATTCTTTAATCTCACTGAAAGCTTGCTCGGCCTCAGGAGTCCATTTGAACTGACTTTTCTTTAAGCAGTTTCTCAATGTGTTGACAAATGGGGTAGATTTGGTTGCATGGTTCGCTAGGAACCTGTTGATTGAGACCAATCTACCATTCAGCTTCTGTACTTCTTTCATGGTGGATGGCGAGGGCATGTCAAGGATGGCCTCCACCTTCTCAGGGTTCACCTTGAAACCATCCTTGGTGACCATTACACCTAGAAATTTTCCCTCTAGTACGCCGAAAGTACATTTGCTCGGATTGAGCTTCATGTTAACTTCCTTTAGGCGCCCAAGGGTTTCTTCGATGTCTTTGAGCATTTGCTTTTCCTCCCTACTCTTGATCACCAAATCATCCACATAGACTTCTAGGTTTCTTCCGATTTGCTCGCTGAAAACGGCATCCATAAGTCTTTGGTAGGTGGCGCCCGCATTCTTCAAACCAAAGGGCATTTTTGTGTAGCAAAAAACACCCTTGTCGGTTCTAAATGCGGTCTTGTCCTCATCTTGTGGTGCCATTTGAATCTGGTGATAGCCCTTGTAGGCATCCAGGAAACATTTGAGTTTGAATGGCGCCACGGAGTCCACCTTTGCATCGATGTTTGGGAGGGGGTAACAATCTTTTGGGCACGCTTTGTTGAGGTCCTTGAAGTCAATGCACATCCTCCACGACCCGTTACTTTTCTTTACCATCACAGGATTGGCTACCCACGTCTGGTATCGTATCGGGCGGATGATGTTTGCGCGCAGCAAATCCTCAACCTGCTCATTCATGGCCCTCGCTTTCTCATCCCCCATGACTCCTTTCTTTTGAGCAATTGGCTCTACAGACTTGAAGGTGTTGAGAGAATGCTGCGCCAGGTCTCGCGGGACCCCAGTCATATCAGAGTGTTGCCACGCGAAGACCGACATATATGCTGTGAGCAATCTTTTCATTCTCAACCTCGTGTCGTCTGATATCGTTGCGCCAATTGTGATCTTCTGCTCCGGGAATTTTGGGTTGAGAATCCATTCCTCTGGCGCGTTGTCTGCCATTGGAAGTTTCATTCTCCCCTCCCGCGGAGTACTTGTCACTGCGCACAAATGATCTCTGTATACAAAAGTTACACCTGTTGGTGTTGGGAACCCCAACGCGCCGTGCGCTGGCGACGGTATGGCGTTGAATTGGGCAATCGTTCCCCTACCCAAGATCATATTGTGGCAAGAGGTGGTGGGCAGGACCAAGAAGTTGACAACTTCGGCTCGCTTGTGTTTGTCATCCCCCATAGTTAGCTCAAATTGTATTTGACCTAGGGGATGAATGATTTCATTTGAAACACCAGAGATTGGTGCATTCACAATTTCAAGCCTTGCTTGGTCTGCCGGATCCAGTTTCCTGAAACATTGCTCATACATGATGTCTGACTCGCTGCCAGTGTCAACCAGGACTTTTGACACTTCGTAATGAGCAATGTGTGTAGTGATGACCAGAGGACTGCTAATTGAAGGGCCTCCCCTGATTCTTGGGAAGATTACTTGTTGCTCGCGCCAATCTCCTTGGATTTGCGCGCTTCTCTTTCTTGATGTTTTCCCTTGCCTTCCTCCCTCGGCTACACATATTCTTTTGTACTTTTTGCTGGCTGAGGCTCCTGATTGCTCATTTTCTGGTCTTGAGTTTTTCACCAGGTGAGCCAGCTTGCCTGATTTCACGTCCTTTTCAATTGCATCCTTCAATTGGTGGCATGCATCAGTGTTGTGCCCTGTGGACTTGTGAAATTCACAGTACTTGCCACTGTCTGATGGTCCCTTGTAGTGTAGTGGCTTGGGGCTTTTGAATTGGACATTCTCAGTGCTTAACACCTCTGAAGGCGTTTTAGTGAGGGGAGTCCATATTCTTGGCAGAGGTCTGTTAGGATCTCTGCCGCCCTCCCTCCTGTCACCCTCCCCGCGATTATGAACATCTTTTTGGGGCTGGGGTGAGCTTGGTTGCGCCTGCTTTTCTACTGAAGAAAAACTGGTTAGTTGCAACCTGGACCATACAGAGTTCTGCTTGCCCCTCTTTTCTTTGCTGCGCGGTGACTCAGCTTGATGCGCTCTTTCTCTTGCCCTATCTTGGGCAATTTGTTTTTCATTCCTCGCGAAAACTCGCGATGCTTCCATTAACTTGGCCCACGTGGTGGGCATGCCCTCTCTGCTTACGAGAGCTCGGCGGAGTTGATCACTGGGCGCGCCTTGTATAAAGGCCACGCGCAGGAGTTGCTCAGTTATACCCCCGATTGCCAGAGACTCCTGATTGAAACGAGTGATGTAGTCTTCAATCGTTTCATCATTCCTGCGCACGCAGTGCATGATGTCATCAGGGTCGCGCGTGTGTCTGCGCTGCTGTACGAAGTGGGCTTGGAACTTTTCCAAAAGTTCCTCGAACCCATCAATTTGCCCAGTCGGCAAGCTCTCGAACCAGACACGCGCCGCGCCCGTGAGGCAACGAGCAAACATGTGACACCATGTTGGCATCGTCCAGCTCTCTAGGTTTCCCGTGTTGTAAAAACCTTGCAAGAAATCGTCTGGATCTGTTGTGCCGTCATATTTACCCAAACCACTTGGCATCTTGGTTTTGTGCTGGATGGGAGCCTGCGCGATGCACGCAGTGAACTTTGAATGTTTCACCAAGATGGCTGGTCTATACGGTGTGGTTACGTCCACTTGCCCTCTAACTGGTGGGCTGTACGGCATGTGCAGATCCAGATCGGCTCTGGCTCCAGGCGCCATGTTCACTGGCGCGCGGAGCTGTGAGCCTCCTGCATGAGTATCTCGCGTCTTCCTCATGCTGTGCACTTCTTCATCACTGAACTCAGTGTGTGCAGTGTGAACAGAATGTCCTTCTTCCGGCGCGCGCGGCCTTTTTGTTCCATGAACAGTTTGCTTATCAAGCGCTTGCCTTTGTGTTAAGTCTGCTAGCCTTTTCTGTTTGACCATCTCATTGTACTTGTCCATTAGACGCCGCTGCTCGTTTATGAGCCATTCTTTAGGATCATTTGTTTCATCTTCTGGACCCATTGGTCCTTTTTGCTTCGCGCCGGCAAGATTTTGTAACGTGAGATCGTCTGGAGGAGTTTCAGTCTGGCCGTGAGGAGTTGTGATGAAGGGACGGTTACTGGTGGTGCGCGTAGAATCACGCGGCACCCTCAGAAACTGTTGTCCCTCATTAACATCCTCACGTTCAATATCCTCCAGAACTTGATCAACGTTATGAACGCCAGAAACCATGGTGATTTTTTTTTTTTTTTTTATATATAGATCTGATGAGATCTGATTGCCGTTGTAACAGTGGATGGCGCCAATGAAGACGATCGACTCACTGGTAGACGATCAAAACAAAATAAAACGAAGTAAAACATACATGCGCGAGCAACAAGCTCAAACGTGGATCGACTCACTGGTAGACGATCTACTTTCCTCGGGTATGATTATGCTATTTCACCGATAGTTTCTCTTGGATCTGGGTTCTTCCACCTACAAAATAAACAGCACCGTAAACTTACCCCTCAGAAAGGGACAGAGGGGTCTTCTTTGGGGTAACCCTCCGGTGTGAGAATAAGTATTTGTGGGAGAAGATAATAATATGTGCGAGTAAGGAATTTAGAGTGTATTGCTTAATAGCTGAATACTCTGTGATTGTATGTTGTCAGGTGATATCTGATGATCTGTGTGTTATCGTATGTAACTGAATGATTGAGTATCCCTCCTTGTGGAGTTGATGCTGTATTTATAGTGCTAGGGTTTCCACTGATTGGGCTCAGCCTTGTTGGCCTCCTCCAATTGCTCTGCGCCACGTGTCCTCTGGGACACATGGTGCTTTCTCATTGGTTGTAATCACGTGGTAGCACATGTGTCATGCTGAGTTGTCCACCTTTCATTTGATAGCTGTCAACATCAGCATATTCTTATTCCTTAAAAAGATACCTTCTGGAAGGTTGTCTGACGTGCACAATCAAGGTTGCCCTAATCCTGATTTGGATAAGGACGAGGTTGATTATGTGCATGTGTGATATGCGCCAATCCTGAGGATGCGCGAGGTCTTCTCTTTATTCTCACGCGCAGATGTTTCATGCGCAAATGTGATATGCGCCGCGCGCTAATGCGCCACGCGCATATGTGGTATGCGTGAGCATATGTGATGCGCGAGCATATGTGTGCCTGGGCATATGATGCCTGAGCATGTGTGGTGCCTGAGCATGTGTGGTGCCTGGGCATATGATGCCTGAGCATGTGATGCATGAACATATGTGATATGCGTGAGCATATGTGATATGCGCCATGCGCGTAGGTTTTGGCTTTGTGCCTTCATAATGTCTTGATTTCAAGCTTCTTGTCTATATCTTGTGGGTTGACCCGCCTTGCTCGATGTTGAGGCGGGTACATACCTCTTCAAGCCCCCCCAGTCTAATGTGTGTCTTGTCTCGCGCGAGCGAGGCAAGATAGATATTAGACTTAACAGTTTGTTCTTTTAATAGGGGTTTGTCTTTTTCTTCTTATTATTCATCGTTGCGCGAAATTCTATCCTTTTGGCTGCAAACGAATCGTCTCTGTACGTGGTTGGTTGTTGCTGACGTGGGTCAGTGATGGAGACGTGTCAGATCTTTCGTGTGCTCGAGGTGCTAGAGTTGCCTTTCGTGTCCCCTCACATGCTGTCAGGGACACGTGTCGCGCTCGCGTTGGTCCGTTCCTGCGAGTGGTGGCGCGTGAGTTCTGGCAACAGCTGTAGAGTTTCTTTTCGTGTCCCCTCACACAGTGTCAGGGACACGTGTCGCGCTCGCATTGGCTTACACCTGCGAGTGGGGGCGCGTGAAGTTCGATCAGCACCAATATTTCTCTCTCCTGGGCCTATAAAAGCCAGCCCTTAGAGTTTTTTTTTTTATCCTTCATCTTCTTGTTTATTCTTCTGAGCTTTTCTTTCTCTCCTGGGCCTATAAAAGCCAGCCCTTAGGGTTAATAGGTTGTCCGCTGAACCATCCCCCGCCAAGAACATTTGTGAGGAGGCGCTGGTGGGGGTTGGTATGAGCAGGAGGTGGGCGGACAGCGCGCTAGAGCCCGTTATCCAAGTCGACGGGTTGTGTAAGTTTATTTCATTTCTTTACTTCTGCGCGAATATAATTGTTTTTGCTGATATCATTTGACTTGTTTTGTGCAGTCACCAAGGAGTACATCCACGCCACATATGATGAGCATATGGAGGGTGGCTCCGTCGCGCTCGGCGCTGGGGAGGTTGGTTTCCCGGATCGCTTTGATGACATGTTCATCCCTGTTGATCTGGGATTTATCTTCGACAGCGATGCGCCTGGTAAGCCTTTGTACTTATGCATTTTCCTTTATAATACCATATTTTGCTAACACTTCTGTTGCGTGTATTGTAGATGCGCTGGAGAACTACGAGCTGGAGCTCGCGGAAGAGGAGGAGGAGGAGGAGGCGCCCCAACTAAAGCGTAAAGCTAAGGGGAAAACTGGCGCAGGGGCCAGTAAGAAACAGAAAAAAGATGTTGCCCCTGTTGTTCCGGATCCTCCTACTCAGGCGGGGGGATTTGGGAAAACCCAGGAGTTTACCACCAGGGTTTCCTTGGCTTCCCTGCCTCAAAAAGTGGGCAGACCTCCTGTCCACTTGAGGTATGGTGGCGCTACCTCCTCCCTTCCCGCGGCGGAAAAGGGAAGCGGTGTTGCGCCCTCGACAGGTATACTTTCCTTATCTTCTGCTTATCTTTATGGTTCTATGAGCGCGATTCTGATAGAATTACTAATGAATCTTTGCTCACTCAAATGTTTGTAGAGCCGGCGACCGCGCAACAAGATGTCGAGGCTGCGCCGGAGGTCGCTTCGAAGTCCCCCGTTTTACCCTCAAAGAAGGGTAGAATGGACTTCATGGCGATGTTTGCTGCGCGAACGGAGTTGCGCCAAGGTACGTATTGCGCTCTTATTTTCTGACTTTCTTTTAGATCTATTCATGAACCATTTCTTTTTGTTGATTTTTTCATAGAAGCCGTAGCTGGCGTACAAGCTTCTGGTGGCACTTCTGGCGCCGGTGCCAGCGCCGTTGGCTCTGCTCCTGCTCCTGCAGGCGATGAATCTCCCCTCATCGGCATTACTAAGGAGCAGGAGGCCGTTTTGCGCGCCGACTTGGCGGCGTCGAGACCTCCCTCACCTCCTCCTGCGCACAGCCCTCCCTGCGAGACCGATTTTGATTCTAGGTCTCAGGAGAAGAGGCCTATTTCAGAGGAGGGTGAGGAGTTTGAAGTTGAAGACTCCGCAGGCGCCCGCGCCAGCCCTGCAGCGCCACGAGGTTTCGCGGCGGAGCCTTCTCGTGGGGCTGGCGCTGACTTTTCTGCTTCATCCCCGCAGGTATAGGTTAACCTTTGTTCCGCTGCGCGGACTTCCATCTTAGTGTTTTGATAACTTAGATAATTACTTTGCTTTTGCAGGAATCCGATCACATTTACCGCCCGAGATGGAATATTACTGAAGACAGCACCTTTCAGTCCATGGGTGTGTGTGCGGAATTCTGGGCTCATGCTGTGCCTCCATCTGAAAGGAGATTCCAGGAGGACCGCGCTCGCGACGACCTGCTCAACGACCATATGTTTGCTGGGTCAGCCTCCTTTGCTGCCTCCCAAGAGCTTCGCTCTGATTACGTAAAAGTACGTGATGCTCTTGCGGAAGCCAAGCAAGAGGCTAAGGTGTCTGCTTGGCATCTTTCTGATGCTCGCGAGAGAGCTGAGAAGCTCCAGGCCGAGCTCAGTGAGAACCGAGCCAGTGCCAACAGAACCTTCGTGCAGCGCGGTCATGAGCTTCAGGCTGCGCGGGAGAAGCTGCAGGCGGCGGAGGCGGACGCGGCCTAGTACTCGCGCCGAGCGTGCGAGTTGGAGCTTGAGGCGGAGGCGCGTGACCAAGCTCTTGTCCAGTCTATAACTGAAAAATCATCACTGGAGAGTGAGGTTGCGCGCCTGAAGAGGGAGCTGGCGGCCGCGCAGGCCGATAAAGATGAAGCCCTGGCGACGGCAGCGTCCAGCCAGGAAGCACTTGATGCTGCGCGGGTTGAAAAAGAAGAAATCTTGGCGGCTGCAGCGTCCGAAAAAGAGGAGCTAACAAAGACTAAAGAAACTGTTGAGTTATTAAACTCTCAGGTTCCTGCCCTCGAGACGTCTGTTGCTGGCCTCGCGCAGGATCGCCACTGGCTGATCTCACAGGGCATGACTCGTTGCGCTTACGCGATGAAATACTCAGGCGAGTTTCAGGCCCTGGTGATGGATTGCAACGCTGCCGCGCGCTTGGTGGGCCGAGCTGAAGGGTTCACGGATGGTTACGAATATGGCATGTTGAAGAAGAACCCATCCGAGTACCCTTATCAGAGCGACGCTGCCTGCGCGGAAATGGCCGCGATGGGGGAGAAATATATGAATACTCCCATTCCCATCCTTGCGCAGGTATTTTAACCTTAATGAGATTACCTTGACTTATTTTCTAAGTCTTTTTGTACTCATATTTTTGCTTATGATTTGCAGATATCCGCGCTTGCTGACCAGCCCGACCTCGGCGCTCTAAAGAAATTACTTGACGAGTGCGAAGGGGCTGGCGGCGACGATGGCGCGGAGAATGCTGGCGTTGCTAGCGGCTCTGGCGTGGCCAAAGGATCCGCTCCTGACACTGTCATGGTAGAAGACTCCATTCAAGATGAACAACTTGACTACGGTCAGTTTGGAGATGATGAGGAGCAGGCTGCGCCAGATGCTGAGGGCGATGATGAGGATGATGAAGAGGCTGATGTCAACGTGGAGACTTGAGAAGCCCTTCATGTATTTTATTTTTATTTGTAGTTTGTATCTCATCTTGTAAACTTGTAAATTTCACTGCTTTTGAATGAAATGTTTTTTCCATTCTTCGAATCTTGCGCATTCCCCATTCATCACTTTATATTGAATGTTTGCTTGTTGAATATAAGATATGCTTGCACGTTGGAATAAGAACAAGATTGTAAGAGATTTTTCCATATCTTGATTATGTTGACACGTGTCATTGCGCTTTCATTATTCCTCTTGTGCGCGACGTTATCGCGCGCTTATGGAATTATGAGTTTTTTTTTTTTAGCCTTTACGCGTCAACGTGTTACTCAGCTATCCACTACAATTTCGTGCGCGACCCCAACCTGAGACCTTAACAACCATGTTTTGGCATTTGCTTTGCCTTAGTTGTGTTTAGGTGTTTTATGGTCCGGCTGCGCAGCATGCAGGATGGATGTTGTGAATTGTTTGAGCTAAGGCTCACATTATTGGGCTAAGGCCCTGACGTTTTAGAGTTAAGACTCTTTAACGCGTTTGCGCATGTATGTTTTACTTCGTTTTATTTTGTTTTAATGTCAATACAATGTTGTCATATTGCTCAAAATTAATAAAGGGAAGTGTGAAACATGTATGCAAAAGATAATAGAATTGGGCTAAGGCCCTGACGTTTTAGAGTTAAGACTCGTTAACGCGTTTGAGCTTGTTGCTCGCGCATGTATGTTTTACTTCGTTTTATTTTGTTTTGATGTCAATACGATGTCTACCAGTGAGTCGATCCACGGATGGCGCCAATGAAGAAACGTGGATCGACTCACTGGTAGACGATCTACTTTCCTCGGGTATGATTATGCTATTTCACCGATAGTTTCTCTTGGATCTGGGTTCTTCCACCTACAAAATGAACAGCACCGTAAACTTACCCCTCAGAAAGGGACAGAGGGGTCCTCTTTGGGGTAACCCTCCGGTGTGAGAATAAGTATTTGTGGGAGAAGATAATAATATGTGAGAGTAAGGAATTTAGAGTGTATTGCTTAATAGCTGAATACTCTGTGATTGTATGTTGTCAGGTGATATCTGATGATCTGTGTGTTATCGTATGTAACTGAATGATTGAGTATCCCTCCTTGTGGAGTTGATGCTGTATTTATAGTGCTAGGGTTTCCACTGATTGGGCTCAGCCTTGTTGGCCTCCTCCAATTGCTCTGCGCCACGTGTCCTCTGGGACACCTGGTGCTTTCTCATTGGTTGTAATCACGTGGTAGCACATGTGTCATGATGAGTTGTCCACCTTTCATTTGGCAGCTGTCAACATCAGCATATTCTTATTCCTTAAAAAGATACCTTCTGGAAGGTTGTCTGACGTTCACAATCAAGGTTGCCCTAATCCTGATTTGGATAAGGACGAGGTTGATTATGTGCATGTGTGATATGCGCCAATCCTGAGGATGCGCGAGGTCTTCTCTTTATTCTCACGCGCAGATGTTTCATGCGCAGATGTGATATGCGCCGCGCGCTAATGCGCCACGCGCATATGTGGTATGCGTGAGCATATGTGATGCGCGAGCATATGTGTGCCTGGGCATATGATGCCTGAGCATGTGTGGTGCCTGAGCATGTGTGGTGCCTGGGCATATGATGCCTGAGCATGTGATGCATGAACATATGTGATATGCGTGAGCATATGTGATATGCGCCATGCGCGTAGGTTTTGGCTTTGTGCCTTCATAATGTCTTGATTTCAAGCTTCTTGTCTATATCTTGTGGGTTGACCCGCCTTGCTCGATGTTGAGGCGGGTACATACCTTTTCAGCTAAATACGCAAATACGGCTCAAGAAATTTGGAAAGATATCAAGGAAAGATTTGGCAAAGAAAGTGCACCATGGGCCTATGAACTGAAATGATCACTAACATGTGTTCGTCAAGACGGTTCATCGGTTTCAGCTTATTACACAAAATTGAGAGGGCTGTGGGACGAGATACATACGACGCTGCCTACACCAAATTGCACATCCGGGAATTACTATTGCGGGTTAGGAAAAAGGATGAGTGACTTCAAGGACATGGAACGATTATATGAGTTCTTTATGGGTTTGGATTCAGAATTTTCCACCATAAGGACTCATGTCCTTGTTGGCACAATTGTTGTTTGTCCCAAGTGTAAAGCCCAGCCCAAGAGTTATTAGGGTTTTTATATTTGGTAATGTTTTGGCTAGCAAGTTTGGTTAGTCTATATAAACCGAGTTATGGTTAGACATTAGAAAAAAAGAAGTTGGTGTAACCAAGTTAGGGTTCATCAAGAGTCAAACCGAGTTAGGGTTTGAGGGTTTGTAATCAGTTTTTTGAGTTATATTTTCTGATTAATACAAACGAGAGTTATTCGTTAGTTCGTGTTTGATTATCGATCTGGGACTTGAATTCGTATCAGGGCCAAGTTCAAGAAATCGATAATCGGTCGGCGGCGGGCGGTGGCTTAAGGAGAAGCTATCGTAGGCGTATATCGGAACCGAGTTGGGTTTCCGAATCGGAGTGTTGTTTTGTTAAAGCTGGTTAGTCGGACCTCTGTGTCGGAGGTTCTTTCCTGTCCGACGAAATCAAGAACACAAGGGTTCTCAGGCTGTGTAGCAGGATCTAGCATCGGAATTTTGATCGTAAGTTTGTAACCACGTGGGGTTTTGTATGGTTACATATTAAATAAGGAAAGGTCAACAGGGGTTTGTTTTTGTTTTTTTTATTTTGAAGACTAGTTCAAAAGAAAAAATAAAAGAACGAAAAAGACAACAAATTTGTTGTGCGAATTGATTTGGTTGACTTTGTGGTTCCTATTCAAGAAGTAGGCACTACAAGTTTGAGCTCTTAATTTATCAGTAAAACAAGTCCGTGGGCCATTGTTAGTTTTTTATTTGGATCATATTTTATTGGGTTAAACGAGTTAGGTTTTAACCAAGTTTGATTTATTTTTGTGAGCAAGTTGGTTCGGTTCTGAAAAGTTATTCAGACTGATTGGCTTGTATTTGTTTCAAAGAAGTGGAGCATAGGGGTTCGACGTCAATGGAAGGTGACGAAGAAAGACCGGTAATCCAGCCTAAAGAGAGTGGGGGGATTTCGTTACAGGTTCCAAAGCTGAATGGAACTAACTACATCACATGGGCGATTGTAGTGGAAGCGATATTGGATGATCAAGACCTATGGGAAGTTGTTCAACCAGAAGAGGGTACGGCTATTGATGCGAAGAAGAATAAAACGGCAAGATCATTTTTGTTTCAAGTGGTGGATGGTGATATTCTTCTTCAGATTTCTCAATACAAGAATGCCCGAGATATATGGACGGCTTTGAAGGCACGGTTTGTTGGGGCCGAGCGAGTTCAAAAGGCTCGACTGCTAACTCTGAAAAGTGAATTTGAGAAACTCAAGATAGCGGAAAACGAGACTGTTGACGAGCTTGTAGGAAAAATAACAAGTATGGTTTCAATGGCAACGAGTCTAGGTCACGTGTTCGAGCAAGATGTTTTGGTGAAGAAGTTACTGGATGCGGTTCCAGATAAGTACTTCCAACTCGTAGCCTCAATCGAGCAAAGTGTTGATCTCGATAGTTTGATGTTTGAAGATGCGATTAGAAGACTTAAGGCGTTTAAGGAACGTCTACGAGGGAGAGAGCATGCTTCAAGTTCACAAGGTCAGTTACTTTTCAATCGATCGAAAAATGGTTATAAAGGCAAGTTGTATGATCAGTCTGGTAGCCGAGGTAAGGGTTGGCGGAGTTCACAGGGACATGGAAGAGACCATGAAACTGAAGGTCAAGACCGAGACGATGAGGACCAAGATGGTTGCGAAAATCGAGGTTGTCAAGATCGTGGGTCAAGTCATAAGGGACAAAGAAGAACCAATGATCGTCGAAGGGGAAGAAAGGATAGATCACAAGTTCAGCGTTACCGTTGTGATGAGTTCGGTCATTTTGCATCTATGTGCCCGGAACGTATGAAGAAAAAGGAAGAATCTAATTTGAACAAAGTTGATGATTTTGATCCATCTTTGTTTATGATAAAAGGTAATCAAAAGACGCTTTCACTGAATGAAGACGGTGTGATTCCAAAGCATTTCGAAACTAAACCGATGGAGAAAGATGTTTGGTATCTCGACAACGGAGCATCGAATCACATGACGGGTAATAAAGCGTAATTTTATAAATTGAATGAACAAGAAACGGGAACGGTGAAGTTCAGAGATGAAACTTGTATTGATATTCGGGGAAAAGGGTCGGTCTTAATTGAAGGAAAGACTGGAGCAGCGCCTGTTGACCGATGTCTACTACATCCCGAGCCTACAGTGCAATATCATAAGTCTTGGTCAAGAAACGGAAGGTGGATGCGAGATTCATATGAAACATGATTTGCTAACCATTAAAGATGATACAGGTAAGCTTTTGATGAAGGTGACAAAGACCAAGGACCGATTATACAAGATTAGCCTCAAGATAGCAAGTCCCGGTAAACGAGCTATCATTGGAATGAAGAATTTTGTAGGTCGGGATCTTCAAAGTGTTGGACTGAAAGAAGACAAGCCGGTTACGAGTCAGATTCCAATCACAGATCCAAGTTCCAAAATTCAAAGTCCAACGAAGATTGTTCAAGAAACTAAACATGTGCTCAAGGAAGTGATTCAAACCCAACGGAAGACGATTAATGATCAAACGAAGCAAGTGTTACTTCAAGCTAGGTGGAGCCCAAAGAACATTGCAAGAGATCAAGATAAGCCTCGGGAGAATCAAGAAAAGGACAACAAGCGTGAAGTTGAAGATCTGCTAATTTCGAGTAGGAAATTAGGGGGTGAGTTGGATGAGTCGGATACAACAATTGAGGGGGTGATGATTGGCACAATTGTTGTTTGGCCCAAGTGTAAAGCCCAGCCCAAGAGTTATTAGGGTTTTTATATTTGGTAATTTCTTGGCTAGCAAGTTTGGTTAGTCTATATAAGCCGAGTTATGGTTAGACATTAGAAAAAAAGAAGTTGGTGTAACCAAGTTAAGGTTCATCAAGAGTCAAACCGAGTTAGGGTTTGAGGGTTTGTAATCAGTTTTTTGAGTGAGATTTTCTGATTAATACAAACGAGAGTTATTCGTTAGTTCGTGTTTGATTATCGGTCTGGG
Source organism: Bidens hawaiensis (assembly GCF_021521415.1). Taxonomy (NCBI): domain Eukaryota; kingdom Viridiplantae; phylum Streptophyta; class Magnoliopsida; order Asterales; family Asteraceae; genus Bidens; species Bidens hawaiensis. The sequence continues at coordinate 376,479 of NW_027491733.1, forward strand.
ACTTGAGTCCTCTCTATGAAGTTAAGTTCGACACTTGGAGAAGCTTACCAATTGGCTTCTGAGGACGAATAATAGAGGAATATAGCAGCCACAAAGAAGCCCACAACGGAGCCTGCCACCTTTCAAACCTTTCCAAATAACCGAAGGGATGGAGCTTCGTCTCAAAGGTTTAATGGCAGCCAAAAGGAAGTGAAGCGAAATAGTACGCGTGAGCTCAAACATTGCACCCACTGTGGTAAAACCGGCCACAACTAGGAAGGATATTTCGAGAGAATCGACTATCCCGGGTGGTGGTCAGGTAAAGCCAAGCATGAAAAAGGAAAGCCGAAGGCAGGTTGCATGGATACAGAACCAACTATGATTGGAGGCCTAACCGAAAGCCAAAATCAAACTCTACTAAAGCATACAAATGGAAAAGGAAAAACGACTCAAGATGACAAAACCCCAAAAGTCAACAAGTAAGTCAAGAAATTTTGGAGAATGGATAATAGATTTGGGCTAAAAAAAGCATATTATACATGTTATTGACTCAATTGATAATTGCAAGAGAGTAGAGAATTAACCTCCGGTTATGAAGTAGGACCCAAGAGATCATAATTCAATCAACTATCAAGAACATAACAAAGAAGAACAACAACAACAATAGGGGATTAACTCGAAACACAAACTTTATTGATCGAACAAGACACGGTACAAATGTTTACATATGGCGGTTAATTAACCATCCCTTGCGGTTATATAACTACCTTGGCAATTACATAACTACCTGGTAGTTATATAACTAACTTATAACCACCAATAACCGCCTAATATTACATCAAGACCCCCTAACTTACAAATGTTGCATAAAGCACCCTCAAACTATACTTTATACTAATTACAAAATTGAACTACAACATTTCTATCAAACTTGATCACACAATTAAGGCCAGCATCCACCCCACTAATTGTCAATCCAAGTTTGAGTCTTCTTCATTTGGTCTTGATCCATCTTGTCTTGTATTTTCTTGCATCCTAATGGTTCTGTAAGTGGTCTTCCTTCCTTGAACTTTTTTCTCACTTTCCATGCGAACGCCTTGTGCAACCCTCTACCAAATCGCTTTCTAGTCGAATTCCCTTCATCCTCATGTCGAACTTTAGTTCTCCCTAGTTAGATTGCATGTGTAAGTGCTATCGCCGTTGATTAACGACTGAATGCCTCTCAGTCACCCCCGAACCATTTATTTCCTGTGTTTGTAACACATTCGGATTCAAGTAGCCCCTTGGACGCCTCCTGCGTGATTAGGACTAAAACACCGAGATTCCAACCACCCTATGTGATTATCAATTTCCAGAACTGAATCCAAAAAACATCCCCTATACATCAATACCTGTAGCCTTCTGCCGCTTTTGATGTTGTCCCACCGTTGTCGTTTCCTGACCACCATTGATGACCACATAGTAAGCCTCTACTTACTCTGGCTGGGTTCTAACGAACGAACCACCGTCGTTCCACTACTGCTGCATCTTTTCCACCAGATCACACCGCAACCGCCAACACAAGTCACCCCGACTCGTTAAAACTTAAATCGATTTTAACCATCTCCAAAACATCACTGCCATTCTCTTCTTCTTTATTCTAAATTCATTTCACCCTAACACGAAAACGCATGGCGATCGAAACTCACTGCGAACCTCGCCACTCGGTTTCCGGTTGTTCAAGAACCCCAGTAACCGCCACTAAATTCTTTATTGATGATTTAATACAATGATCTTAATATTTTGAACCTTCATAATCTTTTCCAAACTTAACATTCAGGTAATTAAGCAGTCTTTTCTCTTAAACCCTAATGACTTCTCACCCGCGTCACAGGCAACACTCTTCCCATTCCTCGTGATATCTTCCATTATCATGCCTGGTTCACTCTTGAAGGAATCCTTGTAAGCATCAACCGAATCACGCCTTGGTTGAACACCTCTCGGCCTACCGCCAAACCTTGACCCCGCCAATCTCTCAACACCACCGGACTTTGCACCATGGAAAACTTTATTTGTAGCTCTGATACCAATTGTTGCCCATATATGACCTTTAACAATTGATTGATTAAGAAACAAAGATGAAACATAATTGATATCAACAAGAACTTTATTAACAATCTGATAATTCAATCTTTACAACAATTTTGAATGTTTTGACTCTTGAATATTGACCCCTATTTATACACCACTTAGAGTCATGATCGTAGAAGGATGCGTCTTTTCAACCTCAACCTTAATCTGACATCTATAAATGGAAGTTATAAACTATCCATTTGACACATCTAGTCCCTATACTTTCATAAGCATTCTAAATACAACATAAACATTCTTTGGCACAATTACAATATGACTATAAACTTTGACTCTCATGGATTAACCAAATTATAGGCCAACATCTCCCCCCCCCCCCCTAATTTGTCAATCCATTCCTTCAACATCTTCATATGTTATCTTCAATCTCCAATTGAATACGGCCTTTATTTTCTTTTTGATCTTCATTACTTGTGCTTTGATTTTTCTTCATGTCTAGATTATTTCTGAACTGATACTTGTTTCCTCTTGAAACATGTTATACGAAATCACCCTCGATTACCTCTGAATCGATACTTGTTTCCTCTTGAAACGTGTTGTACGAACTGATCAAACCGAACCAGCCCTTGTTTAACTCTTTGTGGGTTTGAATCCTTCAACAAAATCTCCTATTTTGTTGGAATACCTGATCTTATATCTTCGGTTTCTGATTCGTAGGCAAACACAAACAAACAACCATTCCCGTTTCTAACAAGAACCACAAAGGGTCCCACTATTTCTTCTGTCGGATACCTCAACAACCACATACTACCGTTGCTAACCTTTCTAATATTTCGATAATCCCTAGTGACACCGGATCCACCGTTTCCGCCCTTTCACAACTAGAATACCATCACGCCATCGAAATCCACCACCGTCATTGCCTGCACCTTCAAAATACCACTGTCGCTGCTTTTCTCTTATTCGCCAAAAATCACAACCAGTCACCACCATGCCGCCGGAATCCACCGCTTCCGCCGCCCTACATCACCAGAATATCATCATTAATGCCCTTTCTAATTCACCAGAAATCACAACCGACCAGCACCAATCTTCATTTAATTTCGAGCATCCACCCCCAATCACCACTATTAATTGTCGGAATCCACCACCAATCACCACCAATTGTCTGATTTTTGATTAATCGATCAAAGATCCTGATGCTCTTATACAAAATTAGGACCCAGGAGATCATGATTCAATCAACAATCAAGAACATAACAAAGACGAAGAACAACAAGAATAGGGGATTAACCCGAAACACAAATTTTATTGATCAAATAAGACACGATATAAATTTTACAGCGAGCATCTATTTATAGTTTTCCTCGTGGCGGTTAATTAACCACCCCTTGCGGTTATATAACTACCTTGGTGGTTATATAACTATCTGGTAGTTATATAACTAACTTATAACCCCCAATAACCGCCTAATATTACATCAAGACCCTCTAACTTACAAATGTTGCATAAAGCACCCCCAAACTACACTTCATACTAATTACAAATTTGAAATGTAGCATTTCTATCAAACTTGATCACACAACTAGGAGAGTCCGAGGCTATGTTACATTGGGCATGAAAAGGCTCAGCAAGATTGGCACCAAGAGGAACCGATTTTTGGGTAAAGGATGCGAGTTGAGGACAAGTACTCGCATAATGGCCAGTTTAACGACAAATTTGGCAATGTGGAGGTCTTTTGGTGGTAGGAAGAAGTACGGCCGCAGGCGGAAGAGGCGCGACCTTTTCCAAGAGATGAAGAAGGACGGGTGTGAGAAGTTTTATTCGGGTGGGCATAAAATGCGGCCTGGGGGGTTGAGAACCATGTAATTCTTGAACGAGCATCTCTTGATTTTCAGCGTTAGCCAAGAGATAATGAAAGGGCCGGGTGAGTGGTTCGTTGAGAAGTGGAGAAGTTTTCAAAAGAAGCACCTATTCCACAAAGGAGTTTGTCGTCGTCACTTATGGGATGCCCTTTAGCCATGAGTTGGTCGGCTAAAGCTTTGAATTTGCGACCAAATTCGGAAACCGAAAATGCTCCTTTTTGAAGGGTTCGAAGAGAGTCTTTCAGATTGTGGATTCGTTCAATAGAGAAGTGGCTACAGGCGTCGGCTAAGGCTTTACAAACGGCTTATTCCGTGGTATGACCAATAGTTTCGGCCATGGCTTCTTCGGTTAGGTTAGAGTTGATGAGGAGTAGGACTTTTTGATCGGCTATTTGCCAAGCAAGAAAGTCGGGATTGGGCACAGATTCGTTATTGATAGTGATGGTTTCGGTTGGAGATGGGGTGTTGCCGGTTACATGGCCGGTAAATGATTATGTCATTCTGTACATGCTCTTTAATACAAATAGAGAACAACTATTTATGAGAGAATTACTCCTCTATACATGGATACAATTTCACTAAATAATTACACTTTAAAGAATTAATGACATGGAGGATATTGCTCCAAGAATTAATGATGTGGGAGGGTATTGCTCTAAGAGTTATGACATTTCCTAATAGCTTCACTTAAATGGAGGGCGTAGATTTCCATGACACGTTCGCATCGGTGGCAAAACTTGTCACTATACAAAGCTTACTTGCAATCGCCGTTAAACAAAATTGGCTAATCAGCTAACTTGACGTCAACAACGTCTTTTTACATGGGGGCGTACAGGAGGAGGTCTATATGAAGATCCCACAAGGTTTTACCTAAGAAAACAAAACACGGGTATGGAAACTGAATAAATCTCTTTATGGATTAAAACCGGCCTCCAAAAATTGGTCTAAAAATTTTACTTGAAAATGGATTTAGACAATCTAAGGCCAACCATTCATTGTTCTTATATAACGATTCAGCTCTTACTAATGCTGTTTTAATATACAATGATGATGTAATTATTACTAGGAACCACATTGAGTAGATATAAAAGAACATCTTGGCGAACGATTTAGTATTAAAGATCTTGGCACACTTAAGTATTTTTTGGGTGTTGAAGTGGCAAGGACGGAGGATGGTTTGGATTTAAGTCAAAGGAAGTATACGCTTGACATCCTTGAAGACAGTGGTCTTCTTGGTTGTCGCCCTAGCTCCTTTCTGATAGAGCAAAATCTAAAACTTGATCATTGTTTCGAAAGTGAAAAAACATATGCACATCCATATCGAGGTCTCATAGGGTGCCTTTTATACATCAAATTTACTCAACCGGACGTCTCCTACTCTGTCAATATTCTTAGTCAATTCGTCTCTGATCCTAAACGAGAACATATGGAAGCTGCAATACGTACGTTGCATTACCTTAAAACCACCTGGTCAAGGCAATTTTTTCCAAAGAATGGCGGGTTAGATCTTGATGCATACTATGATGCAGATTGGTTATGTTGTTTCTTCACGAGGTGCTCTCGTACTGGTTAGGTTCTTTGGTTGGGAGGTGCCCCAGTTTCATGGAAAACAAAGAAGCAATCTGTAGTATCCCATTCCTCAGCTGAAGTAGAATGCTATGGGTTCTACGATTAGTAAAATTTTGTGGATAAGATGGTTATTAAAAGGGCTACAAGCCACTCCAACAAGAGCCACTCTTTGTATTGTGATAACTAAGTGGCTCGATGCATAGTCAATAATCCGGTCTTTCATGAATGCACCAAGCATGTGGAAATGGATAGGTGTTTCGTTCGAGAAAGAGTCGAGCTTCATGAAATCCTTCCGCTGCATATCAAGTCCAAACATTAGGTCGCTGACCTTCTTACCAAACCGTCAGGAGCACAACAACTTTGGTTTCTTCTTAGCAAGCTGAGCATGATCTTCATACTCCAGATTGAGGGGGGAGTAAAGGAATCAAAAGAATTATGGTTTACTTATGACACTGTTACGTATGATTATCTTTATTATGGTTCTTTTGTTTTATACCTTTTATTTAGCATTATCTCATGCCTAGGATTTGTTTTCTATCTATGTATGCACTGAAATCTTCAATGAAAAAAACAAGCGCTTTTGATAGCATAACTTTTATAAACGCATCATATCATTATATAACAACCGTTCCTATCTCATCAGATGCGACAGTTTAGTTAGTTTCAATAAGGTTTGTTACTTTCTTTGTAAAACAGTTATCACATTCACGGTTCAATCAACTTTCATTCTTTTCAGTTTGTTTAAGATTTGTGTGTGTGTGTGACTGTTAATCATGATATCAAAGAATAACTCGTTGAATCAGAGACAAAAATAAGATAGATGGGCCTACAGAATTATGGTTTTGGTTGCTTTATTTTACTTGGAATTTATTTATTTGCTTATTTATTGGCCTATTAAAGGCTCCTTTCCAATGTAATAGGATTCTATGCATTCTCGGGTTAAACGGTGTCCTACTACTACAGTTTATAAACCAACACATTTACGTGAAACTTTTAAAATGATGTTTTATTTATTTTTATCTTGGAAAGGATACGGGAGCCAGTATTTTACCTTCTTCGCGAATAGCTAATCTCTTGTAGTATATATAGCCAAGACTTCCTAACAATAAGATAAGAAGGACCGTCATTATGATGATCAAAACCTGTGCCTCTTTCCTGAGCGATGATGAATTTTCACCCGAAGATCCTTTTGCATGGTCAACGTTGCCTTCTATACACAAAGAACATGTTAGGTATGATGGACGAAGTACAAAACTTCTCAGCGCACCCACATATGGTGAGTTTTCGACTTTTTAGTAAAACAAAACATCTCATCACTCGGTTTTAACATTACGTAACTCGTGTCGGCACCCGTTTTAGGAGTGTAGTTCCTTTGCCAAGAACAAGAAGAAACGGGCCTCATGTACCTTTCTGGCATTAATATATATACATATACGGAGATGAGTGGTGAAAAGAAACACATGGTATATGTTATTTTTAGTTTTTATAGGTGTGTTTTCATGAGTGTATTTTTTTATTTAATACGTGAGCTGACTAGACATGTTTTTATGTTTTCATACTAGGATGGTCTAAACGTCAATGGAGTACCTTTTGAAACACGAATGGAAATATTATGTCTCCCGTTGGCTTGAAGACTATTTAAATCTAAATCCCACAACCAGCAACTACTATTTGCGTCTTCACTACGCCCACTCCTTACTTGGTCTATGGTTGCAGCAGTATAAGAGTACGCTATGCAGTCGCATCTATCAAGACATTTATTCATGCAATCCGACTCATTTTCAGAATCGACCGCTGGAAGAGTTGGATTTTCAAGGTTTATCATGGATATGTTCACGAAAAACTCCTCATTCTCGACACATATCTGGTTTGTTCGCTTGCACCCATGTGACATATCTGGTAGTGAAACAGGTTCAAATCCGAACAAACAACTACAGTTGGATTCATCAGTATCACTTATGGTGCAAACTGAATACTTGCCACACACCCCATAAATATGACAATCATCCATAGGCACTTGCCAATCCAGAACCCATTGGTTATCATGTTCTGCCCAACTATAATACTGTATGTGTCCGGTATGACTCATCAACAACCTAGAGTTGTTCTTAAAGACAAAAGGATTAGCAGGATTAGTGCAGTACAGCTTTTTATTTAGTGGGTTGGGGTTTGAGTTGCAGTAATTTGTATTGTATGGTGGTTTGGTGGAATTAGACAACAAGTAGTATGCATCAATGAACAATGGCTCCGGGTCAAAACTTATGGTTGATCCACTTCCACTTTTCCATTGATATGTTGTTTTAACTGAATTCCAAATGATGTATTGATTTGTCTCTTCTTTTTGGAAAATAAAGCTTCCAACGTCCTGGTTAGCAGCCGTTTTCCAGGATTTCAACTTTAAATTTAAGTCCATTTTCATGCCGGGAAGAAAAGTATCGGTTGGGTCCCGGAAGCTTTCCCATTTAATAATTCCTGTACCATTTTCTATTAAACGGCATTTCCAGAATCAAGCAACTTTAAAGTCTTCACAGGATCCCCGCCTAGTAAAACCATTCAAAATAATACATAATTAACAGCGCATGAGGTGCTCAAAATCAGTAAATAATGATGCATTGTTGTTATTGTTCTACATGCATATGGACAAATTAAGTGTAGGCCAGTAAAAATCATAAATCTCTAATTCACTTTCACAAACATTTAGTCAAAATGTGGTTACCCTTTTTACTACTGTTTTTAAATATTATATTTTAGATAGAAATAGAAATACATATATTGTTTACTACTATTTCAAAACAACGTATTATATTTTAAACAGAAATAGAAATACATATAATAAAAAAAATAATATAAACTATCCATGTTTTACATAATAATACGCCTATGTATGTCGATGTCAAGCGATGCGCCCATAAAGGAAAGGAGTTAGGAGCCTATTATGCAGGGCCGTTTTTAGAGAGAACAAAATAAAGTTAAGGTTTTAGGTCTTCATATTCTTAGGCCTCCAATTTTCAAAACAAAACTAATAATTATATATTTGGAATATGGATTAATGTGTGTGATTTACGCGACATTTAAGCTAAATTAGGTCTGTGAATGTATGAGGAATTGCATTACTTATGTACTTTCAAAAAATGATAACATCTTTATTTATTCGGAGTGAAAGCAAGATAAGTTTTTTTACAATAAGGCCTCGTTTTCTTTATTTATTCGGAGTGAAAGCAAGATAACTTTTTTTACTATAAGGCCTCGTTTTTAAACATCTCTTTAGGCCACCAAAGTGGTTGAGCCGCCCCTATTACTATGTATCGGAAAATAGTAGGAAGCGTAATTTACTTAACGTAAACCCGACCGGACATATCCTTCGAAGTTGGTATACTTAGTCGATACATGCGAAAACCTAGGAAACCACACCTTGACGCAATTAGTCGAGTTCTAAGGTATGTGAAGTTAACCCTAGGTTTCGGGGTTAAGTTTGATCAAGGAGTGAAGTTAGAGTTAACGGGTTCTTATTATGCTGATTTTTCTGATGATTTGTACAAGAAGATCTACTAAATGAGGAATGGTGACATGTTGTATGTAGGGGTGACCCCCAAAAATACCACATCTACAGCTACAAGACAAAACAATCGAATATACCAAATAGAGATAAGGGAAAATATACATAGCATCCGAAGATGGAAAGGGAAAACCATATAGATACACCTGAAATGTACCTTGATAGTGACAGGATACCCCCCCCCCCCCCGGGGACCAATAGGAATATAGTATAATAATTAGATGCGATCATATCTCTTTAAATAGAGAACTGTGTTGCAATAATGCAACACAATGAATGTAACAGAGCTTTTGTGCTCTTAACTATGTGTTTCCATATTCATTCACCATCTCTCATAGATCATAAATCCACTATCATATCATATAATTAGAATCAATCGTGTCGCAAATGTATATAGGTTAGGATTTGCTTTAACGGTATAGCAAGACACAACCTACCGTCTACTATCTAAAGCCAAGGTGAGGTATATGGTCGTTACAGAAACCCAAGAAGTGTTTTGGTTTCAATTATTACTTGGTGAGCTGAGGCAACTAGTGAAGGAGAAGATGGTAATGTTTTATGATAATCTATCATCAGTTCACTTAGTAGAGAATATGATGTTTCACGCAAGGTCAAAACATATAGAAATATACTAGCACTTAAGCGAGAAAAGGTATTATAAGGCAAAGATCGATTTGAAGTATGTTACTACTCATGAGTAAGTAGCCAATGTCTTTACCAAAAGTTTGCCAAGTGTGATGCTTAAAAGATTTCACGAAGCAATGAACATGAAGAATATCAAGATTTAGGGGAAGAACTAAAAACGAAGCTCTGTTGATAATAGGGAGGTACGGTCCGATCTCAGAGGGTAGAAAAGAAGATTATTGAAATTTTAAGAATGTTTATGTATCTTGTATTTTTTTGGGTAATGGTTAGCGTTTGAGTTACTTTCAAATTTGTTTTCTTGTAAGGTAAGTTGGGAGTTTTTAAATACATGTTTCCTTTTCTTCATACATATGTCAGTTTTCAATATTAGAATAAGAGTCGAACTACAGTTTTGTTCAAACCCTAATGGTCGTTTAATTCAACTGATTGTGCTAGGTTACCATCTTGATATATATATATATATATATATATATATATATATATATATATATATATATATATATATATATATATAGGTAAGGTTAAAATGAAAACCCACTTGAGTTGTGAAACCCCGCGAAAACCCTATGTAACATCGTTTTTTTTTCTTACATGTAATATATGTTGTAACATTTAATACAAAGCATCGAAACATAAAAAAAATGTTTTGCTATTTTTTAACATTTTTTTACTAATTTTTATATATATTTTCAGGAGAGATAAAAAGTTATATTCATATTTATATTTTTTATTTATTTTAATTGTGGACCACAAGATTTAAATATTAATTAAAAACATGTGGTTGAGAATTGGTTTCTAATTAACCACATGTTTTTAATTAATGTTTAAATCTTGTGATCCACAATTAAAGTGAATAAAAAATGTAAATATGAATATAATTTTTTCTCTCTCCTGAAAACATATATAAAAATTAGTAAAAAAATGTTAAAAAATAGCAAAACATTTTTTTTTGATGTTTCGATATTTTGTATTAAATGTTACAACATATATTACATGTAACAAAAAAAACAATATTACATAGGGTTTTCGTGGGTTTTCACAACTCAAGTGGGTTTTCATTTTAACCTTACCCAATATATATATATATATATAGAGAATCAAAAGAGGACTCATTTTCAAAGAGAGAACTAGAAAACTAATAAAGAAATATTTTTTTAATTTAATTAAAAAAATATTTTTTCTTTCATTCTTCTTATATATTATTATTCTTCACTAGAAAAAAATATAAATATAAAAAAATAAAAAAAAAACTCATTGTAGTGCACATATGCATGCAATAAATCGATGTCTTTTATTGCATATGTGCACTAGTTTGTAATTTATTTGTGCAAAAGTGCTGAATATCATATATGGAATTATTTGTATCCCAGACATTTTCGGCATGCCGCTAATAACCAACGAATGGCAAGTGTTTTTCCTTGTGTGGGTCCTATTTAAATGGGAACTTGATGAGTCGATCCACCTACACAGCTTACTTTTACTACTATACCTAGAGTTACTTCATGTATTTCTTGACGTAAAACAGATAGTGGATTTGTTTTTTTCTTTTGTTGAATATTTTTCACGGCTCAATAGATAATCCAACGATTTTTTCCGTGTTTCAGAATACGGTTAACCAACATGTTAACTAATCGATTATGATAAATTGGATCGGTTTTTGTAGTTTTTTCTTCTACGGTACCTCGACGTGAATCCATGGAGGGTGGGTGTATATACGCAATAGTATTATATTATATGCAAAAATAAAAATATCGATATAGTGCATAGGTGCATTAGTGTTGTATTACATATATGCAATAGTGTGTGTTGTATTTGCATATATTCAATAATTTGTATTGCATAATATGCAATTGTGTTATATCATATGCAATTAAACACTATTAAACATATAAAATACACACTATTGCAAATGTGTAATACAACAATATTGCATAGTATTACATATGTGCACTACGTCAACTTTTTTTTATGTTTTTTATTTTTTATTTTATCGATGAAAAGTAACAAAATATAAAAAGGATTAAAGAAAAAAATTTGAAAATATTTTTGTATTTTTAATTAAAAATAATTCTATAGGAGTTGATGATCGGGTACAAATCGTGTGTATGTATGTGTTATTTCATGTGTTTAATTGTTTATGTATCGCGAGCACAATTACTTTGAGTTTTTTTTATGATTGTAGGTATTCGGAGCTTAAACGAGCTAATTCAGAGCTATCAGATGAAGAGTAAGCGAGTCTCGAGTAGACGAAAGCATAGGGAAGCATATATGGATGGTTAAGGATCCGAGAAAGGTTTAGATGAGAAACTCAGAGCCGAAGCGAAAACTGAACGAGACGAGTTAACAGGAAAGTGTCTTTTTGTAAAACAGGCATATCTTGGGTTAGAAAATGAGTTATGGGACCCATAATATATGAATTTCAGGTTTCTCGACTAGACAAATCAGAGTATGATGTTATCTTACTTAGCGCTATGCGAACTAAAGGGGAAAATCCTTCGCGCTACGCGAAGGACATAAAAATGGAATGGCTCTGAATTAGCTCTCATTCTAGCAGTCAAGAACGAACCCTAGGACAATCTTGCATCATCTCAGAGCTTCCAATTCATCCAATCATTCCAAGCTTTGTTCCTTTCATCAGATAAGCGAGTTAATCATTATGCCGATGTCAAGCTATGCATCTTTGTGATCACTTTAGGTGGGGGGTTTGTGTAAATTGATTATGATCGAATTATTTGTGCTTCATTGAGTAAGAGTTTAATTGAATATGATGTTCTATCTTGCTTTGCTTAATTAGTAATTGATTGTTTAAACAATTTTTGTTTTTGTTTATCAACTCTTACATCAACTATTCGGCTGTGTTCATCAACATTTAAGCCTAGAGTCTTGTGTCATTGATTCGATAACCGTTAGTTATTGCATAATAATTGATTTTCATGATATAAAACTGGTAATTTGATAGATCGCATTCAGTTGTGTCAACAACTCGGATAAGGTTTTGTTTGTCATTACAACCAAACTACTAGGTCTAGTAATTACTACGCAATCAACTTAACATAATCAGTGATTAGTTTGTTATCGCATTACCTGAACCTTAAGTGAATCACTTGTTTCTCATAATTGTTTACAAAATCTAAAAGTAATTGTGTTTCCTTCCAATTTCTAAGCTGCTTGACATCATCTGTCCGCTTAGTTAAATAGTTTTCGAGTCATGAGTCAAACTTGCACTTTCCACTAATTCCCTGTGGAGATGACCTTACTTACCCGTACTAGTTATAGGTATTTAAGTATCATAAATACTTGTTTTTTATTAGAGCACGACATCTACATCAGGAGTTTTTTTGTTGATCCTTCCCATATATATAAAATAAAAAGAGACAGTTTTCTAGAAAGAGTAAGAGTAGAACTAGGCCTTTGGATCTAGTGGTTGAGATTATTAGTTTCCAAAATACCAAATAGTTTCCTAGTATCTAGGATTTATGCTACATAGTTTCTTAGATAAGCTCACATGTTTCCTAATTTCAAATTTTATGTCCTCCTTACCTATCTTAGGAAACTTTTTATTTTTGTTTTAACTCTTTTCTACACACACACACACACACACACACGAAAGGCAAGAAGATAATTTCGCATAAAAACTCTTAAAATTAAGAGTTTTACTTAGAGCATTTCCGACAGCTCCTCTTTAATTATGTGAGGGAGTTCTCTAAATTGTTTTAGAGGATTATAAGTAGTTATGAGTGGAGCAGAGAGAAAATTTTAAACAGATGATCAAATTTTGAGTAAATTTGGAGGTACACTGCTTATTATCTATTTATTTTTTAATATATTTGAAAGTGGTTGTAAGTGAAGGAGAGAGAAAAAGTTAATGAAAAAGATGCAAAAATAGTATTATTTAATTGTATATGAGAGAGAAAATATAGTGTTTTTAATATAATTATAGAAATAGAGATAGAGAAGCTGTCGGGAATGCTCTTAGAGCATTCTCAATCGATTCCCCAAATTTATGTGAGTGTATTCTCTATTTTTTAGAGTATGGTTTTGAATGATTATGAGTAGATGAGGGAGAAAAATTTAGTGTTTATGTTAAATTTTGAGAAAAACTGTTCACACTCTAAGAATTTTTAATATTTTTTTAAAGTGGTTGTAAGTGAATGTAATAGAAAATGTAATGCTAAAGAAATAAAAAGTATTATTTAATTAGAAAGAAAAGCAAAAATACAGTGATTTTTTAGTATAATTTTAGAGATGGATATGGAGATAGAGAATGAACTGGAATGCTCAATGCTTGAGGTACCACTTATGAAGTATAGCATGCATTTACTTTTCAATTTACCCGTTTTTCTTCAAAGAAACGGGCATATCTGAATTCAGGATTTCAAAATTCAAAATCTAAGCTAGATCTCATTCTGCTTTCTCCCATTCACCATATTCAAACTTTTCGCCAGATTTCATTAGTTGGTGGCGATTTTGAGTTGTTTTTTGCTTAGATCTAGTGGAGGTTATGAGGCAAACAATGATACCAAGTGGCAACGGTGGTGGTAGTTGGTTGTAAAGGCAAGATTATCGAAGGTAAAGTATACTGCAGACCGATCTACTCTTGGTACTTTCTTTGTGCCTATATGTCTAAATTTCGACAACTGTGCAATTTTTATTTTTGTTGTCGCTGGTGTTGAATGTAATACTGAATCAGAGATTTACCGAAATCGTAGTTGTAATGACTCACTTGAAATTCCACCTTCTTATTTTCGGGTAAAATGGTCAACAAATTTAAAGAAGTGGGTCGATTCGGGTTAGTGTTGTAAGAAAATGTGGTAGGTTCGGGTCGAAACGGGTTTTGGAGTGGCACATATTTCCACATGAGATAGGTTTTGGCCCAATATGGGTTTTGGATTGGAATGAGTTTGGTTCAGGTTTTGTCTCGGATCAAGTTTCAAGCCTACACGAGTTTTCGCACGGGACGGGTTGGGTTTTAGTTTCTTTTATCTCTTTTTGGTTGATTTATGATTCATTTTCTGTGACATTTGAGCCAAAACAAGGTACACCTCAGTACGTATTTATCGATTAAACAAATAAACGCGTAATACGTAGCAATCAAACGATTAACCGAACGGGTCTGGTTATGACCCAGATATCTCGAGGGCCATCTATAAGTGATATACGTTTAATATAAGCTAAAATATTAGTAATATGGCCTTAGTTCGATAGCAAACAAGTTAAACGAAAACATGCTCGTTTAACTACCCGTTATAGATTTAAAAGCGAAAGATAGTTACAAACCAAGCATTGTATCATCCATTAAGCCGAAAAAGACTTACCAAACACTTATTTGAAATGTTTTAAACGATCCGTGAAAATATTTTTGATTGTTACAAACTTATACAATGTTTTTATAATTTTACACAAAACTAGCCGAAAAACACTCGTTTTCGCACTGTTTAACGCACCCAATAAGTTTTTCGCGCCAAAAACCGAACCTGAACTAAATTTGGACTGAGCTTTTCGTTTTTCGGCTTTTAGAATCAATTATTTGGGCCAAAATGGGCCCATGGGGGCCCAAACAACCTTCCGGCGGCAATATTGGACCCCCCCCTTTTTGATTTCTTTCACATTCATCCACAAGAAAATTTTGGAAAAACTTTTCTTCATCAGGAAACTCTTCAAACCCTAAGGTAAACAACTTAAATAAGCAACTTTTACACTTGTTTAACCTTGATTAATACCATATCAACATGTTTTAATTGTTGAAAATCATAGTTTACCATGTAAAACCCTCAAAAATCATTCAAAAACATACTTTTATGCTAATCTAGTTTCAAATCAGAATCATGATCTTTTTTGGCCATAAACACGGATTAAAGGGTTGAAAAGGCATTTTTACGGTTCAAAAGTTCGTTATTGTGCACTAGCCGAAACCGTAACTCAAGGGCTGTTATGTTGATGAAAAATTGCTTGGTTTGTGATATAGGACTTTTATCTAGCCTACAGAGGAGCACAAGAGCTTGAAAAGTTGATTAGAAAGGCGGAAACGAACCAAAACCGCTAAGGTAATGCCGAAACACTCGTTTACGGGCTGTTTAGGTTAAGGTTGTGATGTGCATATTTTTAGGCCTTAAAATTTTGCAAGGACATCAGGGACCATATCATTGAGTCCCTGTTCAAATTTGGTAATTTTTTGACCATCCGAGAATATTTGGCGAATTTATTACCGAATTGAGACGTTTATTTGGGAAAAATAGTTAAAACGCTTGAACAATTATGAAATTTTGTGGGGAACTTAGATTAGGTATATTTTGATTACATATAAAATTTGGGATCATTTTGAAAAGTTTAAGGGTGTTTTGTGCATATGTGTTCCTATGAATGTTTATAACCGAATTTGGGCCGAAAAGAATATTGAACAAGCTTATTGCATTCTGGAATTGATACAGGTTTTTTTGGGACATGATTTGAGTATTCATGAATTTTTGTGGAATATTTGGAAATCATTTGGGATAAACGGACGATTTTCAAGCGAAATATAGGTGATGAAATGAATTTTTATAAATTAATAAATCAGTAAATAATTTCAAAAATATTTTTATTAAAATCTACATATTTTATTTGTTAAGTGGCTAAATTTTCATAATTTAATGATTAATGGTTAATTAATTATGCTAATTTTAAGAGTAAATAAATTCAATTTTTAATAAAAACCGGCAAGTTCGAAATTAACGAACCTGCGGAAATATCAAAACACCAAGAGTGATAAAAAATCATATTTTTGAGTTAATTAAGTAAAAACGAACCTTTCTATGAGAAACCTGGAAAATCTGGATAGATTGTGCGCGTTTCTTCTCAAATCAAACTGAATAAACGGAAACGGGCCCCGTAGCTAATACGTGACCCCAATAAGTGATCTTTCCTTATAACTTAATCATTTTATTAACCAACATATTTACCCAAGCGTATTTCCCCATAACTATTTTTTAAACGAGTAAATGAATAACTTGGCCCAGCTGGGAAAACGGGAATCTGAGCCAAGTTCGGTTCTAAGTATTAGACATTGAACAACATCACAATCTAAGCCTATTGCCACCGCGTTCCAACTATACCCATATTAGTTATACAGCCCAATTTAGTATTGAGATTATAATAATATTAAAATATTAATATTATTATAATACTGGTTATAGGAAACCATGATTTCAAGTTACACAAACCTCGAACCGACGTGCTTTTGGGGTGAAAAGCATGTTTGATTATGTATACATATCTAAAATTTGTAATGATGTGAATTATCTAAGTGCTAACACACGAAAGTCCCCACGATCACAGTGATTAACTTCGAGCCGGTGGCTTGTGAATAGTACTATTGGTTTGACAAACCCAAACGGAATCGGCCTGGTTGCCATGTCACATAGCGCCGTTTGCACATGACCATAATTATACATACAGGCTATCTAGTGTTAGACATAGCTACCAGGGCATGTTGTGGGCGGAAGGGGAGCCACAGTGGTTGATTGAGCGTGGGAAATGGATGCACGCAGCACAAACAGTCAAGGCTTCACTGTAGCTTAGCATAATTACATCATTCATTTACATACATACATACTTATATCATGATTACAAGTGTTAACTTGTGAATACTCATAACTGTTTTTTTGAAACTCATGAAACTCACCAACTCCAGTAGTTGACCCATTTTAAACTACTTTTCAGGATTACCAAAGTTGGAATAAAGTGATGTCGTGCTATCTATTGTAGAACATGCTCGATGCTATGTGAATAGATGCAATGTTATTAGTACGAATAGAATAGTTTAACCAACGTATTTTGTTGTAATACCTAGTTTGAACACAAAGATATATCAATGTAATATAATGTAAATTAGTTTGTAATGTTTCTTTATAAACAATGTTGTTGATACCAGTGGTGTCTGTTACATTCCCGTTTTACGCTTCCGCATTGTGCTAGTCGGGGTGTGACGGAAGTTGGTATCAGAGCCATTGGTTATAATGGATTAGGTTATCCTTTAGGGTACCTAAAATATAACCGTAGGCTCGATTAACTCTGGAAAAATAATTAAATAATAAATTAATATTATATAGTGATGGATGCCGGGATGAACTTGTAGGGCAAGTGAGTTATTGTGGTCCGGAACATAATAACAACTTGCTTATACGAGGGAATTCGGGGAAAAGTCGCGGGACATGCAGATAGGTAAAAATGACAACATATGTGTATAAAAAGTAATACTGAGTACGTATATATATATATATATATATATATATATATATATATATATATATATATATATATATAAACACATACGTGCTTATCTGAAACAAGGTGTACGAATACGTGTACGTACGATGTTACTGATAACAGTAAATTTTACTATGAATATTATATTCATCGATATTCAATAATAAATCTAATAGTAATTAAAATTAAAATTTTAATAAACTAATATTATATTCTAATATAATTAATATTAAATTTGGCTTAATTAATTAATCTTCCCGACAATAGTTAGCGCTAGCAATAGATATTATTCTTATAACTAACCTTTGTGCAGAGTCATGTCAAGGAATAACAACTACGTACTGGAAGAAGAACCAGTAATCTCTGCTGAGGAGGAGGATCCAGAGGAGGAGGACCCGGAAGAGGAACCGGAGGAGGATGAAGAAGATGTGGAAGAAGAAGTTATTTGTAGAGAGCTACCCAGAAATGTGCCTGATCTGTCCGGCTACATATTCGATAGTTATCCACCCAGGTCACCACGCAGAGATCAAAACGAAGTTAACAGTCAGTACCATTCACCTGCTAGGGTAGCCAGATCATATACTCCACCCATTCATCTGTCCCTGACGACTTCAGCTACTGCACGAGTTCGACAGACTGCTCGTATTCGGGTAACTCCGATTGACCCTACCTCGATTCCATTCAGATCTACCCATTACCGAGGAGGACCTTCACGTCCTAGGGCAGATACTTCATCTTCCCATTCATTGAGTATACCTACCCCTCGTCCTGACCTCCCAAACGTACGAAACAACTCTTGGATGGCTGTCCTGACTGACCGTGTGATAGACCACTCGATAGTCATAGCTAACATTAACCAGGAAATGAGGGACGTGACCCAATGCTTATTGACGTTACAGCAGATAGTACTGAATTTGCAGCAGTCAGATGCCTACCACCGTTGGTGTTTGGAAAGGGTGACAGTTCGACTGTGGAACTGTTACTGGATGATTACGGTGTTGTTTTTTTTATGTTTGTGGCTAGTCTATCGTTTGTATGGATAGATGCAGGATGTTACAGATATGTGTACGTGATCTTTTGACACTCCATATATGTATATAGTAGTATGTTATACTGACATGGAGTATGATTTTGTGTATTATTACAAGCACTGGCCCTTACAGGGTTAAGTCTGGTAGTCATCTAGTGACAAATTTTGATGTATACATGCAAGCACTGGCCTTTATCAGGCTAAGTCTATGTACCTTTCGTTATCAATGTATAGAACAGTTTGTGAAATACCATTGTGTTGTTTTATTTACTTGTACAACATTTATTGTAATTATTGTTACAAGATGCCGTATACTGGAATTAGTATTAATTGGCTTATATTTGATTATCATTATAGAATGGCCCCAAAGAAAGCAATCCTTATGACTGAAACAGAAATAGCCGAGATGATAGCTCGGCATATGCAAGAAGCAATCCCACTTATTGTAACACAAGTAACTGCCGGTGTAAATGCTAATATGCAAACAAACCAACAACCGATTAATAATGCTCCCCCAACCAACACTGAAATAGTCGCAAATAATAACCCCCACCTAATGCAAACGCCCCTCCCAATGCAAATAATCCCCCACCGGATACAAATAATGTCAACAACAATAATCCTTCAACGAACCCAAACAATAACAATAACAACCCTAATCCCCCTCGAAGAGAATATTCGATTAAAAACTTTATGGCCTGTAAACCGATTGACTTTAAAGGTACCGAAGGGCCAAATAGGTTAATCAAATGGATCGAAAAGACTGAATCCGTCCTCAATATCAGTAATTGTCCACCCGAAAGCATTGTCAAGTATGTTGCCTCTACATTTACTGATCACACATTAATGTGGTGGAATACTACGGTGCAAATAAAAGGTCAAGATACGGTAAATCGCATGACATGGGCCGAACTCAAAACATTGATGCTAGAACATTTTTGCCCAAAGAATGAAATACAAAGGTTAGAACATGAACTTTGGAGCTTAGAAATGAAAGGAGCGGATCATTTGGGATATACAAACCGCTTCAATGAACTGACTCGCTTAGTACCATGGTTAGTAACTCCCGAGGACAAACGAACTGAACATTATATTTGGGGTTTAGCCCCGGAAGTGAGGAGTTTGGTAAACTCCGTGGGACACACATCGTTTGAGAATGTCGTGACTCAAGCCAGCATTGTGATTTTTGACCTAGTAAGGAGTGGAGTATTGAGAAAGGCTGGAGAATCAGTGGGTATGAAACGAACCGACTACGGGACGAGAGCACAAGGAGGACAATCAAGCAAACGTGCACGTCCGACAATAAGAAATTATGCTATAGCTGGTTCCGATACGAAGCAAGACAGGTATAAAGGACCCTTGTCAAAGTGCGATAAATGTAATTACCATCATGTGGGAGAATGCAGATTCCCGGTATGCCAGAAATGTGGTCGAACTGGGCATTATGCCCCTAATTGCAGAGCAGGTACAAAAATTGTGAACCGATCAACCCAAATAACTCAACCTCGTCGTCGACCGCCACCTAGACCTCAGCCAATCCTCCAACAATCTATCCAACAGATTTTAGCCGAAACAACCTACCGTGCCTGTTATGAATGCGGCAGTACAGATCATATTTGAAGAAATTGCCCTAAGTTTAATCCACGAGCAATTGCTAGACCGAACCAAGCATCGACTTCAAATACGCCTAGAGGACGCGCGTTTGTAATTGGGTCAGGAGAAGCAAGACAAGACCCGAATGTGGTGACAGGTACATTTATAGTCTCTGATCAATATGCTTCTGTATTATTTGACACGGGTGCCGATAGAAGCTTTGTTTCCACTAGTTTTGTATCCTTGGGAAATATGTCAGTTAGTGAACTAACAAATCCCTATACTATAGAACTCGCTAACGGTAACTCTATAACTGTCAACCAAATAATCCAAAACTGTTCCATTATTCTAAATGACCACCCATTCCTTATTGACCTACTCCCGGTAGAGTTAGGAAGTTTTGATGTTATTGTCGGCATGAACTGGTTAACCAAGTATAAGGCGGAGATTGTGTGTAACAACAAGATGGTTAAAATTCCCCTTCCGGAAGGTGAAATGATTATGGTACAGGGAGAGAAGTCTGGTTCGATTTTACCTCTCGTGTCTCATCTTAAAGTGTTGAAATGTTTACGCCAAGGTTGTATGGCATTTTTAGCAAACGTGGCTATAAAGAACCCTGATGAGAAACGCATAGAAGAGATCCCCGTTGTACGTGAATACCCCGATGTCTTTCCCGATGATCTACCTGGATTACCACCGAACCGACAGGTTGAATTCCGTATTGACTTAATCCCAGGATCAGCCCCTATTGCTAAGGCACCTTATTGACTGGCACCCTCTGAAATGCAAGAATTATCCAACCAATTACAGGAATTGTTAGATAAGGGTTTTATATGTCCCAGTTATTCTCCTTGGGGAGCACCGGTATTGTTTGTAAAGAAGAAAGATGGAAGTTTTAGAATGTGCATCGATTATCAGGAATTAAACAAAGTTTCCATCAAGAACCGATAACCTTTTCCATGAATAGACGACTTATTTGATCAACTTCAAGGGGCAAACTATTTCTCAAAAATTGACATTCGATCCGGTTACCATCAAGTTAAAATTCAAGAAGAAGATGTGTCTAAAACGGCGTTCCGAACTCGTTATGGCCACTACGAATTTTTAGTTATGCCGTTCGGACTGACTAATGCTCCCGCAGTTTTCATGGATCTTATGAATCGAGTTTGTAAACCGTACCTCGACAAATTCGTTATCGTGTTTATTGATGACATTTTGATATATTCGAAAACCAAAGAGGACCACGATCAGCATTTACGAACCATTTTGGAGTTGTTGAGGCAGGAAAAGTTGTATGCCAAATTATCAAAATGTGAATTTTGGCTACAAGAGGTTCAATTTTTAGGGCACGTTGTTAATCGACACCAAATCCATGTAGACCCGAGTAAGATTGAAGCCATCAAAAATTGGCAAGCCCCGAAGTCACCGAAAGAAATCTGTCAATTTTTGGGATTATTTGGGTATTATCGGCGCTTTATTGCTAACTTTTCTAGCATAGCCCAACCTTTAACCCTTTTGACTCAAAAAGATCGTGCTTACGTTTGGGGAGAAGATCAAGAAGCAGCCTTTCAATTGCTGAAACAGAAACTATGTCAAGCCCCGATACTGATTCTTCCAGAGGGAACTGATGATCTGGTAGTTTATTGTGACGCGTCCCGGAAAGGCTTGGGATGCATACTAATGCAAAGAAATAAAGTCATAGTATACGCTTCTCGGCAATTAAAGGTGCACGAGAAGAATTACACCACCCATGACTTGGAACTGGGCGCGGTTATTTTCGCACTTAAGATCTGTATGCATTACTTATATGGCACCAAATGTACAGTATACACCGACCACAAGAGCCTACAGCACATTTTCGACCAGAAAGAACTAAACATGAGGCAGAGGAGATGGGTCGAGCTGTTGAATGATTATGATTGTGAGATTCGATACCATCCGGGCAAGGCTAATATAGTAGCAGATGCCTTAAGCAGGAAAGATAGAATCAGACCACTAAAAGTCCAGGCACTTAGAATGATTGTCCAAACCAGTCTCACCGTACAAATTCGTATTGCTCAAAACGAAGCTCTGAAAGGAGATAACTTGGAAAATGAAAACTTACATGGGACCGAACAAAACTTTGAAGAAAGAACCGACGAAATTTTATACTACAAAAACCGAGTTTGGATTCCCACTTTCAGCAATCTGCGTGACTTGATCTTGGACGAAGCCCATAAGTCCAAATATTCCATTCACCTAGGGACGGATAAGATGTACAAGGACTTGAAGGAGTATTATTGGTGGCCCGGTATGAAGAAGGATATAGCCACGTATGTCGGTAAATGTTAAACTTGTGCGAGGGTTAAGGCCGAATATCAAAAACCTTCGGGAATGTTGCATCAACAGGAAATACCACAATGGAAATGGGAACAAATTACCATGGATTTTGTAACACACCTCCCTAAAACGTCCCTTGGAAACGATGCAATATGGGTGATAGTTGATCAATTAACCAAATCCGCACACTTTCTTCCAATCCGAACCACTTACACAACCGAAAAACTTGCTCACATTTACATAAATGAAATCGTATCCTGACACGACGTACCCATTTCAATTTTTTCTGATCGTGATAGCCATTTCACCTCTCGTTTCTGGTAAGCCGTACAAGAAGCTTTGGGAACCCGAATTGACCTAAGCACCGCCTACCATCCCCAAACCGATGGTCAATCCGAGCGAACCATTCAAACTTTAGAAGATTTGCTTCGCGCTTGTGTACTAGACTTCGGTGGGAACTGGGATCAACATCTTCCACTGGTTGAATTTTCGTATAATAATAGCTATCATAGTAGCATTCAAGCGGCACCATACGAAGCGCTGTACGGACGGAAATGTAGATCACCCTTGTGCTGGACTGAGGTTGGAGATACCCAAATTACTCGATATGACTTGATTCAAGAAACCACTGATAAAATCCGTAAGATCACTAACAAATTGAAAATCGTCCGAGATCGACAGAAAAGCTACGCTGATGTTCGTAGGAAACCATTATCTTTTGAAATAGGCGATAAAGTATTCCTCAAGGTATCCCCGTGGAAAGGCGTCATTCGATTCGGTAAAACCGGTAAATTAGCTCTGCGATACATTGGGCCGTATGAAGTCATTTCTAAGATCGGTCCTGTAGCTTACCGACTGAAATTACCTTTGGAGTTGAGTTTTATTCACGATGTCTTTCATGTTTCAAACCTGAAAAAGTGTCTGACCGACGAAACCGAAATCGTACCATTAAAAGACTTAAACATAAACGAAAAACTAAATTTCGTTGAAGAACCGGTGGAAATATTAGAGGGAAAAGTAAAACAATTAAGACACAACAAAATCTCTCTGGTCCAAGTTCAGTGGAATTCAGAACGGGGACCCGAATTCACGTGGGAACGAAAGTCCGAATTTAAAAAGAAATACCGCACCTATTTCCAAATAAAGACAAAGTTGAATAATCAAATTTCCGGGACGAAATTTTATAACGGGGGGAGAATGTGACATTTGAGCCAAAACAAGGTACACCTCAGTACGTATTTATCGAGTAAGCAAATATACGCTTAATACGTAGCAATCAAACGATTAACCGAACGGGTCTGATTATGACCCAGATATCTCGGGGGGCTATCTAAAAGTGATATACATTTAATATAAGCTAAAATATTAGTAATATGACCTTATTTCCATAACAAACAAGTTAAACGAAAACATGCTCGTTTAACTACCCGCTATAGATTTCAACGCGAAAGATAGTTACAAACCAAGCATTGTATCATCCGTTAAGCCGAAAAAGACTTACCAAACACTTATTTGAAATGTTTTAAGCGATTCGTGAAAATATTTTCGATTTTTACAAACTTATACCATGTTTTTATAATTTTACACAAAACTAGCCGAAAAACACTCGTTTTCGCACTGTTTAACGCACCCGATAATTTTTTCGCGCTAAAAACCGAACCTGAACTAAATTTGGACTGGGCTTTTTATTTTTGGGCCTTTAGAATCAGTTATTTGCGCCAAATGAGCCCAAGGGGGCCCAAACAACCTTCCGGCCGCAATATTGGAAACCCCCCCCCTCTTTTTGATTTCTTTCACATATAAACTAGTTCAAGGATAGTTTTGCACATTCATCCACAAGAAAATTCTGGAAAAACATTTCTTCATCAGGAAACTCTTCAAAACCTAAGGTAAACAACTTAAATAAGCAGCTTTTACACTTGTTTAACCTTGATTAATACCATATCAACATGTTTTAATTGTTGAAAATCATAGTTAACCATGTAAAACCCTCAAAAATCATTCAAAAACATACTTTTATGCTAATATAGTTTCAAATCAGAATCATGATCTTTTTTGGCCATAAACACGGATTAAAGGGTTGAAACGGCATTTTTACGGTTCAAAAGTTCGTTTTTGTGCACTAGCCGAAACCGTAACTCAAGGGCTGTTATGTTGATGAAAAATTGCTTGGTTTGTGATATAGGACTTTTATCTAGCCTACAGAGGAGCACAAGAGCTTGAAAAGTTGATTAGAAAGGCGGAAACGAACCAAAACCGCTAAGGTAATGCCGAAACACTCGTTTACGGGCTGTTTTGGTTAATGTTGTGATGTGCATATTTTTAGGCCTTAAAATTTTTCAGGGACATCAGGGACCATATCATTGAGTCTCTGTTCAAATTTGGTAATTTTTTGACCATCCGAGAATATTTGGCGAATTTATTACCGAATTGGGACGTTTATTTGGGAAAAATAGTTAGATTGCTTGAAAAATTATGAAATTTTGTGGGGAACTTAGATTTGGTATATTTTGATCACATATAAAATTTAGGATCATTTTGAAAAGATTAAGGGTGTTTTGTGCATATGTGTTCGTATGAATTTTTATAGTAAAATTTGGGTTGAAAAGAATATTGAACAAGCTTATTGCATTCTGGAATTGATACAGGTTTTTTTGGGACATGATTTGAGTATTCAGGAATTTTTGTGGAATTTTTGGAAATCGTTTGGGATAAACGGACGATTTTCAGGTGAAATATAGCTGATGAAATGAATTTTTATAAATTAATAAATCAGTAAATAATTCTAAAAATATTTTTATAAAAATCTACATATTTTATTTGATAAGTGGCTAAATTTTCATAATTTAATGATTAACAGTTAATTAATTATGCTAATTTGAAGATTAAATAAATTAAATTTTTAATAAAAACCGGCAAATTCGCAATTAACGAACCTGCGGGAATATCAAAACACATGAGTGATCAAAAATCATATTTTTGGGTTAATTAAGTAAAAACGAACCTTTTTATGAGAAACCTGGACAATCTGGATAGATTGTGCGCGTTTCTTCACAAATCAAACTGAATAAACGGAAACGGACCTCGTAGCTAATCCGGGACCCCATTATGTGATCTTTTTTTATAACTTAATCATTTTATTAACCAACACATTTACCCAAACTTATTTCCCCATAACTGTTTTCTAAACGCGTAAACAAACAACTTGGCCCAACTAGAAAAACGGGAATCTGAGCCAAGTTTGGTTCTAAGTATTAGACATTGAACAACATCATAATCTAAGCCTATTGCCACTTTCTGGGCGTTCCAACTATACCCAGATTAGTTATATAGCCAAGTTTAGTATTGAGATTATAATAATATTAAAATATTAATATTATTATAATACTGATTATAGGAAACCGTGATTTCAAGTTACACAAACCTCGAACCGACGTGCTACTGATTATCTACTAAATAGTGTGTTTCATGACCCCACTCTTTAAACAGTTTTACGAATTTTTGGGGTGAAAAACATGTTTGATTATTTATACATATCTGAAATTTGTAATGATTTGAATTATCTAAGTGCTAACATATGAAAGTCCCCACGATCACAGTGATTAACTTTGAGCCGGTGGCTTGTGAATAGTACTATTGGGTTGACAAACCCAAACGGAATCGGCCTGGTTGCCGTGTCACATAGCGCCGTTTGCACATGACCATAATTATATATACAGGCTATGTAGTGTTAGACATAGTTACCGGGGCATGTTGTGGGCGGAAGGGGAGCCACGGTGGTTGATTGAGCATGGGAAATGGATGCACGCAGCACATACAGTCAAGGCTTCACTATAGCTTAGCATAATTACATCATTCATTTACATACATACATACTTATATCATGATTACAAGTGTTAACTTGTGAATACTCATAACTGTTTTCTTGAAACTCGTGAAACTCACCAACTCCAGTAGTTGACCCGTTTTAAACTGCTTTTCAGGATTACCGAAGTTGGAATAAAGTGATGTCGTGCTATCTATTGTGGAACATGCTTGATGCTATGTGAATAGATGCAAGGTTATTAGTACGAATAGAATAGTTTAACGAACGTATTTTGTTGTAATACCTAGTTTGAACACAAATATATATCAATGTAATATAATGTAAATCAGTTTGTAATGTTTCTTTATAAACAATGTTTTTGATACCAGAGGTGTCTGTTACATTTCCGTTTTACGCTTCCGCATTGTGCTAGTCGGGGTGTGACATTTTCAGCCTTATGTTTCGTTTTGGTTGGTTTTTTCAGTTTCATTTACGTTCGGTTTCAGATTTTTGGTTTCGTTCGATCGATTTTTTCGGTTTCAATTAGTTTGGTTCGGTTTTGGTTTTTCTTTTTAGTTTTTGTTCATGTTTTGGCTTTGGTTCATTTATCTTTTTTTTTAATGAGTACAACGGAGGAAATATTTTCGTTTTTTTCTACTTTATTTTTTGTTTCTGATTTATATTTTAAGTTATGATTTTTTTATTTAAATTTTTTTAAGTGATCCTTATCTTTGTAAAAACCACACAAAGAAAAATTTAAAAAACATTGAAAAAATCATTACTCAAAATATAAATAAAAAAAAAGTAAAAAAGAAAACTAAAATGTTTCATCCATTGTCCTCGTTAAAAAAAAAGACCCGGAACACGTTTTGACTTGTTCCGACATGAACTCGATCCAGACCCATTTCGACCCAAACCTCTTGATCTTGACCCGCTCCGACCAGAACCAAAACAACCTTTTTTTTAATTGATCCATTATGACCCTAACTCGTTTCGACCCTGGCCCCTCCGACCCATGACCCGTTTCGACCCAACCAACCCATTTGCCACCCCTAACGCAAATCGATAAAAATGTAAGTTTTATTTGAAAATGATTTGTACTTTATAAGACAACTTCTCAAAATTTATAAGAAAGAAAAGGTTATATGATTGAAAATCCGGTTAGCCATAAAATGGAATAGAAAGTTTAAAAAAAATATCATACGATTGTACGGACTCTAAACTATCGTATAGGGTCTATAATGTAGGGAATATAATATCACCAAGACAATCGACAAAATTTTGAACCTTATACGATAGTATAAGGTCTATACAATCGTATGGAGTCAAAGGGTGTTTGAATAGATCAATGAATGTGAATAACCAAAGCCTATATATATATATGGGAGATTTTAAATAAGAACCACTTTGAGTTTTAACAACTCGAAAGAACTCAACGTAACAATTTTTTTTTTTTGAATTTTTTTTACACATACGTAATATATGTAGGTTACATACACGTAAAAAAATTACAGAATTGTTTACGTACTGAGTCGACTTATTACATATGTATAACAGACGTTTAAATTAGTATAATCGCTGTACATTTTATTCTCTCTCATACTTGAATTTTTTAATCACATTTAATCTCAACCACATAACTACTGCACAAAGGGGCAAAAGCAACCGAATTTTGCAACCAACCAGAATGGTCGGAAAACCAGCGACCATATTTGTGACCCATATCAAAATGGTCGCAAAACTAGCGACCAAAACTACATCGGTTGCAAAACTAGCGGGCCAAAACAAAATCGGTCGCAAAAATAGCAACTGATGTTTTTCGGTCGTTAATCGGTTGCAAATGTAGCAACCGGAATTGTTTTGGTTGCAAATGTGGTCGCTAGTTTTAAAAATAGAGAAGCTAATAAATTAGAAATTAATTTGGTCGCAAAGCGGTCGCATATTTATCAACCGTATTTGTTTGGTCACAAAATTAGCAACCAAAACAAAATCAGTCACAAAATTACCAACCAAAATTTTCCAGTCACTTAATCTGTCGCAAATGTAACGACCAGAATTGTTTCAGTTAAAACTTTGGTTGCTAGTTTTCAATAATATAAAAAAATAGTAAAATAAATATTTATTTGGTCGCAAAGTGGTTGTAAACGTACCAACCTAAATTGTGCAATCACAAATATAACGACCAAAACAAAAACCGTCGCGAAATTAGCAACCAAAATTTTTGGTTCGTTAATCGGTCGCAAATGTAACGACCGAAAATGTTTTGGTTGCAAATATGGCTGTAGTTTAAAAAAATAAAAAATAATAATAAAAATAAATTTTGATTTGGTCCCAAAAACGGTCATATATTTCCAACTAATTCGGTCATAAATATAATGACCAAAACAAAATCGGTTGCAAAACTACCATTCGGAATTGTTTCGGTAGCAAGTACGGTCGATGGTTTTAAAAAATAGAAAAATAATAAAATAAAATTTTTTTGGTCGCAAATATAGTAGCCAGTTGTTCAAGAACAAAAGGTAAAAGCATGTTGTAGCACATGTGTGTATCAGCTCCCACCTATATTTTTAAACCTAGGCGGCTGACTAAGGAGTTGGGTGCACTCGGAATACTCGAAAATGGTAAATATAATGATATTTTTTGGATATTATTATACGTAAAATATCATAAGTTTATTAATAATTATAACGAAATAAGTGAATATTAATATAAATAAAATAAATACATTTTTAAATACTAAATTATTCTAAAAATTGCTAATCATTAATTAAAAAAATATTATTCGTTCTTTAATATTATAGAAATGCGAATTGTGTTTTATTTTCTAAGTCAAAATTAGCTTAAGTTGACCGACTAGATGTGTTTTTGGCTGAGTTTGTCCACCTTTGATCGATTCTTAAGAACTAGACAGAGTTAAATAAACTCAACTATGTGCCATACCTTGTAGCGAGTACTCGGCCTTGTAGACCTACTTTTACAACATTGTCTTATAGTAGAATCATGATCGAGCTGATCCAAGTCAGGCTTGGTCTTTACATTTTTTTTTATGATCTGAGCTTGATTCAAAAAACATGATATGAGCTGATCCAAGTCAGGCTTGGTCGTTTCCTTCAATTCTTTCGGTGACCAGTTATTCACGATGCTGTCTCATCTCTCATCTTAACCTCCCCGTTTGACAGTATCACAATTACTCCAACTCACGGCTGGATCTATCTTCGGAACGATTTCACCCTACGTTCCACCACCGAGAGCTATACCCTCAATCCGACCGCTACTCATGTACCCCACGTGTTTGATGAAAGTTCTGTTTTAAGTTTTTGTTCCCCCTAGATTTAATATCTGTTAATATTGGGGATAGCTTAGATTATGTGTATTTGGAATCATATGAGTTTATTTTTGTTTGTAGGTGTAGATTTAGATGAAACCCTGTTATGAGCCTATGAGACATTTGGTTTGCATAACAGTGTTCTCTCTCAAACAGCCTGTAGAGGCTGGATTGACATGGTTTGAAGGTTTTGTTTTTTTTCTTTACTTTTGATCTTTTTTAATTTTTTTAATTCTCTATTTTTGTATCAATGCAGGACATGCTAGACCACTTCAGATAGAATAGAAGCCAAAAGACAGAACTAGCCGGTGATTTTATAGGTCTTTGGTGATTTTCATGTAAGTACGTAGTTTATTTCTCTTTAACTTGTTTTTGAAGTGGCCAATTATGCAAACACTGTTACTTCACATTACATATCTACATGCATGCTATTAGTATAACCAAAAATGATATAACTTGCATGAGTGTTGTTTTTATTTGTGAGATGTCATTGATAACTGAATTTCTTATGTTTGTTATGATCTCTTGAATGTAAGCAGTTTTCGCTTGGCAATACATTTATGTTTTAATTGGCTGCTAAAAGTTATTAAAATTATTACTTGTTACAACCCATCATAATGGGTGATATTTTGGAGCTTATGCTTATATTTGGTGCTTATTATTTGTAATGGGTCATAATAGGTACAAATGAACTGTATCTAATTCTAATGGGTCAGGCGTGTTGTTTGGTTTTAATATGGTATATTAATTGTAGGTACAACTGGTGAATGAGAAAATATTGCGACTGTGGCAAGGAAGGAGCAGATAAAGACACAATAACCGAGCTAGCATATCGTGAAAAATATGCTGCAAACGCCAAAATGGAAGAGAAAAACAGACATGAAAGAGGAAATTTTATTTTCGTTGAAGAACATAACACAAAACTTCGTTACTGCTTGAGCTTGTGATCATTTGGTGATAAATGATAATGGTCAATTAAGATATTTGTTATCGTACCAATGTTTGGATATTTCTTAATGTACTGATCTTTGGATCCTTTTGTCCTATTTTTAAATGTGTAATTTTATGAATATGTTACAAATTAATGAATTAATATAAGCATTGAATTTGTAAATAGTGGAAAATAGAAAATAATAATAATTTTCTACAGAATTCTTTTGTGACAAAAACCACATCTAAAAAGTTGGTCGCAAGTTTGACAAAACTTGGTCGTTAAATTGGTCGCGAAGAAAACAGTTTTCGGTCACAAAATCGGTTGTAAGTAGATTTGGTAGCAAAGTCGGTTGTAAAATTTTCAGTCGCAAAACCGGTTGCGAAAAATTGCAGTCGCAGTCTCGGTCGATAAAGATTCGGTCACAAAATCGGTCACAAACACGACTCGGTCGCGAATTCGGTCACTAAATTTGCAACTACATTTTTTGTCGCAAAATCGGTCGCAAAAAGTGGTCGCAAAATAATTCCCGACCAAGGTTTTACCAACCGTCAAATCCAGTCGCAACTCGGTCGCAAAAGAGCATTCGCAACCGATTTGCGACTGAAATGGCGGTTGCAAATGCTCAGTTTTCTAGTAGAATTCACAAAATTTATAATAATAACAACAAATTCTAAGCATAATGTTTTTTGTAGACTGTAGAGTCAAATTCGGTTTAGATAAAACGAGAATATTAATAAGATCAACTATGGAGTTGTAAAAAAAAATGAATAATTCGTCTCCGCACACCTTGATTATAATTCATGCTATAGTTATGCCAATATATGTTTGTTTGAATTCATAAATCAACTAATATAGGCAAAAGTGACCGAAGCATAATCTCGTCACCAATATGAACTTGGTTGTAATACCAAAAAGTTCATGTCTTATATATGCTTTCATATATATCTACCGCGGTGAAATAAAAAATTAAGTTAGATTAGTTTGATCTTGCATACCAGTTTTTGTACCGAAGTGGTTTTGGCCTTTCTCATCTAGCACCTTAAGCTCACCATCTTCTGCGACTTTTAGAACTCCAGAGGAATCGGGCAGTGGTTTTTCACGGTTAGCAACCCATACCACGGTCTTCGGATCCATGGTGTACCAAATCCCAACATATCGTCGTTCAGGCTCTTTTTCAAGTGGAAAGAACCCCATTTGAAACTTTTTGCCTGGTGATTCCAAAATTTCGGTCCCATTGATGGTTTCTCCTGTTGTTATGTTGTCTTTAGATGAACAACAATGAATAAGGAAACACAAAATGAATGTACACAAGAAACAACTGTAGGTTGTTGTATTGGCTGACGTTATCATAATAGTATGCATTTGAGTAGGGTTAATATTTGTTAGGTGTGTGTTATGAGGAAGAACCTTAATATAATAAGTGAGGAAATAGATAATTATTGAATGGACAATAGCTAGCTCATTTATTTGAGTCAATGTTTACTTTTAAAGTCTACGTTGGCTTTGTTGGCGGACCCATTGGAGACGTACACAATCCTTTAAAGTTAAATGCACTGATGTTAACTTGTTAACACAATTGATTATATGGGATATCTTATTCTAAAACTCCAATTTATAGGTAAGATCTACCTATTATCTACCTATTATAATAAAGTAAAATAACTACAGACACTTTTTATTTTTAGGTTAAAATCATATAATTAGAGTAAAGTGTCATTTTCATCCTTATGGTTTGGCAAATAATGCGAATTTAGTCCAAAAAGTTTACTTTTTGTATATAGACCCTCCACGTTTCTCAATTCTTGCCAATTACATCCAAATCATTAACTCCGTTAAATTGAATCGTTAACTCATGGGTAGACATGTCTTTTCACTCTTTCTTTATTACATGAGTACAATGCTAAAATCATTCATGAAGTTTGGTCACATTTACGAATTTTGTCCAAAAATAT
Organism: Bidens hawaiensis; assembly: GCF_021521415.1. Classification (NCBI taxonomy): domain Eukaryota; kingdom Viridiplantae; phylum Streptophyta; class Magnoliopsida; order Asterales; family Asteraceae; genus Bidens; species Bidens hawaiensis. Next base: position 409,365 of record NW_027491733.1, read on the forward strand.
TTTTTTTCGCAAATAAACCCTCGATGTTTCCCCAGCTGTTGCCAATTTTGTCCAATTTGTTAACTCGGTCTAAATTCAACGTTAACTCAGGGGTGTTACTGTCCTTTTACATATTTGTTTACATTGTTATTATTATTACGTTGAGCTAAACCCCTTATATGATTAAAAATAAAGAAGAATAAACAAACGCATACTATATTGGATTCAATCATAAGAATCGTGAAGTGTTATATATGTTGAATTTAAAACGAGTTAACAATTTGAACGAAATTGGAAACAGTTGGGAAAAATCGAGGGTCTACTTGCGAAAAAAAATTATTTTTGGACAAAATTCGCAAATATGACCAAACCTCAGGGACGATTTTGGCACTTTACTCATATAATAAAGAAATAGTGAAAAGACATGTCTACCCCTTACTTAACGATTAAATTTAACGAGGTTAGTGATTTGGATGTAATTGGCAAGAATTAAGAAACGTGGAGGGTTCATATGCAAAAAATAAACTTTTTGGATTAAATTCGCATTATTTGCCAAACCACAAGGACGAAAATGGCACTTTACTCATATAATTATTTTCCCTCGAAAACTATGATATCCTAATATATGTAATAGATCAATAATTATTCACTTTTCTTTTACACTCTATTTATATTATTATATCTATATATTTTTATAAATATAAATATTAACATATTATTTTACTATATATGTCAAAATACATGATGAACTTCAAAAATCAACAACAAATTATGTTTATCAAAGACTGAAAATAATATAATTTTAAATGTTATCATTCACATATTGTACTATGTATATTGCAAAGATTATAAAAAAAAAAAAAACTCGAATATGCTTTCATTTTACAAAGTAATTTTTAATCATTAAATTATAAATATATGCTTAAAGGTTGATCAACTTTTTAAAAACCAATCCATTTATTTATTTATTATTATTATTATTGTAAATTGTCATATAAATTTATAAATTATAAATATATGCTTTAAATCTATCCATTTATTTTTACGGTTTATTTAGTAAACTATATATATGTTAAAATGTAAGGATAGCATATACGAATCATTTTCAGACATAACAATATTTTTCATACTTAATTTCATAGTTTTTTTTTATCAAAGATTGTTTCGGGTTATTTGTGGAACTTAAATTTAATTTTATGGGTCAAAAGTTGGTAAATAGATTGTTTGGTACAAGTTAACTACATTTAGGTTAAAATTTGTTATGGTTCAAAAATGAAAAAAATTAAGTATTTTTAAAAGTTTGATAATGCAAATAGATTTATCGTCAAATTTGTCGTGGGTTCAAATTGTTGACTTGAAAATGTCAAAAGTATAAAAGTTAGAATTTTAAACATGATTCGGGTTCCAAATTTATTTTTAAGGGCATTTTTTGAAATAATCAAAAGTTTTGGGATTTGGCAAATTGACTATTTTTCATTCGACTATTAAAATTTAAGAAAAGATTGCGAATACTTTCGACATGTCACCCCCATGTCTATCAATATTTCTAACTTTTATCAACTTTTAAATATTTATGTCAGCATTTAATTTTCATTCAACGGTGATCAGAATGTTGCATGGGAAGCATGTCATGCAAAACTTTTAAATATTTATGTTGTCATTACGACAAAGTCGAGAATGAAAATATTTATGGTGTAGCTTAGAAAAACATAGTTTTTGAAGAACATCCGTGCCACACCCCAACCTATGGCAGAAATCTCGGGGCGGAACCGTTGGTTCACAGCTTAAAAGGTACTATCATACAATTTAAATATGACAATATTTAATTATTTATTAATTTCAAAATTTCAATCAAGTACACAAAGTTTAAACAAATTACCAAAATAAAAATAGAATACAAATATCTTTTATCATTAACTAAGGCCTCTCTAAGTGTTTCTTTACCTTAGCTTCAAACCAAATGATTATCCTGCAAATGCATACAAAATAATATAGATTTGTCAACACGAGATTGAGTGAGAAAAGTCACCAGTTTTGATATAATAATGATATATAAATAAAATATTAAAACTGATATTGTGAGTACAAATCAATCAAACCATGAGCAAATAAAAGGAGTCAATTGACCATACCTCTCAAACATGGGCTATGACTATTATGACAAATACAAATAAGGGTGTCGGTTGACCATTCCTCTCGAACACGGGCTATGGCTACTATGATGGCGTATGATTATACTGACTTTCTAGACTTCTAATGAACCTCTCCGAAATGCGATAAATAAAATAACTAAACAAGTAGCAGTTACCATTCAATTGATAAACACACAATATTCACAGTTTGCTAGTGCGTATAATATATACTATGTAAATACGAATAGGTACGCAAATGTCCCCAAAACGTTTAAAAGTTGTAAAATATGGGTAGTGACTTCTCACCTTAACGATTAAGCGAATAACCGAGAGGTAGAATAAACGAGCAAAGTTAATGGGATAATTTTTCTGATCCAATCATACCTGAGACTTATACAAAATAAAATAGAGTCAAAACCGAGCACATAGTCGCTAGAATCAATCCAAACGGATGTATAGAACTTTGGTTATGAGGTTTTCAGCAAAAAAGCGAGCTGGTACTAACCAAAATTCGAACAGCAAGTCGGGAGTCGGGTTTTGGTCAATACACACAAAAGATCTAGATAAAACTAAAAGTCTTTTTCTACTGAAAGCTAATTCCGATAAGAAGTTAGAGAAATCGGATAGTCAAATATGTTGACTACTATGACTTAAATTGGTCGGAGAGCAATTGACCGACAAAACCCCATCAATCAATAAAATTAATTAAGGGCTTTTTTTTATTAGAAAAAATAAACATTTTTAATGAAGACAACTTACCTGAAAAGATGATGGAACAAAGAGATAAACAAGGTCAAAGAGTCTTAAAGCTTGAAAGTCAGTTGACGATTTATGATAAGGACGATTGGAATCTTCTCAACCTCCTCAGAAAATGGCTAAGTATGGACTTCAACAAGCCTAGATGATCGAGCATGGTTTTACTACTTCAAGCAAGGTCTTCAGAACCTTAATTGGTTAATTCTTCTATGTGTTAAGGCTTCGAGCAAGCTACACTTCAACGAGCAAGAGTATTCTTCTATCGAGCATGGATTACCAATCAAGCAAACAGCTTGATCATACAAGTTTTAACCAAGTGTTACGAGCACAGGATGATCGAGCACAAGGGGACAAGCATGGATGCAATAAGAAGATGTCACGTGATCAAAGCAAGGACTTCAAGCACAGTTCAGTTCCCAAGCAAGATTTACATCCGAGCATACTAAAGATTGCTGAATAAGTATAAATGAAGACATCAAGAAGAATGAGCTTGCTCGATGGACTAGTTCGAGCAAAGAATGGACCAGTCAAGAAGGATGAAGTCTACTGGAAGGGAATATCTTCTCTGAAGATATTCTAAGTAAAGTATGCTCGAGGATACTCATCGAGCATACCTAGCATAGTGAGCTTGCTCGAGCAAGATTGTTATCTTGCTCGAGGACTCAACACTTGTATTATTTTGTATTTCATTATGTAATGTTTAGGAACTTCTAGAAGGAATGTCAGGGTCTATAAATAGGGGTCCTAGGATACCTTTTAGGACATGGATTTCCAGACGGAATACAGGCTGGCACACACTGAATACGAAAAAGATTCCAAAGAATATTCTCTTTGTTTTCTCGTAAATCCGCCGCCGTCGTCACACGAAACCCTAGACATTCCTTTCACTGTTCCATTAATGATGTATTTAACACAGTGAATCTTTGTCTTTGAATGAGCTTTTATTGACTATCTATTACTGTTTTGTGTTTATTATTCACACTCTTTCGTTCCCACTCGTTGGATATCCTGATTCCGCCGGGATATTCAACAGGCCTTTGGGTAATCGAGTCGGTGTGTTCTTGTCAACCTTTTAAGTTTCACCCAACTCTCGGTCCTGACATGTGGTATCAGAGCTTGTGTAAGCTCGCTGAAGGCCACGGGACTGAGGGTGTGTGATAAATCTTGAAGCTTTACTCTGTTCTACCGCTACAAGATCTCAGATTTGACAAAAATGGAAGACCAGGAAGGTTCTACCAACAAGATTCCAAGGTTGCTTGGACAGGAAAACTTCATCAAGTGGAAGGTGCTCTTCGAAGCAGCCGTCAACTACAATGACCAAGAGCTTTGGACTTCCATCACTGAAGGAAACTATGTTCCCTCAATAGCTCCAAACAACAATGCCACCGTTGAGCTAAAAATGAAGAAACGAGACGATAAGGCTTTGTCTATGCTAAAGTTAGGGCTTTCTTGGGAAATTTTGACAACTGTCAATCATCATAGGACCGTAAAGGGTATGTATGATGCAGTTATCAAAATGTTTGAAGGGAACACTGAACTTAGAGACATCAAGAAAGACAGACTGAAGCAGCAACTTGACAGTTTCAAGTTTAAAGACGGAGAAAGATTGAAATCAGTCTTGCAGAGATTTATGACGATTGTTAACGATATAAGAACAACTGATTTACAAATCTCTGACTTTGAGCTGAACAAAAAGCTTTTATCATCACTGTCCGGGGAATGGTACACTGCTAGCAAGTTTATCAAAGAAAAGGCCAGTTTTCCGAACTTCAAGTTAGATGATGTGATTGCCTTTCTCAAGGCTGCAGAACATGAGATGATAGAGAACCATATGATTAGGGAGGACAAGCCAAGCTTTCAAGTGAACAATGCTCTTGTAGCACCAATGGGCAACCTCTCAATCAAGAACCATCAGCCTATCATTGAGGAACCATCAGACACAAGTTCAACCTGCAGTGGCCAATCCAGATTCAATGTTCAGCTGATTAAAAATGACACTCCCTCTGCAGCAAATGGGTAGCCAACATTCTTGCAGAACAATAATGCCCAAGGAACAGATTATCAAGCATTATTTTCCATAGTCATATCACGCTTTTGTAGCAAAGAATCTGATAAACACAAACATTGTGTAAGAAGATCTAGAACAAATAGATGCTGATGATTTAGAGGACATGGACATAAAATGGTAGGTAGCTATGTTGGCAGTAAGAAGCAAAAGGTTGTATAACAGAACTGGCAGAACAAGTTTCAATGGACCAAATGAAAGAATTGGGTTTGACAAATCAAAAGCCATCTGTTATAACTGTCAACAACCAGGTCATTTTGCTAGAGAGTGTAACATGCCCAAGCAAGTTGGCAATCAAGTTAACCAGAATCAATTCTATTAGAACCAGAACCAGAATTTCCAGCAAAGAAATCAAATTTCCAATCAAAACCCCTATCAAAATCAAAACAGAACCCAGTAACAAATATTTCAACCACAAAGAAACAATTAAATGAAGGTTCACTCAAATCAGAATAGACCAAATCAAAACAATGTGAACCAGCAGAGAGATCAAGGAAATGTAGCTGTTACAAGGGTGCCACAGGATGGAGAATTTGATTGGGGCAACCATGCTGCTAAGATGGAAAAGGAAAATGTTGCATTCATGGCCAAAGTGCATGACAAGCCTGAATCCTCAAACTCTCAGGTACAATCTGATATCTCAATTTTTGATCATCTTATTACAATTGATGAATTAAATCAGGAGATTGGAAAGTAGAAAACTGAGTGTGGGAGAAAGAAGTCTTCTTGAATGTCTATGAAGCAAGTGAAGCAACCTATGAAAGTCAAATCAAGGGACTTGAAGAGGATTGTATGATGGCATACCAAACCCAATCAAGAATGACAATTGAAATTGAAGGGTTGAAAAAGATGTATGCAGATGAGAAGATGAAGAATGTTGAATTGCTAATACAAATGAAATTCTTGAAGAACCTTGTTTCTACAGGCAACATTGTGGGTCATGTTGATAAAATGACTGATGAAGAGAAGTATAAAAAGGTGCCACCACCTTTTTGTGATAGCTACCCACTGAAGGTAGACAAGGAGAACAGAAGTGAGTATCTTAAACAATTCAAGAATGTCTTTGATGATAAGGCTGAGTTTGTTAAGCAGTATGCTGATGTATTTGTGGACAAAGATGGAGAGTTTGCTATAAAGCAGAGTGAGGAGCAAGAGATTGAGAAAAATGAAAAGATTGAAGGTGAGAAGAAGAAGTGGAGTGAGTACTCTAGTGAAGATAGTAACTGCAGCTGTGGAAGCTCTAAATCATCTAAGAGCAAGAAGAAGAAAAGAACAAGCAAAAAGAAAAGTGATAAGATTCCTCTTCTACCTAAGATGACTCCAAAGTTGAAAAAGCACTATGAGAAGATGAGAAGAGAACATGTAGTGTTTGACATATGTGCAAGACCACAGCCAGTAATCAAGAAAAGAACAGAAGAAACTGTGAAATCTTCCTATGATCAGTCACATTCACCAATTTATTCAGTTTTCTCTAACCATGAGTTATTTGATATTAGGGATGTTGATTATGTTCCAAGAAAAAGGTCAGTTAAAGAAGAAAAAGGGAGCTGTTCAAGAACCCACTCCAAGCTCAAGCCTGTTGTATTTGTTAAAGAAAAATATCATCTAGAGCCTGATCTGAACAAACCAATCAAGATGGACTTCAGCAATTCACTATGTCCTAAGACCTCCCTAGGCTTTGATTTTTCCAAACCTAGTGACAAAATTAAAGACAAGCAATTGCTTGAGGACATGGGGAGTTATGCAAAGATCTGGTGCAAGAAGTGTGATGCATATGGTCACCACACTGACTCTTGTTGGTTTGAAGAGGAAGAATTTGAGGTTCCTGATATAGTTTGTGGGTTTGATATGAAAGGTTACAAGAAAATGTATCAAAGATATTTAAATGAAGAAAGAGGCAATTCAGATGATGAGAAGAAGAGTTCAGTTCTTGAAAACAGACTGAAACAAATTTTAAAGATCAAGGATGAACCAAGTGTATCAAGCAAACCTGCAAAGAGCAAAAGGTCTAGTGACAAAGGAAAAGAGAAGATTAGACCTAGTGTTCTCAATGGAGATGAGAAATTTCTGATGAAACGGGGATTTAAACCAAGAGGGTTCCAATGGAAGACTAAGAAGGAGGTGACTAAGGAAAAGAACTATGTGATCGAGCAGACTGAAGAAATTAATTAAATCACAAGTTGTGAAGAATGGGTCAGATTCAGACACAGATGAAGAATGTGAAATTGTGTATGAAGATCCACTTCTAGTTCCAGTTCCATCTCCTGATGAATCTTCAATTGATACTGAATTACAGACTGATGCAGTTTGTGACTCAGATTACAACTAATTATGTTTTATGTATATGTGCAGGAATATTCCTTAAACAGCAATGATTTATTGTACATGCACAGTGGATGTTCCAGGCACATGACTTGTGATAAAAGTGACTGATCAACTATGATAGAAAATATGAAGGACCAGTTGCCTTTGGGAGTGATGAAAATGGAGGGAGGATAGTTGGAAGAGGAACACTCACCAATGGCAAGGTATCCTTTGAGAATGTTCTACATGTTGAAGGACTTCAATACAATCTGTTAAGCATTTCTCAAGTTTGTGACAAAGGATACAAGGTAGCCTTCAATGATGAACATTGCCTGATTCTGAAGCCTGAGTTTGTGATTCCAACTAAAATGATAATGATGATGGCTCCAAGAAATGGCAACCTCTATGAACTAAGAATGAACACTGCAACTTCAAGAGGTGGTTCATGCTTTGTGTCCAAAGCAACTGAAAATGAAACAAAGCTATGGCATAGGAAGATGTGTCATGTGAACTTAAAGAACATGAACAAACTTGTCAAAGGTGAACATGTTGTTGGCTTTCCCACAAGAGAGTTCAAATTGGAATAAAAATGCACATCTTGCCTAAAAGGAAAACAACATAAATCCTCACTTAAAAGCAAAATGATAAACACAATCGATGAGGTCCTGGAACTTTTACACATGGATCTATTTGGTTTTGTAAGTGTTCCAAGTATTGGAAAGAAGAGATACTGCCTGGTGATCATTGATGATTATTCAAGATTTACTTGGGTATACTTTTTGGGCAGCAAAGATGAAGCCCCAGAATTAATTAGATCCTATGTGCTAAAAGTGGAAAATCTGCTTGAAAGGAAAGTAAAGGTCATTAGAAGTGACAATGGGACAGAATTCAAAAATGGAACTATGGATGAATTCTGCACTTCTAAGGGAATCTTTCAACAATACAGTGCATCGAGAACTCCTGAACAAAATGGTGTTGCAGAAAGAAGAAACAGAACATTAATTGAAGCTGCAAGGACCATGATTGCTGATGCCAATCTGCCAGTCACCTTCTGCGCAGAAGCAATCAACACTGCATGTTATGTGCAGAACAGGGTTCTATTAAACAAGGCTCAGAACAAGACTCCATATGAGGTTATCTTCAAAAGAAAGCCTTATGTAAAGTTCTTAAAGCCTTTTGGATGCAGATGCTCACTTCTAAACACAAAGGACTATTTGAACAAATTTCAGTCCAACTCACTGGAATGCTTCTTTGTGGGCTACTCATCTCATTCAAAGGCTTCCAGAGTCCATGTGAAGGAGCACATGGTGGTCATTGAGTCATCAGACATTATTTTCAATGAAAATCATTTTAATAATGTTGATACTCCCAAATGGCTGTTTGATCTAGAGAAAATGATCAAGTCATTTAAATTCTACAATGAAGATATGGATGACATTATGTACAAAACCAGCTTTGAACAAAAAGGAAAAGATAAACAAGTTGATCTGGACAAGCTGTGGACATCAGTTGCTCCTGAAGCAAATGGATTTAACTTTGGGAGAAGCACCCAAGGAGTAGCTGAAGTTGAAAGGAATGGACAGGAGGTTGCTGTTAAAGTCTCAAATGAAGGTCCAAGTGATGTTGAAAGTGAACCTATTCAGAGTCAACAACCTGCTCAGACTGAAGGGATACATCAATTTGAAGATAGGTTTCAATCTTTGTTTGACTCAATGCAATTTAGAGTAAATGAAGCATCAACATCTGAAATCAATCAAACTCAAGAATCTGATGGAAGCTAAGAAAGAATTGAAGATGACTCTGCTGTATTAAACATGACAAATCTAGAGACAGAGGTGTCTGAACAACAAGTTGTGCAGATCACCTCTGTTGAAAGAAATCACCCTGCAGAGAACACCACAGGAGACATAAATTAAAGAGTTACCAGAAGCTCATCTGAAAAAGCCAATATCTACCTGTATGCCTGCTTCTAATCCCAAGTTGAACCAAAGAACATCAATCAAGCATTGAAGGACAACAGCTGGGTAGAAGCTATGCAGGAAGAATTAGCCCAGTTCAGAGACTTGCATGTATGGGACTTGGTGGACAAGCCCAGAGGCAAGTATGCCATTGGAACAAAATGGGTATTCAAGAACACGAAAGATGAAAGGGGGATAGTGATCAAGAACAAAGCAAGATTGGTAGCTCTAGGATGCCTACAGGAAGAAGGAGTGGACTTTGAAGAAGTCTTGGCTCCAGTTGCAAGACTAGAGGCTATCAGGATCTTTCTGGCATATGCAGCATCAATGAACATTAAAGTCTATCAACTTGATGTAAAATCTGCATTTCTGAATAGAAAGATTGATGAAGACGTTTATATCACTCAACCTCCTAGATTTGAAGACCCAGTTTATCCAAACAAGGTTTACAAGCTCAGCAAAGCACTTTATGGACTACATTAAGCACCAAGAGCCTGGTATGATGAGCTGTCAACCACTTGTTGGAAAATGGTTTCTGCAGAGGAGCCATTGACAAGACTCTATTCTATAAAAGAAGAAACAAAGATCTACTGCTGCTGCAAGTGTACGTGGATGACATTATCTTTGGCTCTACAAATGAACAAATGTGCAAAGAGTTTGAGCAAGTGATGAAGTCCAAGTACAAAATGAGTTCAATGGGGGGAAATGAATTTCTTCCTTGGACTTCAGGTGCAGCAGAAAGCTGATGGAATCTTCATAAATCAATCAAAGTATGTACAAGAGGTTCTTAACAAATTCAAGTGCCAAGACTTCAAGACAGTGTCCACACCAATGGACACACATGAGAAAATGGTACCTGATGAAAAGGGGGAGCCAGTGGAACAGCATGAATATAGGGCCAAGATAGGATCATTAATGTATCTCACAGCATCTAGGCCAGATATTATGTTTGCTGTGTGTGTCTGTGCAAGATTTCAAGCTAACCCTAAAGTTTCACATATGCTAGCAGTGAAGAGGATATTCAGATACTTGAAAGGAAAACCAGATTTGGGGATTTGGTATCCAAAGAACCCTTCCTTTGATTTGATGGCCTACACAGATAGTGACTATGATGGTTGCAACATGAGTAGAAAGTCAACCTCTAGAGGATGCCAGTTTCTAGGGAACAGGCTAGTGTCTTGGCATTGCAAGAAGCAAACTACAGTATCAATTTCTACTGCTGAAGCTGAGTATATTGCTGCATCTGCTTGCTGTGCACAGGTTCTATGGATTCAGAATCAACTGCTGGACTATGGTCTGAATTTCTTACTTACACCTATTTTAATTGATAATACTGCTGCTATGTTTATTGTTAAGAATCCAGTCCAAGATTCTAAGACTAAGCACATTGAAATTAGACATCATTTCATTAGGGACTGTCAGAAAAAAGGCTTAATAGAGATGAAAAGGGTAGATACATCTGATAATTTGGCTGATTTGTTCACCAAACCTTTAGATAAAACCAGGTTTCATTTTCTGTTAAAGTGTCTAGGAATGATAAATGCTGATGAAGTCTGATTTAGAATGTGTGCATAAGTGAGGTGCTAACTGATTATATGTGTTACTCACTTTGAATGTTTGCATGATGATTTTATATGCTTAAATGATTATTCTAATTGCATGAATCATGTGACTAAATTGTGTGAAAGTCATGGTGAAATATCTTGCTATTTTTTTGTTTACAGCATTTGGTACTTTGATCTGTGCATGAATGATGTACTTCTGTGATTCTAAGTACTTCGAGCATGAATCTGTGCTTGATAGTGTGCTTGTTGCTCTTCGAGCATAGGCAAAGGCTCTTGAAAGAATATTCTAAGTCATTCGAGCACATATGTCATAGCTTAGTTGCTCGAGCACAGGTGTTGGCCTTTGAAAAACTTTCCAAGTATTTCGAGCATAACTCTGTGTTGCATGGTGTGTTTAATGCTCTTTGAGCACAAACAAACCATACTTGAGATTTCTCAAGTAACTCGAGCACAAATGATGTGTTACTTATGGTCGAGCATGGACATGTGTTTTGGAAAACTTTCTAAGTATTTCAAGCACAAGTATATTGTTCGAGCACTAGGCTAAGTCTTTCGAGCACAATATATGTAATGATAAATCTTAAGTTTGCTCGAGTGACTTTCGAGTATGCTCGATGAACTTCTGAGCATGCTCGATAGATATTTGTGATAATCTGCATGACTTCTATTGTCTGAATGAATATGTTTTGATACTGTGAAAATGTGTGCTTATATGCTTAAATGACAACACTGTTTTTAAAATCAATGTTTCTAAACTGAACTTTAAAAAGAAAATTATTTTAAAATGGTAAAAGTTTTTGACTAAGCAACACTGTTTTTGGTGAATGTTCCACAAGAGAGATGATAATATTATCCAAGTTCCCAGCTTCAAAGAAGCTAAAAACTACTTTCTATGGAAATTGAATCCAACCTAAAATGGGAAATGATAGAAAACTGTTTAAGATAACTAACCCATGGATTATAAGTTTAAAGGGCTTTGAGTACAGTCATTGGCAAAGTATGGTAGCTTTCCATAGTCTATAGTTGTAATATGTGATGTGGTGATGTGGTGAAACATTGAAAATAAGGTATGTTCTCTAGCATATCTCTCCGAATGATAGGCAAAAAGGTCATTATCCAATCATACACGAGCCTGTTGGTGTTTCTGGTCTATAAAAAGATTTATTAAATGGTTGAGCAGAAATAAATTATTGCTATATGGCAAACTTCTAAAAAGAAAAGAAAAAGAAAGAGATTGAAAAGGATAAAAAGGTCAAAAATATAATATAAGTAAATAAGTTATCTGATTTCATGACTTAAGAGGCACTTAGGGAACTACAGGGGTGGGGCATTCAAATAAGTTCTGTATGTCCGGATGGCATGTAAGTCCAATGTTCAACCTTACAGTCTATTATCAAAGCCAAAATATAAACAAATAACTGCTCTATTATACAAAAATCAATTTTGACTAGGGCATCATGGGGTCGGAGTCAATTCGGGGTGATTTGGAGAAAGCTAAATACGCTTTGAGAAGAGATTAGAGGCAATCTGAAGCTATAGTGATAACCATTCCTACCTTATGCTCTAATTGAATCCTAAATGTATCACAGAAAGCAATGACCATTATGCTAAGTATACCTGCTGTCAACCTGACTTGAGTCATAATAACACTGACCATGAAGTGGTGTGATCGTTGTTTTAAATAGTCTGATCCCATGATTGAGATCTTTCCAAATAATCTAAAATGAATTTTATTTTGAACTAGATTTTGATCTCTTATTTCACCTTAAACTAACTGTTTAAGTCGGCTCATCAATTGAAATGAATATTTTTAATTCGAGCAGGAGAACTTTGCTTAATAAGCATGATAACTTTGTAAGTATCTTATGTGACTTGTATAAATCATCAAGTGTTTCGAGCATGCATCATACCTTACCTTCAAGCATACTGAAGAAAATTTGTTGTTAAGTGTTTCGAGCATGCATCTTACTTACGAGCACCTGAAATGAAGTGATTGGTCATATGTGTTTCGAGCATGATTGCTTTCCTGTTTGTCTAAGGGATTTGAGCATGGAAGTTTGCTAGGTATGTAGGCATGAAAGTTCGAGCTTAAGGAAATGGATCACTAGTGGTTCAAGCAAATTTGCAGACTAGACACTTAGGTTGTGAGTTCGAGTACAGGCATAGGAATGATTTAATATGCTAAGGCTTTTGAGCATAAGGGTACCTCGAGCACAATTGAGCTTTTGTAATCTAAGTTAGTAGAGCAAAGGCTCCAACACATGCATCTCGAGCATAGGCCATTATGCTATAATTCTAGTATCTCGAGCATGATGTATAGTCGAGTAAGGTTCGATTGCTGGTGTGTCTCAAAAATTTGTACTGACTGAATATTTATAAGTATAGTCGAGCACACTACACCTCGAGTATGACTCATCCTCGAGCAGATACTATGATAATCACTAGAAATCTGGCTAAGGCATTGAGGACAAATTTGTTCGAGCACACGTTCACCTGTGTACTAGTAATCAAGGACAATATTCCCAAGTAAATCGAGCAAAGGTTGTACAGTGTACTCGAGTATAGTTGGATACAACTGTTAATTTGGCTGTATGCTCGAGCAAAGGAGGTACATTAAATTTGAAATTAAATGACAACTGTCGTGTGCTAAACCACAAAATGAGATACTGTACGACCCAAACGTTAGGTATAAAAGGGGGACTTAGATGCTTTTTCACATATTTCTTCATCCTCCTCTTAAACCTAGACGGAAAACCCCTTTGCTCGTGCTATTTCTTACTTGCTCGACAACAAAATTCTTACTTCGATTACAGCCATTAACTCTGTTTCGACTTCGGTAAGACATCGTTATTCGATTATCGTTGCACCGATTTCGAAATTAGGGTTTCAAATTGATTTACGGACTAACTGTTTACTTGTTCTTGCAGGTACGCATATTACTACGGAACAGGTTATTGAAGACGCCATTAATCATCCTTCTATTCTCATATATTAGTTCTGCAACTTTATGTACTGACAACTCTTCTTATTTTTGCATAACTGATGGCTTTTAAATTCGAAAAGCGGCACAATATGTGCGCTCAGTTGGAGCTAGACGATGAAAACATGGAGTTAGAAGTCATGATAAATTTTCTAAGAAACTCCAATTTACGAATGGCGCTGGCAGAAAACCCCACACTCTACAGGAACCATCTTACAGACTTTTGGCAGTCAGCAACCTATGTCAGTGATGTGAACGGGAAGAGGATCGAGGCATCTGTGCTAAACAATGATATTGAAATTACTGAGGCTTCAATTTGAGCTGCATTGGACCTCAATGACAACTTTGAAGCTCAACAATTGTATTCGGTTCCAAGATTACTGCGAGTCTTTCAAGAGACCATGGGCTATCAAGGAGGTGTAAAAGAGGGAAAATTTCAAAAGGGGAGCTTTCCATTAATCTACAGGTTCCTGATTCATCATGTTATTCAGTCCCCATCTCCTCGGAGAGGGACTTGGACTTTGTTGAGTAGAGAGCTTGGGACTCTCACTGTAGCAATACTGTATCAGCAACCCTTCAACATTTCCAGACTTATTTTTCAAGGGTTGGCATCAAATGCAGAGAAGCAAGTCAATCAAAGATTTCTTATGTATCCACGCTTTCTACATATCATGATAAATAGAGAATTACCTGATCTTCAACGAATGGGGGAGGTTTTGAAACTGCAGGACCCCAATATATGCAAAAGAATGAAAGATGCTCAAAGTAAATTCATTGACAATGATGACTGGGATGTACTCCCATGGTTGCTCGTACCAGCTCTAGGTGCTATTAATGTACCTAGAACCCCAGGAAATAGTGATGATGAAGAAGAAGATGATGGTGCAGATGATGATATCAAAATGATGATGGAGGAGATGGCCCGGAAGGTGGAAATGACATAGTTATTGATCATACTGCTGATGCATAAGAGGTAGTTGAGGAAACTGTGCCTTTGATTGATCAAGTTGCCTATGAGGCAGAAAATGCAGAGGTAGAGGTCAATGAGGAGATGAATGTACCAATTGTGAATCCGATCTCACAGGCTACAGAGCATATGGATGATGATACTTTTGTAACAGGTGTTGTATCAAATGTTACTGCAACAATCGAGAAGATAACTCCACTTGATTCTCCACCACCTTAAGTTTACAAAGATGAAACAGATTCACTTGAGCTAAGTGATGCTAATGATGATATTCTTTCTTCACCAGCCCCAACTGAACCTGCCCTATCTGATGATGAACCAACTGTTAACATTTTTGTCCTCACACCACCAACATCTCCACTGTAAGTCTCACATATCCAACCTTAACTTGCTACTGAAACAACCCAACCAACCCAACCAACTCAACCAACCCCATCTCCTGAACCATATAAGGTCCCATCCCCTGAAACTTCAGAATCTAAACCGTTCTCTGAACCCGCCCCAAAACCAAATCAAGAAACCCCACCATCAAGTCCTAACCTATATGATGTTGTGTGTGAGAATGCCAGACTTGAGTTTGAAAACATAATGTTGAAAGAACAAAATGCCACACTGACTACAAGGAACTCGGCATTGGAAGCTGCCCTGAATGAAGCTCTATTGAAAATTTGAACCCTAGAGGTGCATTCTGAGGTTGAGAAGACCTCAGATACACCAAAACAGGGGGAGAATACTGAAGGTGCAGAGAGTTTAAGGGTTTATGTGACTTGTATAAATCATCAAGCAAGGTCTTCCGAACCTTAATTGGTTAATTCTTCTAAGTGTTAAGGCTTCGAGCAAGCTACACTCCAACGAGCAAGAGTATTCTTCTATCGAGCATGGATTGCCAATCGAGCAAACAGCTTGATCATACAAGTTTTAACCAAGTGTTACGAGCACAGGATGATCGAGCACATGGGGACAAGCATTGATGCAATAAGAAGATGTCATGTGATCAAAGCAAGGACTTCGAGCACAGTTCAGTTCCCGAGCAAGATTTACATCCGAGCATGCTAAAGATTGCTGAATAAGTATAACTGAAGACATCAAGAAGAATGAGCTTGCTCGATGGACTAGTTCGAGCAAAGCATGGACCAGTCAAGAAGGATGAAGTCTCTTGGAAAGGAATATATTCTCTGAAGATATTCTAAGTAAAATATGCTCGAGGATACTCATCGAGCATACCTAGCATTGTGAGCTTGCTCGAGCAAGATTGTTATCTTGCTCGAGGACTCAACACTTGTATTATTTTGTATTTCATTATGTAATGTTTAGGAACTTCTAGAAGGAATGTCAGGGTCTATAAATAGGGGTCCTAGGATACCTTTTAGGACATGGATTTCCAGACGGAATACAGGCTGGCACACACTGAATACGAAAAAGATTCCAAAGAATATTCTCTTTGTTTTCTCGTAAATCCGCCGCCGTCGTCACACGAAACCCTAGACATTCCTTTCACTGTTCCATTAATGATGTATTTAACACAGTGAATCTTTGTCTTTGAATGAGCTTTTATTGACTATTTATTACTGTTTTGTGTTTATTATTCACACTCTTTCATTCCCACTCGTTGGATATCCTGATTCCGCCGGGATATTCAACAGGCCTTTGGGTAATTGAGTCGGTGTGTTCTTGTCAACCTTTTAAGTTTTCACCCGACTCTCGGTCCTGACATGATGCACAATTAGGTGAGTCACTAAAATGATGTCATAATTTTTGAAAATTTGAGAATTTATGACATTTATTTTTGTATGTCATTAAAATTAAATGAGTGTCATAATTTCAAAAAATAACAAATGAATGTCGTATTTGGTTATTTGCAATTCTAAATAAAAAAAACTTAACACCATCGCCAAAAAACTTAGCGCCTGTATCAGATATCAGATTATAACTCCTCCTCTATCTTCTTATCAGATATACTCCCCCTCTCCCTTCTCCACAGCCACCGCCACACACCATCAGATTATACGCCATCAACCATCAGATCTAAAATTTTACTTCTCATCAGTCCTCAAAATCTGGTGTGTTAGCGTCTTTCTCCCTTCTCATATTTAATTTTACTTCTCATCGGTCCTCAAAATCTGTTAGGTTAGGGTTTCGAGTTGATTGCAGGTTATTTGCCGGTTTCAATTTTAGTTTAATGTTGTTTGCTTGCTGAAATATGATTATATGAAATTCGATTATATGGAATTTACTTTTGTATGTTTGAAATTTGATTAGGGTTTAACGTTGTTAATTACTTTGGTCTATTGTTAATTTTTGATCTCTGTTAGGGTCTAATGTTGTTAATTAAGCTCAATACTCAATAGTGAACATACACTCTGAATATGGATGTCAAAGCCTAATTATTTTCATTTAGTAATTAGTACATTATACCGGAACATTGCTTGACGGGACTCATTTTGATTCGAGTCGGGATAGGGGACTCCATTCAAGTTTACTCTTGGTGAAGGTGATTATTGGTTCTTTTCTTAATTCATTAAATTAATTTTATACATTGTGGATCACCTCAATTAATAGTCAATCCTATAATTGTTGATTATTCATATGATCCTACGTGTCTGAGCTATTTGTTAGTGGCATGAGGTTTAAGTGAGCTGAACTACTCGAGATGAGATTGGCTTGTTAAAAGCTTGAATTGAGATGAACTTAAACAAACTCAAGCTTTTATTGAGGCTCATTTAATAAACATGCTCGAGCTTGGGCTTCAAATATTGAGCTCGAGCTAGGTCGCCAGCCTAAACTAAATTTTTTATAAACATAATTTTTATTATTTAATATGTTAATCTTATATAGTATAAGTATTAGAAGTAATTAAGCAATATACAAAAATATAATTACAACAGTTAAAGAACTAATAAGTAATAAATAATAAACAAGGCAAACTCGAGCTTGAAATTCACAAGCCAAGCTCGACCTTTAAAGATAAAGCTTAAATGAGCCGAGCTTGAAGTCAAGACCTCTTAAGTTAAAATGAGCCGAGCTCGAGCCTTACACCTCTTTAACTGGCATCAAATAGGGATTGCACAGTGCTGGTTATGAATTACCTATTTATAGTTTTGTTAGTTGTAAAATTGTGATATACAACGAAATGGTGATTGTAGCTTAACATTAACTGATATCATTTGATAGGCCAAGTAATTAAGGGATGGGATCAAGGAATCAAAACAATGAAGAAGGGTGAGAATGCACTTGAAGCAGATACAATAAGTTCGATTTAACATGATTTTGTTAGAACTTTTTGAGTTTGTGATAAGTTTTCATAGGTTTCTAAGTTGGAGATCACCTATATATGTTGTCATGTAGTGAATATGGCTTTTGACTTTTTATGTATCTTTAGAATTTGCAAACTGAAACTTTCTGTACTTGTCTATGTGAAAGAGATTGTTTTTTTGATACTTAATTTTGTGTTTTTTTGTTGTTGCAGAGGCAAATGTCCGTTGTGCATATAGAGCATGGTGAAACGATTAAGTGGGGGAAACCAAAGGTAGCAGGACTTAGTGACCCGAGACTTGGGACTATAGATAGGAAGATGAAATGTGAGACATGCACGACTAATATGGCTGATTGCCCGGGTCATTTTGGGCATATTGAGCTTGCCAAGCCTATGTTTCATATTGGATTTATGAAGACTGTGTTCAGTATAATGCGATGTGTATGCTTTAATTGTTCAAAGATCCTTGCAGATGAGGTACCTTATACTGAAGTGATTTGGGTTTGTTGTGTTTATGTGTGTGATTACAAAGATTGATGAAAGCTTCATTAACATGTTGTACACTATTTTGAAGTTCGATACATAACTTGAACTGAAACATGAGTCTTGTTACAATGTTAATACACCGCACTTGCTATTTAAATAAGACTAGCTGCTAACGTCTGCTATGTTATCTAGTTTTTACCTTGTATCATTTTGCTTGTACCTATTTTCTGTGAGCTAGATATAACCCTGAGGATTGAACGTTAGTCTAAGTGAACCAACTTTTAGTTTGCAGAGGGTGAAAATAATGTTGGAACTTAACTTTTCAGTAGGCACACCACATACTTTATGTAATGTAAAGCATTTTTGTTGGTGTTGTCGCAATGTGGTGTTACAGTATGCAACCTTTTCTACTACTATTATTATGTAATATAAAGCATTTTTGTTGGTGTTGTCGCAATGTGGTGTTACAGTATGCGACCTTTTCTACTATTATATTATAATCAGCAATCTACTTTTGAATTTTGGGCCTCTATAATGATGTATAAGTAGATGTATTTTGAGTCACTTGCTGGATAGTAGTTCTGACGAGGGCATATGCAATTAAATGGTGCTTGTGTGCATTACCTGTCCTCTTAATTAATTTCAAATGTAATGGAATTTGACCTTTCTTCCTAACAATAAATATACAATATCTTTGGCTTATACCTCTCCAAGTAAGACGGCGAGGGAAAAGATTTTGAAACCCAAGAATGAAGAACCATTTTGCATGACTATTTGTTGCGTCAAATATATTTCTTGAAAACTTGCTGAGAAAAATAATGCATAGTAACATATATGGTATTCTCTAGATTCTGTTTTGATCTCTGGATTTTCTGAAATTTGTTTACTCTTATGGATTCACAAAAAGTTTATAACCTCTTAAGGTGGGCTAATTTGTTGTTTCTTCTTTCAGAAACACAATTTTGCTAAGGAGTTCTAGAAAGAAACAGATAAATTTGCATCGGCAATCATGGTCTTTTCTACTTCAATCAACGTTCTATTTCTTCTTTCAGAAACACCATTTTGCTAAGGAGTTCTAGGAGCACTAAATTGTTGCAAAATACTTTTGTCATTACAAAACTCAAACATCACTTCATTCTTGAACTATGTTCCATTATCACTTCTCATTACCTTAACTCTCTTATCCAGTTGGTTTTCAATCCTTGTTACATAACCCTTGATCAGCTCAGCAACTTCATCATTGCTTACAAGAAAATATACCCATGTGAATCTTTAATAGTAATCAATGATGACAAGACAAAAAAGCTTCCTACCAATACTTGGAACACTTATGGGACTAAAATATTCATGTCAAGCATCTCAAGCAGATCAATTGAGTTCACCAACTTTGTCTTGTGTGATGATTTATGTTGTTTCCCTTTCATGCATGAGGAACATTCGTCATCAAGTTTGAACTCTCTAGTAGGTAAACCAATAACATGTTCACCCTTAACTAGCTTGCTTATGTTCTTGAAGTTGACATGACACAATTTCCTATCCCACAGTTTTGATTCATTCTTTGATGATTTGGAAACAAAACATGTACCTCCTCTTGATGGATCATCTTTCATTCTAAGCTAATATAAGTTTCCATTTCTGGGAGCTAACATCATTATCATATTAGAAGGAATGACAAATTATGGTTTCAGGATGAAACAGTGTGTATCATCAAATCCTACCTTGTAACCCTTGTCATAATCTTGTGAAATACTCGACAGGTAGTACTAGAAGTCCTTCAACATAGTAACCATTATGAAATGACACTTTGCCATTAGTCAACATATCTTTTCCAACAATTTTGCCATCATTCTCATCACTTCCCAAAGCTACAGGGCCTTCATACTTTTCTTCATAATTTATAAGTGACTTTTTGTCATAAGTCATGTGCCTGGAACATCTACTATCCATATACTAAATATCTTCAATTTCTATGAACTGTTCCTGCGCAAAAGGAAAATAGGATTAGTGAAGAAGAGAAACACAAGCCCTGGTGGTTTATTGTCTCTCCAGTGCAAGGATAACAGAATCCTTTGGATCACATCTTCAAAAGCTACTTTATCACTTGAATCTTCAATACGTAGTCTTTTCACAAATTCTCAAGCAGTTTCTGGTTGACTATCTTCATTTACAATGGCATTCATTCTTTCTTCAAGGGTCATGTCTTCCCTTTTCTTGATAACTTTTGGAGTTTCAATCTTTTTCACCCATGAATAACCCTTTGGTTCCTTTCTATATACCAATTAATAAGTAATCTTCATCTCCATTTAACTTTGAAATAATGTTCTTCTTGAAAGACTTTGATTTTGACTTCTTCTTCATTGTAGGAGTCTTTGGTTTTTTAGAAGGTTCAACACTTAACTTTTCAATTTTATCAGTCTGTTTTGGGTTAACTGATTTGTTCTTGCCTTTTTCTTTAATTTTTACAACTTTCATTTTGTCCTTCTTAGTCACAACACCATACTTCTTTGCTTCTTTCTTATCTTCCTGATTAAAAACATTCTTACTATTTTCAAGATAAGCATTGTATTTCTTCTTGTAAAGCCCAAAATCTTAAACAAATTTGTTGGAGTTAGGCACATCAAGTGGCTTTGATTCATTTTTATACCAACAAGAGTCTGTATGATATCCATAAGTTTGCACCAGACTCTTTTATATGTTGATGCATCTGTTTTCGTCTCGTTCTTTGTTAAACGTATTTGAAATAGTTTAATGTATGGGGGTGATTTTGTAATTATGTAATGGCTCATTCTCTATGGGTTATATAGCAAATGATATAAGTTTTGTAGCTCATTCCTTTAAAGATGTTAACGAATGTAGGTTAACGTATTAAGGGTAATTCGCTAAGGTTGTTTAGCGAACGACATAGCAAAGGTGGTGCTCATTCACTATGTATGTAAGGCGAATGAGTCACCATCTATAAATACCCTTGTAACCTATTTCATTAAAAATAGTTTGTATATTATTGAATTCCCTCTCATTACTCTGCCCAAATTCACACTCATTACACACACTAACACACAGATAACCTATTCAACATTCATGCAATCATATCAAAGACTAGATCGTTCAAAGAAGAATCGACCGTGAATTCTCAAGTGGTATCAGATCCATGGCTGCCTGATTGATTGTGTATTGAATTAATATTAGCACAATTGAAGGTGTTTTGAGATCAAATTGATTAACGAATTATACGATTTGATAAACGAACATATACGGACTTAAAATTGATTAATTCAAGCTACCTGACTAGATAATTGATGATTAATTGTATCAATGATTTTTCATCATGTTTAGACGGATGTATGGATAGGTTTATTGTATTAATTCATTCAATTCGATTGAATTTGGATTGAGCGGGAAAATACCGTGGTGTAAATGGTGAATTTTTGTCTTTTGTGGCTAAAATTTGATTTGAGTTTGACTGATTTGAGTTTGGATCAGTTTCGATTGTGTTTGGAATGGTTTGGATTTGGTATTGCAAGTGTTGTGGTTGTGGTTTGGATTGAACTAGTTAATGATTGGCTTGGTGATTAAATATGGGTTTAGTTGATGATGATGAACTCATTCGTTAATTTCCCGAATGTAGATGAGTTCATTCGCTATGTGTTGAACTCATTCGCTAAGCAATTAAGAGTTTGTTATAACTGTTTTAACAACTTATTTGCTACACTGTTTACTTATGAGTCATTTTACTCACATTTGTTAAACCAAATTCACTATACTGTTCATCTTTCATTCGCACTCACATTCGCTATATCCTCTCATTCATCATTGTTCATTTGTCATTGTTCTCATTCGTTACAAAGTATCATTCGTTAAACAAAGTCTCATTCATTACATTCAAAGTCTCGTTTGTTATCAAAGTTTCAAGATTATCTAATTTTCATCTTTTAACTTTCATCCTTTGACATATTGAACTCTAATCTGTTCAAAATGAAAAATTTCTATGATTTAGCTTCTTAGAACGCAATCATGCTACAAATGTTGAATTATGATACTAAGATTGTTACTCATGCCAAAACCCCTAAGCATAACGTATTGATGATTTTCCAAGGTGGGATTTGAGATTTAGATCTCATTTGGGAGTAAATAATCTAGAATGTCTGCAAAATTTAAAGACCCACATATGTGAGATTGCTTGTTGATGATCCTGAAACTGGTCAAATAAAAAACCTATTTCCCAAATAACAGCTGAAGAAAGAAGAGCTTATGAGGTAGAAGTGAAGACATTTTCCACTTTGACAATGGCTTTGCTAGAACCTATTTTTCATCAATTTAGCTACATCAAACAAGCTGCTCCTTTGTATCAATCTCTAAAGGCAAGGAGTATGGGTAATACACAAGAAAGCAAAAAAATCTATGTTGAAGTTTTAGTTTAACACTTTTGTCTCATGCTTGGAGAATCTATTGGATATTTGCTAACCAGGTTTTGTCACTTATTGGCTGAGTTGAATGGATTTGGTTTGAATACTAATGATGAAGATAGAATTGATACTTTAAAGAATGCTCTTCCCAGTTCATACTCAACATGTATAATGGTACTTACTGAAAATGGTTATTTCAAAAATCCAGCTCTCTCTAGAATGGATTTTATACAAAAGTTGGAGAAAAGAGAGTATAATTAAAGTGTCAAGGTTCATTCAAAGCTAATCAAGATCCTACTTTGTATAATGGTGCACTTCCTATTAGCAAGAGTATTTCTACTCCTATTACAACTTTTTTATACTCAAGATAGTCATGAGACTCCTCAGGAAGCTGTTCATGAACCTCATATGTTTTCTAGTTCATCTGGTACTAGTGTTGGTTCAGTTCCTCCTATCGCACCACCTAATGTAAACATAAAGGTAGCAGAACAACATTTTGCTTTTATGAGGGCTTTTGTGTCTTCATATGAATAGCTAGTGGAAAGTAAAGTTGCTACATGTGATATGACTGATGAGGATTATAATCAGATAGATCCGGAATCTTGAATTAATGGATCTAAAATGGAGCATGGCTATGATAGTCAGGAAAATCAAGAAGTATATGGAAAGAACTGGGAATGATTTGCCAACCATAAACAAAAGAATTGGGTTTTATAATTTGAAAGTTAAATGTTATAACCATCAAGAGTTTAGCCACTTTGCCAAAGAATGTGATAAACCTAGAAAAGAGTATTATCCTGGTTAATAGGATCAAGATAGAAACTACAACAGGAAGTATAATACCAATGAGTCAAACGAGAAACCAAAGGTTGTTGAATCAGCAAAGCCAAGTGATTCAAAGGCAATGATAACACATGCAAGGAATGAAAATTCCCGCAGCTACCGTCATAGTGGGATGTATAAGGGCCGAAATATGAGTCGTCCCTTCCATTACATCAGGTAACCATACATGAAGGGGAAATTGTGCAGATTTAGTAATCGCACCAGACAATATTAGTCAAGAAGACTTTTGGGTAATGTGTCAAATGAAGTATAACAAGCTAACATGATTGTTATTATTCAAAGTGAAGAGATTGTAGGTGATAATGTTGAGAAGATTGCTGAGGAAAGTGAAGAGTCTGAGATTAATTCAGAAGTGTCAAGTGTTGATGGGAAGGAAACATTTTCTTGCATGGCTTAGATAGAAGAGGTTAGTTCTAACTCTTCTAAGTTTGTTTCTTCTAAAATTGAGAATCAAATTTCATCTTATGTGGATGAGTCTTAGAAAACTGAATGTTCTCATTGTGTTGAGACAAAGTCAAAGTTTGAGATGATGCGTCAACACAATGAGCAATTAGTATGTGATCATGCTATCGTTCGTGATAATTATCGGAAAATGGTAAAAAAAATGATCAAGATTATAAACAAAAAATCAATGCTTTATTCGAGAGTAATAACGATTTGAAAGAAGAATATGCTACCAAACAAATTATTGTAGAACATAAGTTTCAAGAGATTTTGAAACTTAGAACCAAAATAACTGAGCTTGAAAATGAAGTAATGGAGTTTAAGAATAAATAGGGTAATTTTAGAATTCATCTTTTCTACTCAATTAAATTATTGAAGTTAACAGCATTCACCAAAAAGGCGGTAAAACTGGTTTAGGATTTGTTAAAATCCCTCCTCCTTTTGATCGTGTTTACACTAAAAGAATAGATACAGAAGACTTACAAGAAGTTGATATTGATAGTCCATTGACTATAGATCCTTCTGCGACTGTGAGTGAGGTTAAAGTAACCCAAACGGAGAAAGTTAAATTAGTTGAACCAATAAAAACTGTTAAGAAATAAACAATTTGTTTAACTCCAATACCTCATATTCAAAGTAATTTGGTTTTCTATCAAATGTGTATGAACAAGAGGTTGTTCACAAGAATAAGAATATTCCTCTTGAAAATCATATTCTTTATGAACCACATGATTTTGAAAATTCTAAATCTGGGTATAATACATCACATGCAAATTCTAAGCTGTCTTGGAAGAAGGTGATCTCAGAGGAGGACTTCAGAAAGTTTGTAGATCCTATTAGCAGTGAGAAAGTGAGAAGAGGGAGGGTTAACAAACTCAAAGGGGTGAATTAGTTGTTTGCTGATAAAGTATTACCTTGGAGTTTGGTGAAACCTGAATTAATTGAAAGAGTGTTTATTATGGGACGCCTAGTTTGACTGAAACTGAAAAGTATTTTGTGGAATCAAGAATGATTCAACTAAAACTTTAAATGAAAAGTCAATCAAATTTTCTAAAATCTATAAAGTTTGTGAAGTCATCTGGGTTAGATTCACTTCAAAGTTTTTCTTAGTGTTCCAATTTGGAATTTTACAAAAATAAACATGAAAACAAGTTGAGAAATTCAAATGTGAATGTTGTAACTTTTCAACCTGAGGATTCATATGACATATATCATTCATCATAATTGTTTGTGGATAGGAGAACATGTTTTTCTTGTGGTGAACGAGGCTATGTTGTAGAGGTCTGTGAATCTAGGGTTAAATTTTATGAAAAAACTTTTATCAAGGATTGTGTTCCTGTGATTAAAAGTATATTAAAAAGAGAACCTACATAATTCAAGAATGATGACACTCAAATAGTGTTTAATGAGATTAATCCTGGAAAAGTGGTTAGGGTTAATACTGAGAAAAAGAAGGTTGAGCTAGTTAAACCTATTTGCAAAAATGTAAACACTGGTGTAGTTTCTGTTGAACGTAACTTGACTAAAAGGTCGAAGGTGGCTTTAACACATAGCCAATTCTAGAAATTACATCAACACATGTTGAAAAGAAAGCATGAAGGTGTCAAGGTTCTTATTGATGTTGTTCCAACATGGAAACCAAGATTAATGTTATGCCGAAAGGAACAAAAGGGTCAACCCAAGACTGAGGCTTGGGTTACCGCTTTGAACTGATCTTTTACTTGTATGTGCAAAGTTCATCCAAGACTATTTTAGGAAATAATGGATAGTGGATGTTCTCGGCATATAATGGGCAATATTAATCTCCTTTCAAATGTGAAAGATATTCAAAAAGGTTGTGTTGCATTTACTGGTAATCAAGGTGGGTTGACTACTAAAGAAGGAGAAGTTTGAAATGCTAGAATCACATTAGGGAAGGTGAATTACTGTGACAAGGTTGACCAAAATCTTTTGAGTGTTTCAAGGATTTATGATAAAAAGTATACAGCCTTGTTCACCGACAAAGAATGTGTGATTCTGAAACCGGCTTTTGTCTTTCCTGAAGAAATGGTGGTCATGCGATCATCCCGATCGAATGATATTTATATTCTTGACATGGCATCTACTACAACAGATTCATCGACAACAACATGTTTCGTATTAAAAGCAACTGAGAAAGAGACTATCCTTTGGCACAGAAGAATGGGTCACATACACATTTGTAGGATGAATCATTTGATGGAAAATGATTTGGTGGATGATGTTTTATTGAAAAATTTTCGTATGACCGATCACTGTGTTTCGTTCAAGAGAGGAAAGCAAAAGAAAAAGTCACAGCCATTGAAGCTGATCAACACTATCAATACTCTAATGGAACGCCTTCATAAGGATTTATTTTGTCGTGTAAATATAGCAAGTATTTCTGGAGATTTTTACTGTTTAGTCATTACTGATGACTATTCTAGATTTTCATGGGTGTTATTTATAAGCATGAAAACAACCGTTCTTGTGCAAAATCTGATCACCAAGAGCGAATAAATTTACAAGTTGAAAGTGAGGCGTATCCAAAGTGATAATGACACTGAATTTAAGAACATTATAATGGAGTCTTTTGTATTCAAAGGGGTATTCATCATGAATATAGTGATCCTTATATGTAACAGTAGAACGGAGTTACTAAAAGAAAGAATCGAACCATAATTGAAGCGGCTAGAACCATGTTAGAAGATTCTAAGCCTCCTATTCAATTATGGAACGAGGCAGTGAACACTGATTATTATACATTGAATCGGGTTCTCACGATAAAGAAGCTGAAAAAGACAAGTTATGAATTGCTGAATTACTGTAAGCCGAATCTTCAACTACTAGAGCCATTTGGGTGTCCTTGTACAATGTTGAAGAAATATGTGAGAAAATTTGAAGAGAAGGCTATTGAATATTACTTTGGGTACGTGTCACCTAAGAAACTGGTTTTTAATTTCTCTTCTGGGTGTGTTGAAGAATGGTACCATGTAGATTGTCAAAGATACACCGCACCTCCTACTGGCAAGGGACTTATTGGATGTTCTATTATGATGTTCTATTTGATTCTTTGTATCCCTCGGTTGTTGTACAAGTTGAAGATTTGGTTCGTGCTTATCTAGAAGACGAAGTTTTATCTGTTCCAAGATCTTCTACTCATCAGTTTACATCTGTACAAGATCAATCAGAAGTTTCAGATGATGTTTCTTTTTCATCTGATGATGCCGACTTTGAATATTATAATTCCGAACCGTTTGCTGAATCTCATGAAGCTCCTGAGATATGAACTGGAGAATCTTCCCAACCTTTGATTGTCGAAGTTGCTGAAGAAAAAACACCAACTTACACGATAATGTTAAAGTTCCTGAGCATCCGTCTCTTAGGATTCATTCTTATCATCCCCAGGACAATAATATTGGTGATTTGAATGAGGGAGTACGTACAAGATGTCACACCCCAACCTAAAGCGGAAATGCCGGGGTGTGAACCGTGGTTCATAGCACACAAGGTACTATCATACAATATATAATATGACAAATCTATTTAATTTATTTATTTCAATTTTCACATATGTGCACAAGTTACAAACATAACAATAATAATCCAAAACAGAATAACATTTAAATATTATTTATTTTAAGGTCTAAACTCTCTAGGTGTTCTTTACCTTAACTTTATTTCAACTGATAACCGGCATATGCGTACAAAATAAAAAGAGATTTGTTAACAACACATGTTGAGTGAGAGAGTCACCAGTTTTGACACTAACAATATATATATATATATATATATATATATATATATATATATATATATATATGATAAATGAGCAAACAAAATAATACGAGTAATAATTCAATCAAACCGTGAGCGAATAATGTGTCAGTTTACCATTGCATTGCGAATTGGGCATTGGCTACAATGACTAACGTACAAATATGATTGTCGGTTAACCATCGCCATGCGTATTGGGCTTTGGCTACTAGGACGGCATATGATCATACTTACCGCGATACATTATGATGGACCTCTTCGAATGCAATAAAATAAACACTTAAACAAATAGCAATTAGCATTTAATTGAAATACACACAATAATTACGTTTGCGAGTTTGTGTATATACATGATATAAAAGGGGAATGATATCTCACCTTATTGCTTAGGCGAGTATGCGAGAAATAAGAATAAAACACGATTGAATGAACGAACCGTCCTTTAACGTGCTGACTGAGATAAACCGAACAGACTTGAAACATGAGATAATAAACTATGATTAAAACCGAGAATATAGCCACTGGAATCGATCCAAACGGATGTCTAGAACTCCGGTTATGAGATAATTAACGTTTAAGCGAGCTGGTACTAACCAGAATCCGAACAGCGAGTCGAAAGTCGGGTTTTGGTCAGTAGCCTTAAAATATCGGAAAAAAAATAAAAGTCTTCTGGACCGAAAGTCGGTTCCGACCAGAAGTGTGAGAAATTGATCGGTCAAAGTTGTTGACCAATATACCCAAAAAACGGGTTTGAGTCAAATTGACCCGTCAATACCCCTCAATCACATAAATTAATTGAGGTTTATTGACTAAGGAATAATAATAAATGATTTACAGTAAAAAAACTTACCCGGAATATGTAAGAACTGATAGAAAATCGAAGTCAAAGGCTGATATTATGGCAAGGTTAAACACCAAGGCTTGTGTCTTCGAGTAATATGGCAAAAACAGAGGAGAACGTGAGGGTGTAAGGTGGGTGAGGACTGGGAGAACAATTTTTAGGGTTTAGGGAAGATCTTGACAGATGATTTATGTCTTGTTTATATAGAATAGGTAAGCATAAGCTAATTTTAGTTACTAGGTTTATTTAAGTAACCGAA
This sequence comes from Bidens hawaiensis, assembly GCF_021521415.1. NCBI lineage: Eukaryota > Viridiplantae > Streptophyta > Magnoliopsida > Asterales > Asteraceae > Bidens > Bidens hawaiensis. Next base: position 438,374 of record NW_027491733.1, read on the forward strand.
TATCGTTTTAATGATTAAATCAACTAAAAAATCATCAAAATTCGTTCTTGATGAAGGGGTTATTGAATGTGGACATATACCTAGTCTGGGTTAGTTTTCTTGGGGATTAAAATAAGTGATTTGGTCCAAAAATAACCGATTTTTCACTAAAACGAACTAGGAAGTAAAATAACAAAAAGATGCTGTGCAGGTACATGGCTGCGCCACCCGACCAGCCTGCCCTCCTTGGCTGCACAGAGTAGCGTGGTCAAGGGGGTGGGATGTTCCACTTTGGCACTTTTGGTCCCTGTACTTGTTAAAGTATTAATTTTTGATATTTTAAGAGTTTTTAGTCAAGAAATGGCAAGTTTGAATAACATAAAAAGTATGAAATGAAAACACCTCCATGAATACTTATAAACACATGATTTTATTAATAATAAAGATCCAAATTACATTCTCAAATCAGTTTAAACATAAGCAAATAAAAATACGGAAAGTCCGAGATGTTACACAAGACATCGAGTTGCTAATATTGTTGATGATTAGTTGTTGTGCGTGTATGTTGACAAGATGCTTTGGGAATTATGAGTATCGCCAAATGCACTTTCTTTCTATTATAAACTGAAACGACGAGTGTTTCTATGGCACATTAGGAACCATCATGGATAGAGGCAATGCAAGAAGAACTACAACAATTTGTTTGACTTGGTATTTGGGATCTCATAGACAAATCAGATCGGGTGAAGAAGGCAATCCTGACAAAATGGGTATTTAAATGTAAGAAATATGATCGTGGGGTAGTTGTGCGTAATAAGACAAGACTTGTAGTCCAAGGATTCAATCAACAACAAGGCATATATTACACTGAAGTATATGCTCCGGTTGCAAGACTAGAGGCTATACGAATATTCTTGGCCTATGCAACTTTCAAGAATTTCAAGGTTTATCAAATGAATGTGAAGTGTGATTTTTCTGAATGGAGAAATTCATGAAGAGGTGTGTGTGAAATAGCCTCCTGGTATTGAACATCCAGACTATCTCGAGCGTGTTTACCGATGAAACAAGACACTTTATGGTCTTCACCAACCCCCGAGAGCTTGGTATGGCACGTTGGCTGACCATTTGATTGATAGCGACTTCAAACTAGGGACTGTAGATTGTACTCTTTTCTATATGACGGTGAAGGACGATCTTCTCCTTGTCCAGATATCGTTGATGATATCATCTTTGACTCTACAAACGAAAACTTATGCAAGGAATTCGAGAAAACAATGCAGACGAAATTCGAGATGAGCTCGCTGGGTGAGATGAGTTTCTTTTAGGGATTGAAGGTTCACCAATCTGATACATAAATTTTTATTCATCAGACCAAGTATATGAATGACGTCTTGAGCCGATTCAAGATTACTGCCAGAAAAGATCCCTTAACTCCTCTTTCCATGGGTCATAATTTGTTACGGACGAATTGGAGGATACCGTCGATCCTACCCTTTTTCGTGTTATGATTGGTTTATTAATGTATTTAACTGCTTTTCTCCCTGATATAATGTTTTCTGTCTGTTTGTGTGCTACTTATCAATCGAGTCCCCAACTGACTCATCTGGCGGCTGTTAAGAGTATTTTCCACTATCTAAGGGGCAATCCTAACATTGGGTTATAGTACCCCAAGGATGATAGTTTTGAACTTACTGCTTATACAGATTCGGACTATGGAGGGTTCAAGATTAACTTCAAGTCTATCACAGCGGGATGTCAATTCTTAGAAAACATGCTTATTTCCTGGTAGTGTAAGAAGCAGACAAGGGTCTGCATTTCAACCACTGAAGCTGAATACGTGGCAGTGTTGAGTTGCTATTCATAGGTTTTATGGATCCAGCAACATCTGTGGGATTACGGTTTGAAGTTTCTTATTGCTCCCATATTTATTGATAATTCTGCTGTGTTATGTATCATTAAGAATCCCGTCTATCACTCTAAAACGAAACATATTGAGATTCGTTATCATTTTATCTCTGATTGTTATGAAAAGAAATTAATCAATCTTAAGAAAATTCATATGGATTTTCAGAAAACTGACATTTTTACCAAAGCATTTGACAAAATGAGATTTGCTTATCTGCTTGGTTTAAATGGTTTAAAATCTTTTATTGAAATTCAAAAGCTCGATTGATGAAATCTATTTCTTTGTACAATTTTTCATTTATTTTCTTTTGTGACACCTGCCAAATTGGTCAGCGCCTATACAACTTTAAGGCTTAATTATGGTTACTTATGTTAAACTAATTTTCCTTCCATGAAATGTGTTGTCATTTAATCATAACGATTTAAGTAAAATCATTCTTGCAGGTCACACACGTTAGATAATTATAGAATTTTTCGCATACAAAGTTAGATAATTATAGAATTTTTCGCATACAAATAGAATAACCAATATGAACGCTGGTGATAATTTATTTATAAAAGACTCGATTAAATATTTAGACAAACTAGGATATTCGAATTCTAGTTATACGAATATAGCTTAGTTTTTTTCTTTCTGTTACTTTATAAAATAACCCAACATCAAAATGCATAATGACTCTTCGAGAATGTAAGTTATTATAAGCCAATATATTTAAACACAAATAAGCATGTAAAGTCAAACATGAAGTATGCGCGAGCTCATTTGCTAAACACGTACATTTAAATATATTTAAGTGATGGAAAATTTTATATGAAATTAGCAAATGATTAGCTTATGGTTAACAATTAATACTATTAGTTAACAATCTAAATCACCCATTTACACTCTACGGCTCTAGAACCACCACGTTAACTAAATACATAAACATGTACATTTAAATTTAAGTGATGGAAAATTTTATATGAAATTAGCAAATGATTAGCTTGTGGTTAAAAATTAATACTATTAATTAACAATCTAAATCACCCATTCACACTCTACAGCTCTAGAACCACCATGAATGCATAAATTAAATGCCATAAAGAGAAATGAAGTAAATAATTATCTAATTAGTATAAAGAACAACTTTGGCGCCACAAAAATGATATTGGACCGTTTCTTCAGCCAATCATTGTTGTCCAACCAGGGCTTTATCTTCAAAGCCATGTTTCTTTTCCCCTACCAAGTTTTTTAAAACCCTAAATCTTGATGCCATACAATCCGCTCTTCGGAAAACCAACCAATTGACCCTAATTGATCGATTCATCAAATCGGTATTCATACAAACTTAAAATCGTTCTTGATTCTTTGTATTCTTCTTTGTAACTCAACAGGTATCCTAAACTTCGCCAAGCTGGCATCATAACAACAAAGTTTTCTTCTTTGTGAATTTTGTATTATTTGGTTCTTTGAAATCAGGTAATCACTTTTTCTTTAGATTTTGTTTTGGTTCGGATTGAACTCTTCAGCCAATCAATTTATAGGGTTATCATTCCCCTTTATATTGAATTCAGTTTATGTGAATTGCTTCAGGTAACAATACACAGGGCGCCAGTATAAGAATGAAGGCGTCGAATAAGAACATCTTGCCAAGTATTGTTGTTTACGTCACAATACCCAATGAAGAAACATGTTTGAACTAACCTTGGTGCTTTCTCGATATTGCAATAAGAAAATGTATCTAATCGATGTTTATGTGATAAAGTTATGTGTTAATTATCAGAAAAAAAAAATAATTGGATTTGATTCACGTATAAAGAACTTTATTTTTATTTTGTTGCTAATCTCAAATCTCAATTACTTGCGCTCTACACGTGTTACACCCTAATTTCATGAACCAGTAGTTTTGTCTCGGTTTATGCGGTTCAGGGCAACCCACACAGTTTTTTTTACCACATTCTGTTTTCTGCATCCATTTATAGTAGTAACATAACTAGTATTTACACCCTCGCGTTGCTGCGGAGGCGTAAAACCGTGTATTTACATATTCACTCCACTCGAAAGCATGAAGTTACAACCACCGCCTTCGTTTGCCATCCCCTCTCCTGCAGCTAGTAACTAACGTTAACCATTAAGAAAACTAAACAAAAAAGTAGACGTAAAAAAAAATGAACCACACACGCTCATTGCATCGTGTTAACACACGAAAATTAGACCGAAACATAAAATATAGAAAAAAACAACTAAGTCAACTTAACATCTACGCGTTGTGGTGGGCCTATTAAACGGGAAAATAGACATAAAAATGCTCAACCACACAAATGCATTAAAACACGTTAACTAGTTAAATTCAAACGTAAACGTTAAACAAAAAAACTGTAAAAGATGAAAAGTATATGGCACAAAAGTTGAAGTGGAAAAATGTTGATGACTAAAATTAAAATATATTTTATGTCATATTTGTAAACTATGAAAAAGTTTAGGGACCAAAAGTAAAAAATTAATAGTTATATAAAAAAGAATATTTCTCCCACGTTTGTTATTATTAAATAAATTTGCAAAATTTGTAACATTGAATATAGGTGATTAGTTGTTACTAGTATTTGATTAAACATGACCAACACTTTGGCCTGAGGCTGTGATGAATTTCAACCAGGAAGACATTGCAAAGGAGGATTCCCAGATTGTTAATTGCAGTCACGTCAACGATAGTCACACTGTTCATTCGTAAGTATTCAAACAACCCTATGAAATGACATTACCATAAATTAGAATCGTGGTCGTAAATGAGGATTGGGATTGACCGAAAGAACAAAATCCAACTAGGGTTAAGTCTTATGACTTCATATTTACATTTTTTTCAGAATATAAAATTTAGAAAATCAAATGGATTTGAATCATAAACAGGTTCGGCGGGATTAGTGCTGAATATTATCTGAAATGGGATAAGCGCTTTAAACAGTTAACTTTTGCCTACAAGCATGACACCTGTCCGGTATCAAATAATAATTATTTTTTAATCACGACAACTATATTTGCAGTTAACTAGAACCTACATCTGATTAAAAATATAAGTTAGTAAAAAAAATAATCATAATGAACATAACCAGACATTAAGCAAAACACGATACCGGTTTAGAACCAGCTGTAACGGAAACGAACTCGCCTCTTTTTTTTAAATAATAATACAAATATAATAAACTTTTATTTTACATATATAACATAAACTGTAAACATAGTCTCACTTAGTTAAACATATATTTCATATCACAATTCAAACATTCATGTCAATTTATTTCTTAATATATCTTAGCAACTAAAATCTAGACAACGAGATACTGTTATTTTAACATTATTTGGTGGTTTTGTGTTGAAGTAGGCTACTTGTAGCTGAGCTCAACCCCAGCAACAACAGTGTTTACACACATATACCTGAACTTCCACGTACAATTGATTAACAGGTACACACAGACCCCTTAACCCAATAACCAGTCGCAAACCAATTGTAACACATACTCTTCTAACTTCAAGGTACAAAGAGCTAAAGTATATACCCCTTCATATACGATGATACAGCCTCCTCCACCGCAGGAACTTTAGATGCCAATAGCTACTGGAATGCAGCTTTTCAACAACCATAACATGGTATGTCCATTCACTTATATTGCATCTGAAAAAACAAACTATTAAACAAGACGGGCAGCCGATCACATGATGAAAGGAGCTGTCCACCTCAACTGAGGGTTGTTGGAAGGAACCAAAAATACAGGCAGTAACAAATATGAATGACATTTGTTTGTTCAATCTCAACTATTTATATAAAATATGATTCTTTAAATTAAAAACATTCAGTTGTCGGTACAACTCAGTTGATGGGAAATTCTTTAAACAAGTCGTTTTGATAATCAGGTGTAGTAATTGTCTTTTCTTAAGTGTGGAAAATTATTATTATTTATGAAAGTAAAATCAAAATGAACAAAAAGACATTTGCAATTTGTGAGAAAAGTCGAACGGACTTGTAAAATGAAAGTAATTAATCCATAATCTGTTATGCTGCCTTGGTAAGAAACGAATTAATCCATTTATACATGCATACAGACTGATTAATCCAAGTATACAGAACAATTATATACTAAAAACTTAACTTATTTGCTGCTAATTTATTTACCCTTTTAACTTCACACGCGGATTATAAACTGAAAGCTATATTTATTTGCTATTTATTTACTCTTTTAACCTCACACGTAGAAAACACAGGTCACCTGCCTTGAAACTATGATAGAAGTTAAAGCCAGCGACAACAAGTCATGGCAATACATATCAGACAACCATTTCAATGAAGTGAAAGCAACTCCGCCGCATTGGCACCATAATAGGTGTGTTAACCGGCAACAACAAAGCATGGTGATCATGCAGCCTATAAAAAAGTAAAGCTTTTGAAATGAAAACGACACCTCTAGCAATGGCAAGCAGGTTGGAGAGGCAAAAGAGTTCTGCAGGTGTGTCAATCATGAAATCATAACCTCTAAAATATTAAGGTAAATATTTTTATTAAATCTAGCACCATGGTTATGGAATTAGGCTTGGTAAGATTTGCAAGATGCTATGCATTTAAAGTGACTTGAGTGATGACGTAGTGAAGAATGTAACTTATTTTTTTAATTTTGCATGAACATCGAGGCACTTTTTTGTTACAATTATTGGGTTCAAATTCTACACGTTTCATTACCAATATGCTTGAATACTTGATGATGATAATATAATTACTTTTTAAATTTAATTCGCACGAATGACGCTTAAGCCTAGTAAATGATTTGTGATATGACATTGGTTCTTAAAATGAGAAGAGTAACTAGAACAGTCGATATACTGTTACATTTGGGCCCGGTTACTAATTTGCAATATGACGACAAATAATTGTTGTAGGTATATCAATGACTATAGAAGAATCATTTTGAAAAACTAAGTTGTAAGCATATCAAATAATCGTTGGCGGAAATTAAATGACGCAAATTGCTACTACCGTAAGACACTCATTAGTATTTGTAATATTATGTTTCCAACTGCACATGCTAATTGCACCTATGTTTCTATTTTCTGCAACTATGTATACTAAATTTTGAAAGCTTCAAAAGAATTAATAGAACCGGCTCAGCACAACGTGCCCGGGTAAAAATCTAGTTAAACTACAATCCGAAACTCTAAAAATTAAATAATTAGATAAATAAATAAAAGTTATTTTTCAATACACCAATTATTATCACCACCCAACCTGCACTTTCACCCCAACCCTTGTCTAGCTTCTTCGATTTACCCAACTCATCCTATGTGATTTCCGATCTATGGACCATTTCTTGATTTGAACCTTAGAGGCTTATATCATTCAACACTCAATCTCAAACAGTACTAACATTATTTTTTTATGATATCAATTATATAAAGAAGACATAGTGATTTGAAGCAAACACACACACAACCACCTTTACAAAACATATACTCCCTCATTCTCTCTATATTTGATGCTCACCACACAGGGCCCTCAATTCCATCTTTCATCTCTCTCTCTCTCTCTTGAAGCACCACCCAGAACAACCAACTTCTACCATGACACCACAACATCCCACCACCGGCCCAGGAGCTCCCTCTTCACTTGTACACCACCACCCACAATCAAATACCCCGCAATTGGGCGGTTCTTTTATCACCCGGGTGTGGCTCCGAAACATTAGCGTTCACACATCGAATAAGCGATTAACCGCTTATTGCGTATCGAACAAACGAATAACCGAACGAGTCTGGTTATGACCCAGATATCCCGGGGGGGGGGGGGGGGGGGGGGCTATCTATAAGTGATATACGTTTAATATAAGCCAATATATTGATATTATGGCCTTAGTACGATAGCAAACAAGTTAAACGAAAACTTGCTCGTTTAACTACCCGCTATGATTTTAAACGCGAAAGATAGTTACGAAACAAGCATTGTATCATCCTTTAAGCCAGAAAAGACTAACAAAAAAATTATTTGGGATGTTTTAAACGATCCGTGAAAATATTTTCGATTTCTACAAACAAATACTATGTTTTTCTAAATTTACACAAAAATGGCCGAAAAAGACTCGTTTTCGCGCTGTTTGTCGTACCCGATATATTTTTCTTGTCAAAAACCGAACCCGAAATAAACTTGGACTTGGGATTTCACGTTTGGGCATGCTAAACAAGGCAAACGGGCCAAAATGGGACCCAAGGGGGGCCCTACACCTTCTGGCCCACCAAAGAAGACTTTTCCCCCCGTAATTCTTTTTTATTATTTAACCAACTTAGTAGATATTTTTACACACCTTTCTTCCAGATTCTGGACCTCCAAACTCTGTTCTAACAACTCCAAGCCAAACCTTAGGTAATTACCTTCATTTTGATTAATATTTTGCTTGATTAATCATGTTTAAACACATATAAACAATGTTTGATTATCAAAAATCCCTTCTAACCATGAAAAAAACCTTAAAAATGGTCCAAAAGTATATTTTGATCACAAACAAATTCAATTCTGATAAAAACCGGCAAGTTCGTGATTAACGAACCTGTTGGAATATCATAACATAAAAAACGATCAAGAAGCATATTTTCGGATTAATTATGTAAAAACAAACTTTTTGTGAGAAATCCGGACAATTTGGATAGATTGTGCGCGTTTTTCTCCAAATCAAACTGAATAAACGGAAACGAGCCGCGTAGCGAATTCAGACCCCTAAATTGTGATCTTTCTTTATAACTTAATCATTTTATCAACCAACACATGTACCCAAGCTTACATCCCCATAAATGTTTTTCAAACGCATAAACGAAAAACTTGGCCCAGCTGGTGAAACAGGGACACTAAGCCAAGTTCGATTTTAAACATTAGACATTAAACAACATCACAATCTAAGCCTATTGACTCTTTCTGGGTATTACAGACACACCCAGACTAGCTATACAGCCCAGCTTAGTATAAAAAATTATAATAATATTAAAATATTAATATTATTATAATATTAACTATAGGGACTAAGTGATAGCAAATGAAACGAACCCCGAGCTAACCTCGCACAGAGTGCCTACAAAACCGTGAATTTCATGACCACTCTTTTCAAACTGTTTACGAATTTTTTTGGGGTGAAAAACATATTTATATACGTTATCTACCTGAAAACGGTTCAGGATATGAATTGTCTGAACGTTTACATACAAAAGGTCCCTACAAACATAACGATTGATTACGTGCGAATGAATGGTGAATAGTATTCTTGAATGACAAATTAAGTGAATATGGTACGAATACCAAAACATAATGAAATTACACATGACAACACGCTTATACAAATATGTTGTGTACTGTTAAAAATAACGTGGTCTGTAACGTCCATGGGTGAATAACGCGGTCTGTAACGGCCATGGGTGAATAACGTGATCTGTGATGACCATGGGGCTATTGTGGGCGGAAGGGGTGCCATAATAGTACCAAACTAAAGTTGAGTATGGCCTATGAGCCAAGTTTGCTGCAACTTAATAAACTAAAGTTGAATATAACCTATGAGCCAAGTTCTGCTGCAACTTAATAAACTAAAGTTGATTATGGCCTATGAGCCAAGTTCTGCTACAACTTAATAAACTAAAGTTGAGTTTGGCCTATGAGCCAAGTTCTGCTGCAACTTAATAAACTAAAGTTGTGTATGGCCTATGAGCCAAGTTCCACTGCAACTAAACAAACTAACTTGATTATGACATGAATGTTAAGAAAATAATGTGATTATGCGTATTGTGGGCGGATGGGGAGCCACAGTGTTTGGTTATACGTGATAAATACTATATACGTATGTGTCTATATGCATGTTGTGCGAATAATAGTAGGAAATACTATGTGCAAAAATACTAATTATTGTGTGTACATTGTGCAATGTTTAACTCTATATGGAACCGTTGTGGGCAGAAGGGGAGCCACAGCGGTTGATGTTACGAGGAACCGTTATGGGCGGAAGGGGGGCCACAGTGGTTGATTTTATGTGGAACCGTTGTGGGCGGAAAGGGGGCCACAATGGTTGATTAAACACGTAAAAATGGAAACACGCAATACGAACAAACAGTCACGATTTTATCGTGATTTCGAACTCATATTATAAACTTATATGTGTGCATATGTACACACAAGGATACGGCTGCATATATATATACAAACGTAAATATATATTTTTACATACGCGCATACATACAAACTATCAATGTATGGTACGCAGAACTGATTTTGTTAAAAGTTATGAAACTCAACAACTATTCGTATTTGACCGTTTTTAAACATGCTTTTCAAGTAATCAAAAAGGTGGAATAGATTGCTTATGTGTTTCGTGTTCGAATTGTGATCGATGCTATGAGCATTCGAGTATGGAGAGAAGTAGTTAACGGACTAGTTTGATTGAATCACTTAGTTTGTAAAATATGTTAGAACGATGTAATATATTGTAAATTAGTTAGTAATGTTTCTTTATGAACAGTGTATTTGATACCGGTTGTATCTATTACATTTTCATTTTATGCTTCCGCAAATCGCTTAACGGGGTGTGACAGAAACCGACAAGAGATACCTTTATAGTCCGCTATTTTTGCCGAACCCGGTCCAAAACACTCTACGGTCTCTTCCCTTAAACCTAACGCATTGAATCTAGTACCGGTTTTTCAATCTAAAGCTTGGATTATGGAGCCTAAGCGAATGATCGAAGCCATTGCAAATACAAATGCATCATCTCTACACATAACCACTAGAAAATTAGGCAATTGCTACCAAAATTTGATACCGAAAAAAACGGTAGCAAATTTAGCAACCGATTTAGCATATTTGCTACCAAAATTTAATTTTTGCAACCGATGACTAAACGGTCGGAGTTTTTGCGACTGTGATGGCTAGGTGGTCGAAGTTTTTGCAACCAGTGGCTAAGCGGTTAGAGTTTTTGCAACCGCTGACTAAGCGGTCGGAGTTCTTTTTGCAACCGATGGCTTGACGGTCGGAGTTTTTCTTACCGGTGGCCAAGCGGTCGGAGATTTTGCAACCGATACTATGCGGTCGGAGTTTTTAACCTTTTATTTAAAAAAAAAATTAATAAAATTTTTTGCAACCGGTGGCTAGGCCTGTGCTCGGCTTGTTTTGAATTATGAGAGCTCGACTCGTGATATGTTTTCTCAAGCTTTTAGCTCGGGCTTGACTAGCTTTTATTTATTAAATTATATAAAATTTTTATTATCTTATATGTTATGGTAAAAACCTTTGACGAGCCTATGCTCGGCTTGAACTCGTGTGTGCACTACCTTAAACGAGTTATTCAAGACAATTCTTTAAGAAACAAGTTCGGGATTCATACACCAAGCTCGGTTAGGCTCATGGAGTAAGTGCAGTAATATGCGTATGTTGAACACATCATTAAGGCGTGCTTAACATGTACTTGGAGGGCTATTTTTCATAGGCAAAACGTATTACAAAAGCAGTGTTACACATAGACGTACAGCTGTGATGTTAGACGAGACGAGGAACCGTTGTAATCTTAAAACACGCCATTGTAAAAAGGTGGATGCACCGTTATAATGTAACGCGCAACTTCAAAAAAATTGTTTTGTTTTTGTAAAAATTATAACAAATTCAAATTTTTATAAACTTTAGTTACTGTATGTATTACATGATAATATTTTATATAATTATAATAAAAAGTAATCAATTAATAGAAAAATGCATATGTATAATTCTATAAATTTAGTTATTGTATGTATCTTTTAAAACTATTTTTTAGAAGGACTTGACTTAAAATATGCAAAATTGACTTCACATAAACTATTTTAAGATTACAGAACAGAAGTATTTCTCAAATCCAAAACCATCTTCAACCTCACGGATTTTGAACGGTTACAGAACTACTGCCGTTAGCCACTGTAACCGCCGAACTGTCGTTAGCCACCGTAACCGCCGAACTGCCACCGTAAGACTCGTCGGCTATCTGACATCACTCATCAGTTAATTCGTCTGGTTCGTTTTCTCATCACTCACTCTCAGGGATTTTGAACGAGTAGGTTATTGTTAGATTTCTAATGAGTTGTTTGTATTGATTTCTAATTAGTTATTTGTATTGATTGATTTGTAATGTGAACTAGATTTGAATTGAGTCAATTGGATCTAAACTGGGTTTGAATAAAGGTCCGTTTGTTGTTTATGGTGATTTTATCTCTGAATTACAATCTCTCACTATTGTTAGTATTAACGATTAGGTTTATTAATAAGTTGCTTTCATCCAATGAAATTAATGCATTTTTTGGGGCATATGCATTCTGTAACTGATTATTGAAACGCGAAACCGGGCGCCGACGCGAAACTGGGTCCGGGACAAGTGAAACACGTAACCGGGTGCCTGTACGAGTGAAACTGATTACCAAGACCCGGTGCATGTGAAACAGGTAAACGGATGATGGTACATGCACGCGGAACCGGTAATCCGGAGCCGGTACGCGTGTAACGCGAAACGGGCCCGTGACACGCGAAACGCGAGGCGCATGACTAGGTGCTTTTACTGGCGAAACACGTTTACGAACCCTGGTACACGCGTAACTGAGCCCGGTACATGCTAAACTGGGCGCCCGTCTATGAAACGGACAAAAAGAATTTTCTAGATCCCCACTTATTCATCCAACTATACATTTTTATCAAGTGAAAATTTTGTTAAAAAGTACTACAGTAACAAATTTTGTTAAAAGGTCAACAAAGTCAAAATGTCTTTGGTATGATTTATTTAACAAAACATGTATAGTTTATGTAAAAAGTATTTCAAAAAATGTCCCTGTTACTGTATCTGTATAAAGTATTAAATAAACCATGTGTTTTTTAAATACTATTTTCTAGAAGGACTTCACAGAAAATTATAAATTCTATAATTTTGTTTTTGTTGTAGTTTAGGATCAAACGGCGTGATTAGTAACTAGTTGTTTGAGATTACAAGTCGTTCTGGACAAGCTGCAAACGGGTTGGTTAGATTTTATTTTGATATGGATCAAAACTTTTTTCTCGCATACAAGGGTATGGTAGGTCGGGTCTAGTGGTTCCATGGGTCTTACACTTTACATGCACAGGCCTAGTCAAAAACCCATTACCAGTTTATAACTCATTAAACATGTTTGTTATAGCCCGTTAATGGTATGATTATATACCATCGGCCCGTTTGCAACTCACATATAACTTGTTTATTATAGCCCGCACTATAAATGGTTTATTATAGCCCGTTTTTATTTTGACCTTTTAAAAGTCAACCTATTACTTTAATTTTCACAATAATCAGTTTAGGATCAAAGGCGTGCTTAGTAACTGGTTGCTGAGATTACAAGTTATTTTGGACAAGCTGCAAACGGATTGGTTAGATTTTATTTGACACGGGTCAAAATTTGTTATGTTTATTTCTGACCCGTTATTAATTGTTTTGTAGATTGAAAAGTTGCACTTGGTTATCAAGGAGCTCGTGAAGGAAAAAGAAGAAGATAAAGAAAGATTAAATGGAATTATTGCGGAGTTGATGGTGAAAAGGAAAAGGATAAGGCGGAGAAATATGCAATTCTTAATAGGATGGTTAGAATCTTGGTCGATTATACGATTCCAATTTCTTGTTTTGTTCGATTCAATGCGTATGAGGTTTTGCTGGGTTATTGAATATGGGTTTTGATTGTTTGATTTTGTTGCAAGTTAGAAGTTTTAGATGTTAATTTTGTTGAAGTTAGTTAGTTATTTACGAAAATGCCATTACGCTGTGGAAGGTTATGCTATGGAAGTTGATAGATTGGACGGGCGGACTGCGAATCAACGACGACCGGTGGTTTGTACTCGAGGCGTGCTTCATCGGGCTCATCGCTCTGCTAGCTGTGCTCAAGGTACTTTAGTTCTTCTATTTGGTTTCCACTAGGCTCAACTAGGTTTAAGATTCGCTCGAGCTCGGCTTGTTTCAAGCTTTTTTTATAAAGCTCAAGCTCATTTAGTATTTATTAAATAATTATATGCATTTATAGTTGTTTTTATATATGTTGTGAAAACCTTTAATGAGCCTAAGCTTGGCTCGAGCCCGTGTGCAGTAGAGGCGCACATAGAAACCAATTAACCGACCCAACCTGAGAACCGAACCGGTGATAGAAACCGTAGGTTCAGGATCGGTTTATAATCTCACCGTTGAAACCGGTCAAACAAAACCAAACTGGCAAAAGACTGATCAAAACCAGTCTCGAAACCTATCATATTCCAGTCTAGAAACCGGTTTTTACTCAACTCGGTTTCTTAACCAACCCGACCAGGTTTCAACTGAACCGGTTTGTGCTTCTCTAGTGTGCAGTACCTTAAATGGGCCAAAGCTTGGTTCGAGCTCGGCATTGCAGTGTGAAACTAAAACAAAGAAGTCCAATAGAGGTTAAACTTAGTAATACACCAGGCTTGTTAAGGCTCAACAAGCTTAAATGAGCTTCCCATACAAGGCTCAAGCTCGAGCTGGATAAATAAACGAGCTTTATTTGAGGCTTGGCTTGAGCTTGAAAAAACTCAGCTTCTTTTGAGTTTTTTATTGATCCGAGCTCGAGTAACTTGTGAGCGGCTTGGCTCGTTTGCACACCTAATTTCAGTTTCAAGATTTAAAAAATATCTACAGATAGATTGTAATTCTTCAATTTGGATTCGGCATCATATGTCGTGTTTTTATGGCATTAGGTATACAAAGGTGATTGATGCTGCTTATGGACCGAAAGCTGGGACTAAGAAAAATGAAAATCCTGAAACGGCTTGTATTGAAGTCATTTGGAAGCCAAAAACAGGACAGAGTGGTGAGTTTTTTACATTTTTTGATGCATCTTGTTACTATTTAATTCACGAGGTTCTTTTTATAACAAAATACTTAATTGAAATCGGTTTTGATGGTTAGGGAAGCAAGAGAGGGAATATGAAATGGTGCTAAGGAAAACCTTGCAAAGCATCTGTCTTTTGAATGTTCATCCTAATACAATGACTTCAATTATAGTTCTGGTTTGTTAATTCTTAATTCCTTGCTTTTATATATGTATCTCTGTGTGTGTGTGTGTGTGTGTGTGTGTGTGTAATTTGTATATGTTTATTGGGAAAGGAACATAAGAAAACTAAGAAGTTACGAGAAAACAACTACAAACCTATCAATTTTTTCATTTATTTTTGTTGTAAGGTTAGAAATGTAAAAAAAATATGTAGCTCAAATGTAAACAAGGCGTGGTTAGTAACTGGTTGTTTGAGATTACAAGTCGTTTTGGACAAGCTGCAAACGGGTTGGTTAGATTTTATTTTGACATGGGTCAAATTTTTTGCCATGTCCAGGCTAGTTCGACAAGTTAAATTTTATTTTGACATGGATCAAAACTTATTTCTCATATACCAAGGTATGGCGAGTCGGGTCTAGTGGTTACATGGGTCTTACACTTTACTTGCATCGGCTTAGTCAAAAGACCCATTGTTTATAACTCGTTAAACATGATTGTCACAGCCCGTTAATAGTATTATTATATACCATCGGCCCGTTTACAACTCACATATAACTTGTTTATTATAGCCCACTTATAGTATGAATTTTAGTCAAACTATAAACAGTTCATTACAGCCCGTTTTTATTTTGACAGTTTGACTTTTTAAAAGTCAAACATCACTTTTTTAATAGTCAGTTTAGGATCAAAAGATGTTCTTACTAACTTCTTGTTGAGATTAGAAGTCATTTAGGACAACCTTAAAAATTTTTTGTTTATTACTGACCCGTTATCAATTGGTTTTGTAGATTGAAAAGTTGCACTTGGTTATCAAGGATGTGAAGGAAAAAGAAGAAGATAAAGAAAGATTAAATAGCTGAAAAAGAAAAGGATAAGACAGAGAAAGATGCAATTCTTAGTAGGATGACTAACATTGAACCTTTGTTGAAATTTTATGGTTTGATAAGCAATGCCAATATTTTGAAGCCACGTTAACATGCCTTATTTTGAACATTTGGATGTGCGTTTGGATTTTATATTAGACACTCTAATTTAGTTATTTTGGATATTTTTATTTACATACTAACTTTTTTTATAAAATGTCTGGAAAATTCAAATTGGTCCAAATGGTACAAATTAAATTGGCAGCTATAGCAATTGCGACCGCAGCGGTGGTTGCAAGAATTGCGACCGCAGCAATGGTTGCAAGAATTCTGACCGCATAGGTGGTTGCATTAATTGCAACCGCTTTAGCTGTTGGTCGCAAAATGTAATAGCCCTCGGAAAATGGTCGCAACAGGGTAATTCTGACATGCGTTTTTCCCACCGCATTTTTAGTTGCAAAACGGTCGCAACAGCGCAATTACGACCGTTTTGCGACCGGCAAGATGGTCTCAAATGCCTAGTTTTCTATTATTGATATCGTGTTACTAAATGAGCTAAAAACCCTTTTAATCTTATGTTCAGTTTGATCTTGCCTAAGATTTAATGTTGTTTGTGGTGGAGAATTCTAAACAAGGGATGTGTGGTGAAAATCTTAATAAAAAAAAGTAAAAAAAAAAAAAGATAACCCTTAAACATTAAGTTACAGTGTACACATAGTTAACTTCAAGTTTTACACAAATATAAGTTAACAAACCCCTTTAGAACATTATATATTTAAGGGGCTATGACGTTAAACTTTTGTTTATGAGGCTTTAAGTACGTTGTAATATTAATGAAGTTCATATATATTTTGTAGAAAGGGTGGAGTTTTGGTAAAAACAAGTATAAGCATATTTGGATAAAAATGTATGTTTCACGTACCTAACACATACTTACGTTCGAATCATACATTTTGATTAGAAAATATATATGAATAAAGTACAAATGAGTATTATGTATAAAAGATGCTGAAGAGGTATGTACCCGCCTCAACACCGAGCAAGGCGGGTCAACCCACAAGATAAAGACATTATGAAGACACAAAGTCAAAACCTATGCGCATGGCGCATACAAAACATCCTCAGGCATCATATGCCCAGGCACACATATGCTCGCGCATCACATATGCGCGCGGCGCATCAGCACGCGGCGCATATCACATGCTCGTGCATATCACATCTGCCCAGACACACATGCTCGCGCATCACATATGCGCGCAGCGCATCAGCGCGCGGCGCATATCACATGCTCATGCATATCACATCTGCGCATGAAATATCTGCGCGTGAGAATAAAGAGAAGACCTCGCGCATCCTCAGGATGGGCGCATATCACACGTGCGCATAATCAACCTCGTCCTTATCTCAATCAGGATTAGGGCAACCTTGATTGTGCACGTCAGACAACCTTCCAGAAGGCATCTTTTTAAGGAGAAAGAATATGCTGATGTTGAGAGCTGCCAAATGAAAGGTCGACAACTCAGCATGACACATGTGTTACCACGTGATTACAACCAACGAGAAAGCGCCAGGTGTCCCAGAGGACACGTGGCGCAGTGCGATTGGAGGAAGCCAACGAGGTTGAGCCCAACCGGTGGTAACCCTAGCACTATAAATACAGCATCAACTCCACTTTGATGGCACATTCATACTCAATCATTGACAGTTACAAGCAGTGATCACACATTCAATCATATTGAATCACATTCATTCACAGTCAGTTACATACAATCACACAGTCTCACAACCAAAGGGTATTGAGCAATTAAGCAAATACTCTTGAGATTCTCTGACACATTATTATCTTCTCCACAAATATACTGATTCTCACGCCGGAGGGTTACCCCAAAGAGGACCCCTCTGTCCCTTTCTGAGGGGTAAGTAACGGCGCTGTTCAATTTGTAGGTGGAAGAACACTGATCCAGAAGAACCGTCGGTGAAATAGTATAATCACACCCGAGGAAAGTAGATCTGCTACCAGTGAGTAGATCCACGTTTCTTCATTGGCGCCATCCACTGTTACAAACGGCAATCAGATCTCATCAGATCTATAAAAAAAAAAAATCAATCACCATGGTTTCTGGAGTTCGTAACGTTGATCAAGCTCTGGAGGATATTGAACGTGAGGGTGTTAACGACGGACAGCAGGTTCTGAGGGTTCCGCGTGATTCTACGCGTACCACCAGCAACCGTCCCTTCGTCACAACCCCTCACGGCCAGACTGAAACTCCTCCAGACGATCTCACGTTACAAAATATGGCCGGCGCGAAGCTGAAAGGACCAATGGGTCCAGAAGATGAAGCAAATGATCCGAATGAATGGCTCATAAACGAGCAGCGGCGTCTGATTGAAAAGTACAACGAAATGGTCAAGCAGAAGAAGCTAGCCGACCAAACACAAAGGCAAGCTTTTGATAAGCAGACTACAAAGAGGCCGCGCGCGCCGGAAGAAGGACATTCTGTTCACACTGCACACACTGAGTTCAGTGATGAAGAAGTGCATAGCATGAGGAAGACACGGGATACTCATGCAGGAGGCTCACAGCTCCGCGCGCCTGTGAACATGGCGCCTGGAGCCAGAGCAGATCTGGATCTGCACATGCCGTACAGCCCACCGGTCAGAGGGCAAGTAGACGTAACCACGCCCTACAGACCAGCCATCCTGGTAAAACACTCAAAGTTTACTGCGCGCATCGCGCAGGCTCCCATCCAGCACAAGACAAAGATGCCAAGTGGTCTGGGCAAATATGATGGCACAACAGATCCAGATGACTTTTTGCAAGGTTTCTATAACACGGGAAACCTAGAGAGCTGGACGATGCCAACATGGTGTCATATGTTTGCTCGCTGCCTCACGGGCGCAGCGCGGGTATGGTTCGAGAGCTTGCCGACAGGGCAGATTGATGGGTTTGAGGAACTATTAGAAAAGTTCCAAGCCCACTTCGTACAGCAGCGCAGGCACACGCGCGATCCTGATGACATCATGCACTGCATACGCAGGAATGATGAAACGATTGAAGATTACATCACTCGTTTCAATCAGGAATCCCTGGCAATCGGGGGTATAACTGAGCAGCTCCTGCGCGTGGCCTTTATACAAGGCGCGCGCAGTGATCAACTCCGCCGGGCTCTCGTAAGCAAAGATGGTATGCCCACCACGTGGGCCAAGTTAATGGAGGCATCGCGAGTTTTCGCGAGAAATGAGAAACAGATTGCCCAAGATAGGGCAAGAGAAAGAGCGCATCAGGCAGAATCACCGCGCAGCAAAGAGAAGAGGGCCAAACAGAACTCTGTATGGTCCAGGTTGCAGCCAACAAGTTTTTCTTCCGCGGAAAAACAAGCGCAACCAACCTCACCACAGCCCCAAAAAGAAGTTCGTAATCGCGGGGAGGGTGACAAGAGGGAGGGCGGCAGAGATCCTAGCAGACCTCTGCCAAGAATATGGACGCCCCTCACTAAAACACCTTCACAGGTGTTAAGTACTGAGAATGTCCAATTCAAGCCCCCCAAGCAACTACACTACAAGGGACCGCAAAACAGTGGCAAATATTGTGAATTTCACAGGTCCCCGGGCCACAACACCGACGCATGCCATCATTTAAAGGATGCGATCGAGAAGGATGTAAAGTCAGGCAGGCTGGCTCACTTGGTAAAAAACCAAAGAATAGAAGATGAGTAACCGGAAGGAGCCTCTGCCAGCAAGAAATACAAAAGAATCTGTGTGGCTGAGGGGGGACGACAAGGGCAGACGTCAAAAAAGAGAAGCGCGCAAATCCACGGAGATTGGCGCGAGCAGCAAGTCATCTTCCCAAGAATCAGGGGAGGCCCTTCAATAAGCAGTCCTCTCGTCATCACCACACACATTGCTCATTACGAAGTGTCAAAGGTCCTGGTGGACACTGGAAGCGAATCTGACATTATGTATGAGCAGTGTTTCAGAAAGTTAGACCCGGCAGACCAAGCGCGGCTCGAAATTGTGAACGCACCAATCTGTGGTGTCTCAAATGAAATCATACATCCCCTAGGCCAGATTCAGTTTGAACTAACTATGGGGGATGATGAGCACAAGCGAGCCGAAGTTGTCAACTTCTTGGTCTTGCCCACCACGTCATGCCACAATATGATCCTGGGTAGGGGAACGATTGCTCAATTTAATGCTGTACCGTCGCCAGCGCACGGCGCATTGGGGTTCCCTACACCAACAGGCGTAACATTTGTTTACCGCGATCATTTGTGCGCAGTGACAAGCACGCCGCGGGAAGGGAGAATGAAACTTCCAATGGCTGACAATGCGCCAGAGAAGTGGATTTTAAACCCAAAATTCCCAGAACAAACGGTCACAATTGGCGCTACCATTTCAGACGAAACGAGATTGAGAATGAAAAAGTTGCTCACAAAATACACGTCGGTTTTCGCGTGGCAACACTCCGATATGACGGGGGTCCCGCGAGACTTGGCGCAACATTCTCTTAACACGTTCAAGTCGGTGGAGCCAATTGCTCAGAAAAAGAGAATCATGGGGGATGAAAAGGCGAAGGCCATGAATGAGCAAGTGGAGGACCTGTTGCGCGCAAACATCATCCGCCCGATCCGATACCAGACATGGGTAGCCAATCCTGTGATGGTAAAGAAAAGCAACGGGTCATGGAGAATGTGTATTGACTTCAAGGACCTCAACAAAGCATGTCCGAAAGACTGTTACCCCCTCCCAAACATCGACGCAAAGGTGGACTCCGTGGCGCCATTCAAGCTCAAATGTTTCCTGGATGCCTACAAAGGCTATCACCAGATTCAAATGGCACCACAGGATGAAGACAAGACTGCCTTCAGAACCGACAAGGGTGTTTTTTGTTACACAAAAATGCCCTTTGGTTTAAAGAATGCGGGCGCAACCTATCAGAGACTTATGGATTCGGTTTTCAGTGAACAAATCGGAAGAAATCTAGAAGTCTACGTTGATGATTTGGTGATCAAGAGCAGGGAGGAGAGACAAATGCTCAAAGACATCGAGGAAACTCTTCAGCGCCTAACGGAAGTTAACATGAAGCTCAACCCGAGCAAATGTACTTTCGGTGCAGAAGAGGGGAAATTTCTTGGTGTAATGGTCACTAAGGATGGTTTCAAGGTGAACCCTGAAAAGGTGGAAGCCATCCTTGACATGCCTTCACCATCCACCATGAAAGAGGTTCAGAAGCTGAATGGTAGATTGGTGTCAATCAACAGGTTCCTAGCGAACCACGCCAGCAAATCTACTCCATTCGTTAACACCTTGAGGAACTGTTTGAAGAAGAGCCAATTCAAGTGGACGCCTGAGGCTGAGCAAGCTTTCACTGAGATAAAAGAATGTCTCATAAAGTTGCCAGCGCTCACAGCTCCACTTCCTGGCGAAACCCTTACATTGTACCTGTCAGCTGGAGACCGCGCGATCGGCGCAGTATTATTGGTGAATCGCAAGGGGATCCAAACGCCAATATACTATGTGAGTCGGGTGCTCACAGACCCTGAGACGCGCTATTCCATCATGGAAAAGTTAGTTTTGTCACTAACACACGCGTCGCGCAAGCTCCATAGATACTTCAATGGTCATCCTATTGAAGTTCTGACTGGTTACAACATCCAGCAAGTCTTGCGACGCCCCGCGCTCTCCGGAAGGCTGACAAAGTGGGCGCTGGAATTAGGTGAACACACGATCACTTATAAGCCCCGTCCAGCGATAAAGGGTCAAGTTTTGGCGGATTTCATCACGGAAATCCCAGAGGGAAAGATTGAAGAAGCTCAGCGCGAGGTAGACCCTCCGCGAGCAAATGATGAAGAAGATGTTTGGAGGCTATTCACTGATGGAGCCTCCAACAGCGAAGGGTCCGGCGCAGGCCTCAAACTGGTGGACCCTGATAATCATGAATATACTTATGCTATTAGGTTGGACTTCAAGAGTACCAACAATGAGGCTGAGTATGAAGCCCTGCTGGCTGGTCTGCGCATTGCGCGCAAGTTTGGAGTTAAAAGGCTAGAGGCCCATGTTGATTCTTACTTGGTAGCTGCTCAGGTCAACGGCCTATATGACGCCAAGGAGAACACAATGCCTCTATATCTAGAGCAGGCAAAAAAGTTCGTAGAGCAGTTTGACTTCTTCAGAATCATACATATCTCGCGCAGCGAAAACAAGTCCGCTGACGCGTTGAGTAAGATGGCATCAACTAATTTTGATCACTTTGGCAAAGATGTCAGGGTGGAAGTGATGAGCAACCCGTCAGTACAAACGCAATCGGTCCTTGTAATTCATACAACCCCTTCATCCTGGATAACTCCAATAATGGAATTCCTGAAGGAGGGGACGTTACCGGATGATCGCGCACAGGCGAGAAAAATAAGACACAAGGCACAGAACTATGAACTACTAGATGGTACATTATATCGGCGCTCTTATCTTGGACCGCTCATGAAATGCCTGGATGCTGAAGAAGCAAGCTATGTGATTAGGGAGATTCATGAAGGAATCTGTGGAATACACGCTGGTCCGCGCATGGTGGTTGCCAAGGCAATGAGTTCAGGCTACTATTGGCCAGGCATGTACTTGGATGCGCTAAAAGAAATCCAAAAATGCAAGGCATGTCAGAGCTACGCGCCAAACACCATGCGTCCAAAGAACAACTTGATTCCAGTGACCTCCGCATGGCCTTTCCACAAATGGGCCATTGATATTGTGGGGCCCCTGCCGCAAGCGCAAGGGCGGGTGAAATTTTTGGTAGTGGCGATAGACTATTTCACAAAATGGGTTGAGGCCAAGCCAATAGCAAAAATCACAGCTGAGGCGATGAAGCAATTTATCTGGAGCCACATCATTTGCCGTTTTGGCCTTCCTATGGAAATTGTGAGCGACAATGGCAAACAATTCACTGACAGGAAGATATCAAGCTGGCTCAAAGAATTGCACATCAACCAAATCTTCACGTCCGTCTACCACCCTCAGGGGAATGGCCAAGTGGAGCGCGCGAATCAAAGTTTGCTAAATGGGCTGAAGAAAAGGTTGGAGGGAGAATCCCATTCTTGGGTCGAAGAGTTACCTAATGTCCTGTGGGCGCACAGGACATTAAGCAAAACTAGCAATGGCGAATCCCCGTTCAGCCTAACCTATGGGACAGAGGCTATGATCCCAGCAGAAATTGGATGCCCATCCCATAGGGTACTCATGATGAGCAAAACTGATAACGAGCGCGAAAGAAGATTGGAACTTAACTTGCTTGAAGGGCGCAGAGAAGCGGCTATCATTAATGAAGCCAGATACAAGAAAAAGCTGGAAAAATATTATAATCAGCGCGTTAAAGAGTGCCACTTCAAGAAAAATGATTTTGTCCTTCGAAACAATGAAGCTAGTCGCGCAATACCCCCAGGAAAAATGTCCCCCAATTGGGAGGGACCTTATCAAATTTCAGAAGATTTGGGGAAAGGCGCGTACACTTTAAAAGATTTGAATGGAAAAAAGATACCGCGCGCGTGGAACGCGGCACAACTTAGAAAATGCTTCATGTAAAAAGTTCAAATATGTAATCAAGGCTTTTAAGCCATCATGAATGATGATTCGCGCTATCTTTCAATATTTGTCGCGCTATCTTTCAATATTTGTTCTATTACCTTTGCATACATGTTTCACACTTCCTTTATTAATTTGGAACAATATGACAACACTATATTGACTTCAAAGCAAAATAAAGCGAAGTAAAACATACATGCGCGAGCCTTAGCTCAAACGCGTTAACGAGTCTTAACTCTAAAACGCCAGGGCCTTAGCACAAACTTACGAGCCTTAGCTCAAACACGTTAATGAGTCTTAACTCTAAAAACGTCAGGGCCTTAGCCCAAAACAAAGAGCCTTAGCTCAAAACACTCACAAACATCCATCTTACATCCCGCGCAGCCTGATCATAAAAATCCTTAAACACAACTAAGGCAAAGTACATGCCATATCATGTTAAGGTCTCAGGTCGAGGTCGCGCGCGGAATCATAGTGGATATCTGAGTAACACACGCTGACATGTAATGGCTAAACTCATACTTCCATATAAATACCGCGCGACAACGACGCGCAAAAAAGAAATAATGAAAAGTTAGCGCGCATGTCAGCATGAGCAAGATACTGCGAAACCACAAACAAAATAGAACAGAGGTTAAGTGAATAATTTCCTTACAACCTTGTTCTTATTTTAACGTGCAAGCATATCTTATATCTATACAAGCAAACATGAAGAGATGAATGGAAATGCGCAAGATGTGAAAAAGAGAAAACAAGTTTCATTCCATTGGATTGAAATTTACAAGTATGATGAGTTACAAATTACAAGTATAAAAAATTAAATATGTAAAATTTGATGAAGGGCTTCTCAAGTCTCCACGTCGACGTCAGCCACTTCATCACCTTCATCATCTCCCGCAGCATCTGACGCGGCCTGCTCCTCATCTCCGAACTGACCATAGTCAAGTTCTTCCTCCTCATTGGAGTCTTCTATCACGACGGTGGCAGGAGCAGATTTATTCTGTGACACCCGGTAATTCCCAATCCCCTAAACTAAGTAATCAACCTAATAATTAGGTGATTGTAAATATTATGCGCGCCATGTTAGTCAGCGCGTGCATCTGTTATGTGCGCCCTGCGCGAGCGCGCCATGTTAGTCAGCGCGTGCATTTGTTATGTGCGCCCTGCGCGAGCGCGCCATGTTAGTCAGCGCGTGCATTTGTTATGTGCAACCTGCGCGAGCGCACCATGTTAAGAACCAGCGTGAGCATATGTTATATGCGCCATGCGTGAATGTATTGGCTTTATGTTTTCATGTAACTTAACGTTATGTTGTCTATGGGTTGACCATCCCGCATGATGCTAAGGCGGGTGCATCCTAAATCGTTTATGCGCGTGCGGAAGGGAACTAACCTCCCCGCATGGCGGGAACATTGAGAGCTAGTTTGTCTGAAGCTCCAAGATGGAATTGACTTCAACATGACTGATCACTATGTTGAAATACCAAGACCACCTGGAGAATCTACAAATGAAACTCAATATCCCTAACTGCGAGAAGGTTACGCACCTACCCGCAGCAAAGAAATGTCCTTCACACAGAAAGCTATGCGCACAAAGTGATGCGCACAGAACACTTAGTCTATTCTCCAGACATAAGGAGATTACTCCCGCCCAAAAGGAAACAGTAGCGTGTTTCAGAGATTTTCCACTTTTTACTGTACACTGACAAAAGTACCTGAAAAAGCACACTGTAACATGAAAAGTCAACTGTCAGCCACCCTATTCTCACCAACCCCAGACCTGCATGTCCTGTCCAAATCAAATCAAAGATCTTTTGTCCACTCCTCCACTTTTAAGTAAACAATAAACAATAATAATTTCCATACTTTATCATCATTACACCTAGATATGAAAAGATTTCAATCCCCTAAAGCAAGGGATTGCGTTCCCTTGAGTTTGCCTATAAATATGTAACCTAAATTATCACTCAAAACACACTCCAAAGAACTGCAAACTTGCACTAATCATCTCCCGAGCATCCGTTATTTTCAATTCCGTCCCAGTTACTAGGTAAGCCGAGGTTATAAACTTGAGATCTACTTTCCAAACCTCATATTCTCCTATTTCTTGATCTTAATATATATACTTCTTGTTATTTAATCGTATTCTAGACCTTCGATTCCGGGGCCAACACCAAGAAAACCCGAATCTCGATTAATCCCTTAACAAGAACCACAGGTGAGTCTCACAGCCCCTATTTTCACTGTTTTCACTATTTTTAAACTGTTTTCGGGGCGAGGGACACGTACTTAAATAATGTTTTATCATGGTATACTTACAAGCTATGCAAGCGATTATGTGTTTAAGTTATGTTTCATGATGAGTAATGCAAACGGTTATCTAAGGTTTTCGATGTATGTGCGCTAGAACTCGAGTAAGTGATCACTTTACCATTGGAACTCTAAGGGTAGGGACTGCTGGTTTGATCCACCCACTCGTAGGGGTCGCACCTCTTTGCATGGACGAGTGCCTAGTATGGTCATGGGGCAGTACTATGGGATTGAACCCGCTCGTAGGGGTCGCGCCTCTTTGCATGGACGAGCGCCTTGTTTTCCGGCACAACGTCCGCGCGTAACCCGCGGGACGGAATTATTATTTTAGCTCGTAGTGGCAGCGCCACTTTGCATGGACGAGCACATGTTCCTGAAACGTTCGCGCGTAACCCGCGGGACGGTATTACTTATTTTAGCTCGTAGTGGCAGCGCCACTTTGCATAGACGAGCACAGTTCCCAGAAATGTTCGCGCGTAAACCGCGGAACGATTTTATCAGAATATGTTGATATAACTATGTTTTACCAAGCATGTGTTTTAATGATGCTATCAGAATGATGTTTCAGAATGATTTGTATCAAGATTATGATGCAATACGATTTATCAAGTTACTAAGACTTGTGAACTCACTCAGTTTATACTGATTCAAATGTTTTTACGTGTCTTTCAGGAGATAACTAGGTAGCGCATGGAGTCACACTTAGAGCACCTCACGCTAAACATCTAAACTAGCTTTTTGGAAGATTTTAGTTATATCCCTTCGATGCGCGTGGTTGTTCCCGCCGCGCATGGGGATATGGCGTGGAAATCTTCAACAATTTTTATACTTGGATGTTTTTATGTAATTTTTAAACAATGTAATGTATTTGTATTAAACTTTTCATGCGCATGTAAATCTTACTTTGAATGTTTGCAATGGCCCGTGCTTAAGTATCAATTCCCACTCGCGCGCGCCCGGCTGTTTCCGCCGCTCAGGGCCGGGTGTGACAGATTGGTATCAGAGCACTGGTTATAGCGAACTAGGAAAAGAAGTTTTAACCTAGACTATAAGCGTTGGGGAATCGCATGAAATATTTTTCAAAGAAAATACTTTCAAAAAAAAAAAAAAAAAAAAAAAAAAAAAAAAAACTATACACACACTTAGGAACACGGGTCACACTGTCTAGTAAATAATGATAACATTATGTGCTCAGAGTACATGCGCTAAGTCTGATATATTTTCACTCTTTTAAAGCAAGAATGCCTCCAACTAAAGCCAAAGGAATTACCATGACACCCGAGGAACTCGCGGAAATAATCGCGCAGGCGATTGCGACACATGAGGCCAGCAAGGCCGAATCAAGTCAGGGTCGTCAGAATGAGACCCCAGAACCCGAATCAGGAGCCTTGGACAAAGGATGCTCCTATAAGACATTCATGGCCTGTAAGCCTTGGCCATTCAAGGGAACCGAAGGGGCCATTGGGCTCTACAACTGGATTGACAAGATGGAGACAGTTCTCTCCATTAGCGGATGTAGTGAGAACCAGAAGGTCCTTTACGCGACCTGCATGTTCCAAGAGGCAGCTTCGTCTTGGTGGAAGCTTCAAACGAAAACATTGGGGCGAGAAGTTGCTCTCCACAAGACCTGGGAGGAACTGAAGGAGATGATGATGAGAAAGTTCTGCTCTCGCGCAGAAATCCAGAATCTACAACAGGAATTCTGGAACCACACCATGGTAGGAACGGATATCGACGCCTACAACAACCGGTTCAACGAACTTTGCCAGTTGGTGCCAGACATGGCAAACACGGAGGAAAAGAAGATCGAGAGGTATATTTTTGGGTTACCTCCTGTTTTTAGGGTTCCGCTCAACGCCGCAGCGCCTCCAACCTTTGATGAGGCGGTAGCGCGGGCCATCACCCTTACAAGGGATACGATCCGTGCAGGTATGTTGACTACGCGCGGAATCGAGCAGCGAACCTCTGACCCCAAGAGGAAATGGAACTCTCACCACCGAGGGTCCGACTCCAAGCAGCCACCGTTCAAGAAGCGGGAAAGCGCAAGGGTTCACGCGATTCAGGCCGCGGAGCCACCACGAAAAGGATACAGCGGGCCTCGCCCATGGTGCAACAAATGCAAGTACCACCACGAGGGTGAATGCGCAAGAATCGAATGTGCCAAATGTGGCAGACCAGGGCACAAGACGATGAATTGCCGTGTCAGAGACGCTGGAGCAAGCGACAACTGCTACGCATGCGGGAAGCCAGGGCATTTTAGTCGGGATTGCCCGCAGAAGGGGAACCAAGCTCGCGGGAGAGCTTTTGTGATCGGCGCAGGCGAAGCTAAAGAAGAGCCGAATGTGGTAACCGGTACGTTTTTGCTTAACGGACATTTTGCATCTGTCTTATTTGATACTGGCGCTGACCTAAGTTTTATATCCGCTGAGTTTAAAGACTCCCTAGGCCTAGCAACCAGTAGACTAGACACGCCTTATACTATAGAACTAGCCAATGGTAGGCAGTTATGCGCGAACGAAAGAACTGAACAATGTGTTATAGTCATGGGAGGTCACGGGTTCAATATTAACTTGTTGCCAATAGACTTGGGAAGTTTTGACATTGTGGTAGGTATGGATTGGTTGGTCAAGAACCGCGCGGAAGTTATTTGCCATGAGAAGCAGGTTCGGATCCCACTGTTGAACGGAGAAACCTTGGTAATTCAAGGGGAAAGAAGGGGAGTTGCGACGAAACTGATTTCGTGCCTAAAGGCGCGAAAGTGCCTAAGGAAAGGGTGCTA
The DNA here is from genome assembly GCF_021521415.1 of Bidens hawaiensis. NCBI lineage: Eukaryota > Viridiplantae > Streptophyta > Magnoliopsida > Asterales > Asteraceae > Bidens > Bidens hawaiensis. The sequence continues at coordinate 466,805 of NW_027491733.1, forward strand.
CGCCTTCCTGGCGCATGTCGTAGAGAAGAAAGGAGATGAGCGAAGAATTGAAGACTTACCAGTAGTGCGCGAATTTCCAGAAGTTTTTCCTGAAGATTTGCCCGGATTACCACCGCCGCGACAAGTCGAGTTTCGTATTGATTTAGTCCCAGGAGCTGCGCCAGTAGCTCGAGCGCCTTATCGATTAGCTCCATCTGAGATGCAAGAGCTATCCAATCAGTTACAGGAACTATTGGATAAGGGTTTCATACGCCCAAGCTTTTCACCTTGGGGAGCTCCAGTACTGTTTGTTAAGAAGGATGGTTCGTTCAGAATGTGTATTGACTACAGGGAGCTGAACAAGCTGACAGTCAAGAATCGGTACCCCTTACCGAGGATTGACGACTTATTTGACCAGTTGCAGGGATCCAGTTATTATTCGAAGATAGATCTACGGTCAGGATACCACCAACTTAGGGTCCATGAGGAAGATGTGCCGAAAACAGCCTTCCGAACTAGATACGGCCATTATGAGTTCTTAGTAATGCCTTTCGGGCTAACTAATGCGCCGGCTGTATTCATGGATCTGATGAACCGCGTGTGCAAACCATACTTGGACAAGTTTGTGATTGTGTTTATAGATGATATTCTGATTTACTCACGGACCAAGGCCGAGCATGAGCAACACCTGAGATTGATTTTGGAATTGTTGAGGAAAGAAAAGTTGTATGCGAAGTTTTCCAAGTGCGAGTTTTGGCTTAGAGAAGTTCACTTTCTCGGTCACGTTGTAAACGAGAAAGGAATTCACGTTGATCCTTCCAAAGTCAAGGCCATCGAAAACTGGGAAGCGCCAAAAACCCCAACTGAGGTGAGGCAATTCCTAGGACTAGCTGGCTACTACCGACGCTTCATTGAGAACTTCTCCAAAATAGCTCTACCTCTGACCGCGCTAACTCAGAAAGACAAGAAGTTTGTTTGGGGCGAAAATCAGGAAACAGCATTTCAAATGTTGAAACAGAAGTTATGTAGTGCGCCAATTTTGTCATTGCCCGAGGGGATGGATGACATTGTTGTTTACTGCGACGCTTCACATCAGGGACTTGGATGTGTCCTTATGCAACGAGACAAAGTCATAGCGTATGCCTCACGCCAACTCAAGACCAATGAAAGGAACTACACAACGCATGATTTAGAACTTGGAGCGGTTGTCTTCGCGCTAAAGATTTGGCGCCATTACCTCTATGGTACAAAGTGTATAATCTTTACGGATCACAAGAGTCTTCAACATATATTTGATCAAAAGGATTTAAACATGAGGCAACGAAGATGGGTGGAGTTGTTGAACGATTATGATTGTGAAATTAAGTACCACCCTGGAAAGGCGAATGTGGTAGCAGACGCGCTAAGTAGGAAGGAGCGAATAAAAACGCTACGAGTCAAGGCTCTAAGGTTGACCATTCACGCAAATCTCTCTACCCGCATCCGAGACGCTCAGCAAGAAGCCTTGAAACCAGAGTTTGTTAAAAACGAATGCCTTGGGGGTATGGTTAAGAGTTTGGAACTTAAAGAGAACGGCAATCTATATTTCGCTAACCGCATATGGGTCCCTCTCAAGGGAGGATTGCGCGAGCAGGTATTGAACGAAGCTCACAAGACGCGGTATTCCGTACATCCTGGCGCAGACAAGATGTACCAAGATGTTAAAACGCTGTATTGGTGGCCCAATCTTAAAGGCGCCATCGCGACGTATGTCAGTAAGTGCCTGACGTGTTCGAAGGTAAAGGCTGAATACCAGAAACCATCAGGGTTGCTTCAACAGCCAGAAATTCCCATGTGGAAGTGGGAACAAATCTCTATGGACTTCATCACCAAACTGCCAAGGACACCTGGGGGTTATGACACAATATGGGTTATTGTGGATCGGCTAACTAAGTCAGCGCACTTCCTGCCAATCAAGGAAACCGATAAGATGGAAAAGTTAGCCCGACTGTATATTCGAGAAGTAGTTTCAAAACATGGAGTCCCAGTGTCCATCATTTCTGATAGAGATAGTCGGTTCACATCAAGGTTTTGGAGATCGTTACAAGGAGCTTTAGGTACTCGTCTTGACATGAGTACGGCATATCATCCTCAAACGGATGGGCAAAGCGAGCGAACAATCCAGACATTGGAAGATATGCTACGCGCGTGCGCAATCGATTTCGAAGGTAGCTGGGATACTCATCTCCCATTGGTTGAATTTTCTTACAACAACAGCTATCACACAAGCATTAAGGCTGCGCCGTTCGAAGCTTTGTATGGGCGCAAGTGTAGATCCCCACTGTGCTTGGCTGAAGTAGGTGACAAGCAAATGACTGGTCCAGAATTGATCCAAGAAACAACAGACAAGATTTTTCAGATAAGGGATCGCCTTAAGACAGCGCGCGATAGACAGAAGAGCTACGCAGATGTGCGAAGAAAACCATTGGAGTTTCAAGTAGGGGATAGAGTACTGTTGAAAGTCTCTCCATGGAAAGGAGTCCCCCGTTTCGGCAAGCGAGGAAAGTTGAATCCGCGCTTCATTGGACCATTCGAGATCCTGGAAAGGATCGGTCCGGTTGCTTATAAACTCCGTTTACCCGCCGAACTCAGTGGAGTTCATGATACGTTTCATGTGTCCAACCTCAAAAAGTGCTTATCTGACGAAACGTTGATTTTGCCGATGGAAGAGATTCACATCGACAAACAGCTGCACTTCATAGAAGAACCTATAGCAGTAACCGATTGGAAAGAACAAAAGTTACGCAGGAGCAAAATCAAGTTAGTAAAGGTTCAATGGAACTCGAGGCGTGGGCCTGAATTCACTTGGGAAAGAGAAGACCAAATACGCAAGAAATACCCACACCTCTTTCAGAGCATGGCTTCTGCCAGCAACGTCTCCTAAATTTCGGGATGAAATTCGTTTAACGAGGGGAGAATGTGACACCCGGTAATTCCCAATCCCCTAAACTAAGTAATCAACCTAATAATTAGGTGATTGTAAATATTATGCGCGCCATGTTAGTCAGCGCGTGCATCTGTTATGTGCGCCCTGCGCGAGCGCGCCATGTTAGTCAGCGCGTGCATTTGTTATGTGCGCCCTGCGCGAGCGCGCCATGTTAGTCAGCGCGTGCATTTGTTATGTGCAACCTGCGCGAGCGCACCATGTTAAGAACCAGCGTGAGCATATGTTATATGCGCCATGCGTGAATGTATTGGCTTTATGTTTTCATGTAACTTAACGTTATGTTGTCTATGGGTTGACCATCCCGCATGATGCTAAGGCGGGTGCATCCTAAATCGTTTATGCGCGTGCGGAAGGGAACTAACCTCCCCGCATGGCGGGAACATTGAGAGCTAGTTTGTCTGAAGCTCCAAGATGGAATTGACTTCAACATGACTGATCACTATGTTGAAATACCAAGACCACCTGGAGAATCTACAAATGAAACTCAATATCCCTAACTGCGAGAAGGTTACGCACCTACCCGCAGCAAAGAAATGTCCTTCACACAGAAAGCTATGCGCACAAAGTGATGCGCACAGAACACTTAGTCTATTCTCCAGACATAAGGAGATTACTCCCGCCCAAAAGGAAACAGTAGCGTGTTTCAGAGATTTTCCACTTTTTACTGTACACTGACAAAAGTACCTGAAAAAGCACACTGTAACATGAAAAGTCAACTGTCAGCCACCCTATTCTCACCAACCCCAGACCTGCATGTCCTGTCCAAATCAAATCAAAGATCTTTTGTCCACTCCTCCACTTTTAAGTAAACAATAAACAATAATAATTTCCATACTTTATCATCATTACACCTAGATATGAAAAGATTTCAATCCCCTAAAGCAAGGGATTGCGTTCCCTTGAGTTTGCCTATAAATATGTAACCTAAATTATCACTCAAAACACACTCCAAAGAACTGCAAACTTGCACTAATCATCTCCCGAGCATCCGTTATTTTCAATTCCGTCCCAGTTACTAGGTAAGCCGAGGTTATAAACTTGAGATCTACTTTCCAAACCTCATATTCTCCTATTTCTTGATCTTAATATATATACTTCTTGTTATTTAATCGTATTCTAGACCTTCGATTCCGGGGCCAACACCAAGAAAACCCGAATCTCGATTAATCCCTTAACAAGAACCACAGGTGAGTCTCACAGCCCCTATTTTCACTGTTTTCACTATTTTTAAACTGTTTTCGGGGCGAGGGACACGTACTTAAATAATGTTTTATCATGGTATACTTACAAGCTATGCAAGCGATTATGTGTTTAAGTTATGTTTCATGATGAGTAATGCAAACGGTTATCTAAGGTTTTCGATGTATGTGCGCTAGAACTCGAGTAAGTGATCACTTTACCATTGGAACTCTAAGGGTAGGGACTGCTGGTTTGATCCACCCACTCGTAGGGGTCGCACCTCTTTGCATGGACGAGTGCCTAGTATGGTCATGGGGCAGTACTATGGGATTGAACCCGCTCGTAGGGGTCGCGCCTCTTTGCATGGACGAGCGCCTTGTTTTCCGGCACAACGTCCGCGCGTAACCCGCGGGACGGAATTATTATTTTAGCTCGTAGTGGCAGCGCCACTTTGCATGGACGAGCACATGTTCCTGAAACGTTCGCGCGTAACCCGCGGGACGGTATTACTTATTTTAGCTCGTAGTGGCAGCGCCACTTTGCATAGACGAGCACAGTTCCCAGAAATGTTCGCGCGTAAACCGCGGAACGATTTTATCAGAATATGTTGATATAACTATGTTTTACCAAGCATGTGTTTTAATGATGCTATCAGAATGATGTTTCAGAATGATTTGTATCAAGATTATGATGCAATACGATTTATCAAGTTACTAAGACTTGTGAACTCACTCAGTTTATACTGATTCAAATGTTTTTACGTGTCTTTCAGGAGATAACTAGGTAGCGCATGGAGTCACACTTAGAGCACCTCACGCTAAACATCTAAACTAGCTTTTTGGAAGATTTTAGTTCTATCCCTTCGATGCGCGTGGTTGTTCCCGCCGCGCATGGGGATATGGCGTGGAAATCTTCAACAATTTTTATACTTGGATGTTTTTATGTAATTTTTAAACAATGTAATGTATTTGTATTAAACTTTTCATGCGCATGTAAATCTTACTTTGAATGTTTGCAATGGCCCGTGCTTAAGTATCAATTCCCACTCGCGCGCGCCCGGCTGTTTCCGCCGCTCAGGGCCGGGTGTGACATATTCGCAGCGCTAGAGCCGCTGGTAGGGGCAACACCCCCCGCGCCACCATCATCGCCACCAGCCCTCTCGCATTCATCGAGCAACTTCTTTAGCGCGCCGAGGTCGGGCTGGTCAGCAAGCGCAGCTATCTGCAAAATCATTAGAAAAATATTGAGTACAAAACACTTGGAAAAATTAGTCAACTAAAACTCATTAAGGTCAAGGTACCTGCATAAGGATGGGGATGGGAGTATTCATATACTTTTCCCCCACCGCGGCCATGTCCGCGCAGGCCGCGTCGCTCTTGTAAGGGTACTCGGATGGGTTCTTCTTCAACATGCCATAGTCATACCCATCCGTAAACCCTTCAGCTCGGCCCACCAAGCGCGCGGCGGCATTGCAGTCCATCACAAGGGCCTGAAACTCGGCGGAATATTTCATCGCCAAAGCGCAGCGAGTTATGCCCTGTGACACCAGCCATTGGCGATCCTGCGCTAGGCCAGCAACAGACGTCTCGAGGACAGGAACCTGGGAGTTAAATAACTCAACAGTTTCCTTAGTCTTTTGTAGCTCCTCCTTATCAGACGCTGCTGCCGCCAAGATTTTTTCTTTTTCCGCCTGCGCAGCACCAAGTGCTTCCTGGCTGGACGCCGCCGTCGCCAAGGCCTCATCTCTATCGGCCTGCGCGGCCACCAAGTCCCTCTTCAGGCGCGCAACCTCGCTCTCCAGTGATGATTTTTCAGTGATACTCTGGACGATAGCTTGGTCACGCGCCTCAGCCTGCTGTTCCAAGACACGCACTCTGCGCGCGTACTTGGCAACTTCGGCCTCCACCAACTGCTGCTTCTCCCGCGCAGCTTGGAGCTCATGCCCGCGCTTCATATAGGCGGTGTTGGCACTTGCTCTATTTTCGCTGAGCTCCGCCTGGAGTTTCTCAGCTCGTGCGCGAGCATCAGAAAGGTTCCAGGCAGCCACCTTAGCCTCTTGCTGGGCTGCCACAAGAGCATCGCGTACTTTAATATAATCGCGATGAAGCTCTTGGGAGGCAGCAAAGAAAGCTGACCCAGCGAAAATGTGATCGTTGAGCAAGTCAGCGCGAGTGCGCTCCTCCTGATACCTCCTTTCAGTAGGAGGCACGGCATGAGCCCAGAAGTCCTCGCATACGCCCATGGATTGGAAGGAACTTTCTTCATTAATATTCCATCTCGGGCGATAAACGTGGTCACCATCCTACAAAACACAAGAAATGTTCTAAGTCATAAAACATACTTATATGGAGGTACGCGCAGCGGAGCAACAAATTAAAACATACCTGCGGGGATGAAGCAGAAAAGTCAGCGCCAGCCCCACCAGAAGTATGCGCTGCGAAGACTTGTGGCATCGCAGGGCTGGCGCGGTCTCCCAAGGAGCCCTCAGCTTGAGCCCCCTCATCCTCCTCATCTTCTTGAATAGGCCTCTTCTCCTGCGACCTGGGGGGCTCCAAACCAGCCTCGCGGAGAGGGCTGCGCGTAGGAGGAGGCGAGGGAGGTCTCGACGCCGCCAGTTCGGCGCGCAAAACGGCTTCCTGCTCTTTTGTAACCCCAATAAGGGGAGAATCAGCACTAGCAGGAGCAGGACCAGAACCAGCGGCGCCGCCAACGGCGCCAGGAGTGTCGCCAGCAACTTGTACGCCAGCTACAACTCCTATGAACAAATCAACAAGGAAAAATGGTTTATGACTGAATCCAAAAGAAAAATAAAGAAGACAAGTGTGCAAAACATACCTTGGCGCAATTCTGTTCGCGCGGCGAACATCGCCATAAAATTCATTCTACCCTTTTCAGAGGGTAGAACAGGGGACTCCGAAGCAGCCCCCGGCGCAGCCTCAGCACCTTGTGGCGCCTGTGGCTCATCTCCTACCGTCGCCGGTTCTGCAAACATTCAAAGGAGGAAAGGTTTAATAACAATTCAGCCAGATGAAGATAAATAAAGTATACCTGTTGCAGGCGCAGCACTGCTTCTCTCTTCAGCCGCGCGAAAGGAGGAGGCGACGCCACCATACCTCAAGTGGACAGGAGGTCTGCCCACCCTCACAGGCAGGGAAGCTAAAGAAACCTTTGTGGTAAACACTTGGGTTTCCTTAGGTCCCTTCGTTTGAGCATGGGGATGAGCGACATGGGTGTCATCTTTCTTCTGTTTCTTACTGGCCCCTGCGCCAGATTTCCCCTTAGCTTTGCGCTTTAGTAGGGGCACCTCCTCTTCCTCCTCCTCCTCTTCCGCGAGCTCTAGCTCGTAGTTTTCAAGCGCATCTACAAAAACAACCAACAGAACTGTTAATAAACTTGGGTATTCTAAAGGAATGAGCATAAGTGCGAAGGCTTACCAGGCGCGTCACTGTCAAAGTCAAATTCCAGATCCACTGGGATGAACATGTCATCGAAGCGATCTGGGAAACCAACTTCCCCAGCGCCAAGCGCGACGGAGCCACCCTCCACTTGTTCATCATAAGCGGCAAGGACATAATCCTTGGTGACTGCGCAAAAACAAATCAAGTGATATCAGCAAAAGAATTATGTTCGCGCAGAAAAAATAAATAAACCAATGAAATAAACTTACACAACCCGTCGACTTGGATAACGGGCTCAAGCGCGCTATCGGCCCAAAAGCTTACTCATGCCGACCCCAACCAGCGCCTCCTCGCAAATTTTCTTCGCGGGGGATGGTTCGGCGGTCAGTTTCTTAACCCAGGCGCCAGTTGGGTTCTTGAGGACACCCTCATCCGCAGGCGCAGAAGAGATAGAGCGCATGGTCATACGGATGGGGATCACACCAGCCCTTATGTAAAAGAACCTCTCAGACCAGTCATGAAGGCTCTTGAATGAAACAGTGGAGCACTTCACCTTCTGACTGCGAGGAATGAAAGAGATCCAATTGTCCTGGATCTTGGGCTTGTAAAAATATTGAAAGCGCCGAGGAGTGGGTTCCTCGCGCTGGGATTTGCACATGAACTCAAAGTGAGTCACGCGCACGAGTCCAAAAGGATGGACTTGGGATATATGAATCCCATAGAACTTCAGCAGTGCACCCACAAACCTTGTCATCGGGAGACGAAGGTTGCAGTGGGTGAAAAAGTGGCTATATAGGGAAATATAGCCGGCAGGCGGGTCCGCCGCCGTTTGCCCGGACCTAGGCAACATGCAGCCAAACAGGGTGGGAAAGCCCTGAGAGGCGATGAGGTTGTCGAGATCGGCCTGCTTCAATTTGCAGAGGATTTCATTCCACCTTTTGGTGGCCTTGGTCCTCCCTACTTCCTTCGATGTGGTCTCAACAACCCTCTTCCCTTTCCCCTTTTGCTTCAATGTCGACATCACCACAGATTTCACACGGCGTCTTCGAGAGGCAACAGAGGTGATTGAGGGGCTAGACGAGTCTGAACTATCAGACATACAACTGCAGCAGCAGATAATCGAGAAATCGAAAAGATGAAAACACTCAATTCAGAATATGAAAGGCAGAAACTCGAAAATTATCAACAATGAAGATGAAGATAAAAAATTTCCTAAGGGCCTCCTTTTATAGGCCCAGGAGAGAGAAATGTGGCAGCTGATCGGATTTCACGCGCCCCCACTCGCGGGTGCAAGCCAACGAGGGCGCGACACGTGTCCCTAACACTGTTGAGGGGACATAAAATTGTAACCGACCTGCCACGGAGCAGAGACGCGCCCCCACTCGCAGGTGCTAACCAATGCGAGCGCGACACGTGTTCAAGACAGCTGTGTGAGGGGACGTGAAAGGCAACTGTAGCACCTCGAGCACACGAAACGTCTGACATGTTTGCGGCGCACGTCACCACCAACTAACCACGTGTTCGACCCGTCGTTTTCAACCCTTCGTTTTCAACCAAATGGATAGAAATTCGCGCAACGATGGAAGCAACCAGGAAAACGACAAAACCCCGTTTAAAGACAAAAATCAGTAAGTCTAATATCCATCTTACCGCGCTCGCGCGAGATAAGACACACATTAGACTGGGAGGGCTTGAAGAGGTATGTACCCGCCTCAACACCGAGCAAGGCGGGTCAACCCACAAGATAAAGACATTATGAAGACACAAAGCCAAAACCTATACGCATGGCGCATACAAAACATCCTCAGGCATCATATGCCCAGGCACACATATGCTCGCGCATCACATATGCGCGCGGCGCATCAGCACGCGGCGCATATCACATGCTCGTGCATATCACATCTGCCCAGACACACATGCTCGCGCATCACATATGCGCGCAGCGCATCAGCGCGCGGCGCATATCACATGCTCATGCATATCACATCTGCGCATGAAATATCTGCGCGTGAGAATAAAGAGAAGACCTCGCGCATCCTCAGGATGGGCGCATATCACACGTGCGCATAATCAACCTCGTCCTTATCTCAATCAGGATTAGGGCAACCTTGATTGTGCACGTCAGACAACCTTCCAGAAGGCATCTTTTTAAGGAGAAAGAATATGCTGATGTTGAGAGCTGCCAAATGAAAGGTCGACAACTCAGCATGACACATGTGTTACCACGTGATTACAACCAACGAGAAAGCGCCAGGTGTCCCAGAGGACACGTGGCGCAGTGCGATTGGAGGAAGCCAACGAGGTTGAGCCCAACCGGTGGTAACCCTAGCACTATAAATACAGCATCAACTCCACTTTGATGGGACATTCATACTCAATCATTGACAGTTACAAGCAGTGATCACACATTCAATCATATTGAATCACATTCATTCACAGTCAGTTACATACAATCACACAGTCTCACAACCAAAGGGTATTGAGCAATTAAGCAAATACTCTTGAGATTCTCTGACACATTATTATCTTCTCCACAAATATACTGATTCTCACGCCGGAGGGTTACCCCAAAGAGGACCCCTCTGTCCCTTTCTGAGGGGTAAGTAACGGCGCTGTTCATTTTGTAGGTGGAAGAACACTGATCCAGAAGAACCGTCGGTGAAATAGTATAATCACACCCGAGGAAAGTAGATCTGCTACCAGTGAGTAGATCCACGTTTCTTCAGATGCGTATGAGATATATTTTTTTTTAAATCATAAAGTTTGTATAAAAATAATGAAAATATGATTTTGGGTGGGAGAATACTTTATCAATGCGAGGAGAAGACGTGTTTTTCAAGTATAAATACTTTAAACACAAAAGTATAGTTTAAAAAGTACGTGTACACTGAGAAATTGTATAAAAAGATATAATCAGTTTGTATAATAAATACAAGATAGTGAATTTTTTAAAAAATAAATGTGTATGGTGATAATAAAACGATACACGCATATGTTTTACAAACGAGATATACGATAAATAGCAAAGAGACGTACTTTACAACACATAAATGGTTTTAGTAAATCAAAATGTTTATATATGTATATGTTATAGTTAAAAAAAACGACTAAACGAGCATTAACGTTTTGAAAGTATGATTCGTAATAAAATATATAACATCTCTAATAAGTTATATAAATTATATATACATATATATTTATATATATATATATAGAAGAATATATAAAGAAAATGATTATTTATTAATCATAAACTTAAGTGAACCAAGAGTATTATGAGAACACATAATCGAAAATATGGGTTAGGTTCAAATAAAAAGTTTGATTTTCCTAAGAAGGCTAGGAAGGAGGGTATTTTAGTCTAACACTTAAATATTAAAACCCACTTAATTTAATTTCAAAAACTCACTTACATTAATTTCAAAAACCCACTTACATAAAACCCAATTACATATTTACTCTCTACAACCACCAACACTCCACCGCCCACTAAAATAATCTCAATCCTCTATATTCAAAATCAATTGACAAGATTAGTTCTTATCCTTCCTACAAAAACTATACTTCCTATTATAACCTAACCCTCAAAAATATAATTATATTATACATAAACACGAATTGTATATAAATGATTATTATGCTCTGAAAATAAATATATTGCTATATATATTTATAACTTGTTTGAAACAAGTGTGCTGGATCGAAAACCGGATTTTAAGACCGGCACAAAACTTATTACAATATAATAGTTACAACTTACAAAAATATTATTTCAAACGTAACACCAACGAGTCGTCACACCACACATTATAAAGTAAACAAGCCTGACTAGTTGGGTGAACATTGAACATGAAAAAACTTAAGTGTTGGGTAACGAACATTAGAACTAAATTGTCGCAACATATTTTAGAACGCGGAATAGGTCACCACAAAGTTTGAGGTTGCTAGCAAATATTGAACATACATTTTGAGCATACTTACCAAGTGAGTTCACGACTCCTTTACACTTTTAACTACTTTTATAACTTTGGGGGAGAAACATACTCAAGGTTATTTGTAAGTATATGAAAACTATTATGATATTCGGAAAACTATTCAATGCTCAATATATGTGATAATGGGTAATACAAAGCCTCAATGTTTTCGTGTTTACTAGTTGAGAAATATAAAACCTCAACGTTTCCGTTTCTACTAGTTGAGAAATACAAAGCCTCAACGTTTCCGTGTCTACTAGTCTCAATGTTTCCGTTTCTACTAGTTGAGAAATACAAAGCCTCGGCGTTTCCATTTCTACTACTTGAGAAATACGAAGCCTCAACGTTTTTGTGTCCACTAGTCGAGAAATACAAAGCCTCAATGTTTTCATTTTTATTCTTATAAGAGTTTACTAGTTAGAAAATGCAACGCTCTAATGTTTTCATTCTTATACAAATTGCTAAATTAGATTTCTTACACGGGATAATCTCAAAAAAGGTTTCAATTATCATATCACGTGTGTGTGTATGAACGTCTTCAACCTATTCGGATCGCTTACCATGTTAAATAAAAATTGTTCACACTTATACATGAGAACGTTATCGTTATTGCTACTGGTGCTTTTGGCAAGCAATTGATTTTCTGTTTAGGACCACCGGAACGTCGCCGTTATTGAATATTTTAAGAAATAGTATCTCTCAATATGGTCTTTGGAATATCTCTAATACTTGTATGACAAACATATTTCTATATATGGACACTAGATTTCTAGTAACGTTTTCAGCAAGAACGTTTTCGTATTATGAACACGCAAACCTTTTAAATCTTTTCTTTAGAAAACGGTTTACATTACGACCATAAAACCTGTGAACTCACCAACTTCATGTTGACATATTCAAGTATATTTTTCAGGTTAATATCTTAAGTGGTGGAATACAAGTAAGGACTCCACATGCATCAAAGGATACCACATTTTGAAGTATTTGATTGTATAACTTAAAGTGTTTTGAAATCCTATGATGTATTTTAAAGTAATTATGTTTTGTAAACGTTATTAAATAGTTGGTATCCTATATAAATGTTGGTTAGCTTATATCATATGCTTACGATATACATGACGTCATGCGTCTGTGATTCCGCTTTGACGGGGTGTGACATCTTTCATTATGTTTTTCGTTTTGGGGAGAATATATAAGAAATTATAAAAAGATTATGATTTCTGTTTGAATATATAAAAATACAAAAACATTGAAAATATATAAAAATTTGAGAAATTTGATCCGACCAAAATGGGAAATGAAGGTACATTGACTTAGCGTACCTAACACATGGATAAATTAGACTAAAAATTGTCGTAATCTCAAGTGTATGATAGGCTTGAGAAATCATATAAGTGCTGAAAAGATATAAACATAAATGTTTCCCAAATCTAGTGGTGCAACATCTTGATGCATAGTTAATGTCTGTTTTAAGTATCAAAAAGTTTAAAGATTGTTGTGTGTACATGCGTTCATTTTGCAAAGAAATTCAGCTTATTTTTCTTTTATTTTGCAGAGAAATTCAGGTTAATTTTCTCTTTATTTTTGCTTAATTCTTGGATCCTCTACGCGTGTAGAAATGCCGATCTGAGGGTTAAGACCTAAGTATTCTGCTATATTTTCTTGGTGTTTCGTATAAAGCCTTGGACTTTCTCCGCGCGATAATATGAGATTATCATAATTGATTGTTAAGGTCTTATACAACTTCAACCTATTTTATCTTTTTATTTTGATAAAATGGAATATTTTCTGCATGTAGTAATATCGATCTTACGCGAAAACTTTAACCTTCTACTTTATTGTTTTTTTTGTATGGGTCAAAGCTAATCATGTTAAGAAAGGTAAAATATATACATGTGAAATTCATTATATAAGATATAAAAATTGTGTTTAATAGGTGGGGTCCACAAATGATTTGTGCTTAATTGAACCTTAACAAGTATCGTAAAGCTATTGAAGGATTTGTGAAAAGTTTAAAGTGGGAAATTATATCTGCAATCATCGTTGGATTATGTGTATAATAAGGTCGAAATTGAAGTGTAGTCTAGGATGTTACTAGTCAATATGATCCCATGTCGTGATCTTTCTCACAAAAATAAGTGCTGCTTATTGTATTTTGATTTTATCTTTGATTTTTATTTCAATATTTGAAAAATTACAAAAATATTTTTGGTGTGTTTTGATATAAAGTTTGAAAATGACAAAAAAATTTAGTTGTGTTTTAGCTTATTTAAAAAAAATTCAAAAAGATTTTATTTCTGCTTTATTTTCGACCTCCAAGTTATGCGAATTTAAAATTGTTAAAATCTTAGATTTTACTGTCTTGATCAAAATTTTACCCACGTGATGTTAAGTTAATATTTATTGAATTTACTTCAAAATAAGGTTTTTGAAGGGTAATTTATGGTTTTTACAAGGGTTTGAATGGCAAATTCAATCATTCGCTATCATTGGTTGATTCATTCTCCGTGAATATTAATGAATGGATTCCATTCGCTAGTTAACTCTAGCAAATGTGCTTCACTCGCTTCCGTTACATATGTTGTTTCCATAGAGATGAGGACAGTAGCGAATGAGTGGTCATTTGCTAGTTCTTTAGCGAATGAGCCATTCATGATGCTGACATTTGTGCAAGGGTGAACCACATATATAAACAGGAAAGTAACAAATGACAGTTCATTCGCTATTCACTATTTTCCTCGATAATTTCACAGTTTAAAGGAACTCTCTCAAAAGATTTTCTAAACCCGATTTTTGTCGTATAATCATTTAGTTCCTCATCGTCTATCATTAACAGGTAGAATATAATCTTGATTGATGATTTAGTCGAGTTATTGAACTAATTTAATAGGATTTTAATGATAAAACCCTATCAGACCTAAAATGATTAAATTCACATTCAAAACTGAATTAAAATCAAATTAGGCAGTTATAGGTTTTATCAATGTTGTACAATGCGTTTGAATCATGTTTTGACGTTAATGGTTACTGTTTGAGGGTAAATCAAAATTTAAAATACATCTTGACTTTCTAGGTTCATATGAATTTTGACTTTGATCATTGAGTCGATGAACACATTCGTAATAAATATCCTTTCATGTTCATTCGCTATCTATGTGTTTTCATTTGTTGATTTTGTAACGAATGAACCCTATTCGTTATGAGAGTTAGCGAATGATCTCATTCGTTAGTTTTGCTCTAGCGTATGAGGTTTCTTTCAAAATATTCTGTAGCGAATGTGACATTGATGTGGCATGTTTAGCGAATGAGTCCATTCGCTAGTTATATTTTGCAAATGTGACATGTTTCCATTTTTTATACATTTTATGTGTAGTGAATGAGAACTTGTTGTTCATTTTCAAGAATATTATAAGTTTTAACATGCTCATTTGTGCAGATAATGGCCGAACCACAACATGTTAATGTTCCCGAGGGTGAAAAAGATCAACCTATAGTTCCAGAGACTCGGATTATTCAAGGTCAACAAATCGAGCAACCCGTTGCTAATCCCGAGCCCCAAGAAGATCAAGAGGAAGAAGAACAAGATGGTAATCGTTGGGTGGCTGACAAGAAACACAACATTGTGGCTTTCTTGGGTTAGAATTTCTTTGGTAGAGCAATGTTTGGAGATATTATCATGTTTCTACATAAATCGAGGATCTATCGTGCTATTTCTACTAATATTCCAGTGTATTATGGTATCATAACACCATTCTGGGAGACAACTTGACATGTTCCTGGCGAGAATCATATTGTTGTTATTGTTCAAGGAAAGGAGATAGTGATTAATGTGAAGCTGATTAGAGAAGTGTTGGGATTTGATGATAATGATAACTTTGTTTATGAGTTTGACAAGGAACTAATCAAGGGTTTGTTCCGAAGGGCAAAGTATAATGGTGATCTCAACAAGTCTAAGTACAATAAGGCCCATCTATGCGAGCAATACAGGTATTTGTTGCATGTGTTGATTCATTGCTTAGGAGGTCGTAGAGGAGCTTTTGATCAATGCAGAATCATGCTGCAATCTGCATTTTTCGCTTTGGTGCTCAACAAGCCTTTCAACTTTTCTAAGATGGTGTTTTATCGCCTTAAAGAAAACTGCACAACAAAAACACACAAGTTCTTGATGTTTTCGCGTTTTCTACAAATGATCATCAATCATTTAAAGCCGGATTTGGTTAGATACCCTGAGAGTGAAGCTGATATTATTCCTCTCGAGCACATGAATGAAGATACAATGCGAAGAATTCAAGTGTACTGGGTTCAGACTGAACACACTAAGCCGAAGTATAAGAGGTTGATTGGGCATCTAGCTAGTGAATTATACCAAGATCCGCCTATTGATCGTTCGATTCACAACGATTCAAATTCAGAATGTGAAGGTGGTGAAGGTTAGGGTGGTGGTGGTAATGATGATGGTGGACATGATGGTCCAGGTTGTGATGATGATGTTGTGGCACGGGCACGTAAAGCAAAGGGTAAGGCTATTGTAGTTGAGAAGCCTAACCCAAAAAGGACCGGACGAGGATCTGGTGTATTTATTCAGGAGTCACAACAACAAGTTCAAAGAATTAAGGTGTTTACTCCTGCAACTATTGTGTCTATTCCATTAGGTTCTACTCCTTCAACTCCGGTTGTTTCTACTTCTACAAGTACTCCAGTGGTTACACTTGTTAGGACTTCAGATCCGAGATTTCCTTCAATTCCGAGACTTGTGCTACAACTTGTTCAAGCTTCAATGTCTATGTCTTCTCCTCAACAGACTCTGGCTACAACGAGTCCTACTGTGTTTGGTGGAACAGTGCAGAGACCAACATATTCATTTATTTTGTTTAATAGACCACAAGGCCCAATGCGGCTTATTCATCTGAATTTTTATAATCTGCCAGTACAACATCAAATGTTTTACCTGATGAATTTGGTGCATCTTCAAGAAAATCATAGGAATGTTGATCATCAATTTCAAGAAAGTATGCTTGTAGATCAAAGGCAGATGATACGGGGTCTACAGTTTTTAAAGAGAGAAAATAGTGAACTGAGAGCTCTGGTGGCTGTAGGTCCCTGGAATGGATCGCAACAGGAGATATCACAAACTCTAAGGGTGTGGAATCCCCTTAGTGATTGATTACGAGTATTAACGCAAACAAGAATAAGAGACAGCAATTAAAAAAACGATTGCTTGTATTGAATGATAACACAGTATCTGTCAATGCACGAAAATAGCACTTCACAAGTTCTACGGCTGGAATGAACAACTTACTAAACCCTTGGTAGAAGATATGCTATATACTACATATCTTAGCCTATTACATAAAAGTTGAAGTTATCACAACTTCGCGTAACCCATAGGTTCGCCTATATCCATCCCATAAAAACAACATAAACAAAACACATTGTTTATTATAGACAAGCCTAACAATAAACCTATGAATTAATGACACACTAAAATGCACCAACAGACTCCCCCTTATCAGTAGCTTTATTTATTTCCTGTTTTTCTTCAATATGCAATTACACCATCTTCATTCAAGCAAACGATCCCGCATGCACTCCATATCTCACACACACCGAGACAACCCTTTAGTACTTCTTCCCTTCTGACTTCCATGCAGGAATGTAAAAGATCTTGATATCATGAAGTACCTAAAAATCATACTTAGAAAGATTTACCAAGTGCATAGGATCATACACTCTCAAAAGCTCTTGCTCGCCCTCATCTTCCATCACCGCCTCGGCCGTTTCACTATCAACGCCCTATAACTTCATATTCTTTAACACATCTTGAGGCATCGGCTTGATCAATATTGTCTTCAAGCATCTAATAGGTTTGTATTTTACCATCATCCATGGTCTCCCGTTAGATGTAACTCCTCTTTCAACATCTTCAACTTACTTACCCTTCTGAGGCTTGAGCATAGTAAACTTCTTCTCTTTCACCACTTCACTCCAAATCATCTTCCTGACCCAATCAGCAAAATTAACTTACGCCTGTTGATCGAGTTCATCCTAGCCAAGTCCTTTACGTCAGATTCAGGTAAAGTATTGAATGATCTCAAGTACCTAGGAAAGTACTTAATCCCATCATATTTTTTCAACAAAAACAACTTCAATTTTTCATCATATATCCAACTGATAATGCTCTTCCTGGACTAACTCAAACCCTTGATCTTATAAGATTTCTTGTACATGGGTAGGACAGATGGCTTATTTCATTTCACAAACCAGATAGCGCACCCTTCTTTCCAGTTAAGTTGCTCTTCCCATTCAGTCTCATCCACTTCCTCATTAACCAACCTAAAAAAATTATTTAAGTCCACTAATTCAAAACAATTAGGATTAACCCAAACTTGCTCATGAATAGAAGACGGTATAACATTTAAGTCCACTAAAAAATCTTATTTAAGTCCACTAGTCACTGATAAGTCTCTTAGTACGCCTTAGCAACTTGTATTGTTCTGCCTCAGAGATTATATTATTGACTAGAACTTAATAGTTGAATCATGCAATGTATTCTCAGGGCAAATTTCACGATCGTCGGGTTCATTCATAATTAAAGATATAATCCCTCTTAATAGTATTGTAGATCCCAACAGTTTGTTTATTTCATTTTCAATATCGTGTAGTAACTGAATGTAATAGTTAGTGTGTAGATGCTATTTTGGACTCCACTTATCTTAAGAACATTGCATCGTTATACAAATTGTGTGTTTTATTATTTTTTGTCCGGTTGTCGGTATGGTTCGACTCGCTAGCTTGACCTAATTCTCATGTACTCGTTCATACGATCTTCATACAAAGCCCTCCATATGTAAGTCTCTGGCATTACGAATCATGCCCAAGTATATACCAGCCCTGACACTAGGAAATCCCGTTCTATTTTTATAGTTATTCAATGAGTATATGTAACATTAGCAATGGCTAGGCCCGGATAGTCACGCCATGGCTCTGGACCCTCTCTTATCAGGAAAAGGGTCTGGCTGCTACGCGACTCGTGAAGTATTAGAATGCAATTAAATGTTTCAGCAGCCACGTATTCCTGGGCGGGTAACTGAAACCAACTGTTTTTGGGTGCATCTTGAACCGTATCATAAAATTCAAAATGGTTACGGGCCCTCTCAAAATATCTCAACTACTCCATATTTAATCTTGATATATCCACCAATATCGGTTCGTGTCCATCTCATTCTTCATGGCAACCCTAACATCCCCCACCTTTTTTGACCCATTCCTAAGCCCTCAGCAATTCCCCGAAAACCACAGTTACCGTCTGCCTTTACGTCTTTAATTTTTGAGATGCATGAGTAACTCTAGGTGGGAACGACGTGTTTATACCTCTTTACCACTGCAACGCCCTTTGCATCAACCACTAAAGGAAAATCGATGTCAGCTCCGGTCTCTTGTTTCTTAGGCAGCTGCTTTGATGGTTTAGGAGGGGGCTTCTTAAACTGTGACTGGGACTGTGATTGCGAACGCTACAAGAATGAGGGGGTTTCGTTAATGTTCAATGAGGACGAATGGGTGAATGAGGAAAGGATATACAAGCTGTGTCTCGTGGGCTCGGCTTTTTTTAATTGCTGGCTTAGGTTTGGAAGCCCCCGAGGGTCCTCACGTTTCTCAGGCTCTTTTTTATTTGAGTTTCCGGGAAGAACATACCAAATCTTCTTTAAAAGACTTTTTTTTCTATTTTTTATCTTTTCGTATCAAAACCGTTTGCTTAAGCTCTTCTAGTTCTGCCTTGAAGCCTGGTTCTTCTTTCTGTGCGACCACAGGAACGAAATCAAGCTTCCTCCAAAATGGGTCTATCGATTTTAGTGGAAGAGGTGTGCATGTATCATGGTGTTTCTACAGCTCACATGTACACGGCAACCCCATAGACGTTCATGTAGATCCGGACTTGATCATCTTTTGTTACTTGCCGTACTCCTTTTCAAGTAGCGTAAGAGCCAATCGACACCTTATAATGTAGCATGTAAAACATCTGCAGGTTATGGTCCTTCTTCAGCTTAACAAGGGAGGTTTCAAAGGCTCCTCCTTGGCTTCAACAACCTCAAGGGCATAAGTCGCAACTACGTAGAGTGTGTTATTGGGCCTATTAAGGTGCCTTTTCAAGTTCGCGTGCTAACTTTCAACTCGATTTATTGTAGTCTTGCCAAAGTTTAATCGGTCATCCATCCAGCAAGATCAAATTTCCCTTGTATGGCATCAACCAGTTATCATGAATATAGTCATAGACCTTTGAAAAAGAAAGAAACATAAACTTATGAAATTTACTAATAGACTATCGGTAACTGTATATGTATGAAAGACTTACGTTGTTTTCCATGTTGGGCTAACGCTCCTTGCAACATCCCGCAGTTATATTCGTAATCATCGAATGTGGAAGACTCACACAGTACCGTCCACGAGAGAGTGAAATCTTCCCTTATTTCGCTCTGATACTGACTTTTCCACCTTTTCTATATATTCTCCCGTATGTGCCACATGCATAGGTTTTTGGTTGCATAAGGGAAGACTTTGTCACACACATTCATCAGGGCTAGGTCTCTGTCCGTGATTATGGCGCGCGGCTAAATAGATCCCCGAGCATACCTTTGAGCCGCTCAAGGGCCCATGCGAAGTCTGGTTGGCATTCCCTAGATATAGTCGGGTGCGCGATACAGAATGACTTCGATGTCAACGTCACACCAACAAACTGAACAAACGGCCACCTGTACATGTTGATGTTGTACGTCGTGTCAATCAACAACAAATGGGGGAACGCACGCCACATTTTAAATGACCTATCATGACAGAAGAAAACATCCTCCGTGTGGGTGGTGGAAGGGTTCTCTCGTGTGTGATACACGAACCCATTATTATGCAGGAAGTTTTCAAATACCTGCATCTGGTTTAATAGGACGTTAATATATTTTTTTTAAACATTCGTTTTAAGAAGTCAAATTCAAAATGTGAACCTGCATGGGGTCTTGCCGACTTTATTTTCCTTTTTCAACTTGTCTTTAAAATTTTATATGTCCTTCTCAATACAATACAATACAGCAGCTTTTGAGAAACCGTTTACATAACAGCGAAAAAATTTTAAACCTTTTACATAACAGCGAAAAAAAATTTTCAGCTGCACGCCCTCCGTGTGTAACCTCGCAACCAAATCAACCTCCTCCTCGGACATTCTCCTGAGATACGCGTGCCCTTCCTTAAAGAGGAATGGATCGTGGTTGTGCGTCTCGTTTACTACCTGTAGCTTCCAACAATCACCTCCCCGATCGTACCCCTTTTAGCTTAAATGGATAGCCCTATCCGTGGCGGTGTACCGTATCCTGACAGTTGATTTAATCTTCGCAGGTTGGACAACAACAACACAGCGTTAGCTTACGGTACACCGCCACGGATAGGGCTATCCATTTATCCGTGGCTAATTTGGTCAACGAAAACCTGAGAAGATTAAATCATCTATCAGCGTACGGTACACCGCCACGGATAGGGCTATCCGTGGCTAATTTGGTCAACGGCAACCTGCGAAGATTAAATCATCAGTCAGCGTACGGTACATCACCACAGATAAGACTATCCATAACAGTGTATAGGGTGTGAGGTGCGTATAGTAGGACCCAAGAGAAAAAAAAACTGCTGCCAATAATTATACATGCCCCGATCCTTAATTCGTCGATAGAGTTCTTTTCTTTTTTCTATTTTACAAGGATTGTTTAAAATAATGTATTCTCACTTCTCTTTTTTCCATTTTGCAAGGATTGTTTAAAATAATGTATACTCACAATATTTTCCTCTTTATTACGATATTCTAGAGTACTCATCCTCGAATCTTCTACCTGTTTCTTGTTTCTACAAGCTCCCATCTCCCAGAACATTCAAGAAATTCTTCACAAATACGCATAACAAGATCTCCAGCTTACCACCTATATATAACGACTAAATTCTATCAATTAAGCAATCACAATAGAACCAACAAAGCAACATAACAAGCATCATCTGATCGTTACATCATGGGCACGATTCTACCATTTCCAATTTTGTTTCTCTTCATCACCACACAATGTTCCGGATCATTGTTATCATTGCTCGACCCTCAACCCGATCCACTCGGAACCAGTTTATTATCCGATATCATGAGGTCCGACATATTCACAAACCCGTTTAAGGAACTAGAGCAGATTCCATTCGGGATCGAGCGGGACGATGAAGTGATCGTGTCGCCCGCAAGAGTAGACTGGAAGGAGACAAGTGACAGTCACGTGATCACAATGGACGTACCAGGAATGAAGAAGGAAGAGTTGAAGATAGAGGTTGAGGAGAATAGGGTTTTGAGGGTTAGTGGTGAGAGGAAGAGGGAGAAGGAGGAGAAGAAAAAGGGTGATCATTGGCACCGGTGCGAACGGTCTTACGGTAAGTTTTGGAGGCAGTTTCGGTTGCCGGAGAATGTGGATTTGGATAAGGTGAATGCGAAGCTAGAAGATGGCGTGTTGAGGGTTGTTATTGGGAAGTTGGCCCCGGATAGGGTTAAGGGGTCCAAGGTGGTGAATATTGGTGGTGGAGAACAGGCGCCGGAGGTATCTGCGGCGGAGACCAAGTCGGAACTTTGATTGAGTGTTCGACTTCTGCTGGAAGAATGCCGAATGGTGAGCCTGTTGTTGAGTGAGACGGTTGTAATGAAAGTATAATGAACTCTTAAATTTAAATCAAATTCCCCAATACTATTGTTTAAATCAAAAATACGCATGTTAGCTATACACTTTTAATGCCAACAAGCTATAGTTTACAAGTTATATGCTTTACTTGCCAACTAGGAGGTGAAATTATAATGCAATACTGGTTAGGCCTTGATTCGAACTGCGGTTTGTAACCAGTTAGTGAGCTTCTCCGCTGAAACCAGTTAAAATCGATCCGGTTAAAAACCGGTTTCAAACATACTAAATCCTTTTACTTAAAAACAAAGTTTCTAAACCCAACCGGTTAAAGCTATAATTTAGTTTTGACTAGCTACAACTATATCCCATTTTGTTTCCAAACTAATCCGGTTTTAACTTAAAACCGGGTTAAAGCTATAATTTCGTTTTGACTAGCTACAACTACATCCCATTTTGTTTCCAAACTGATCCGGTTTTAACTCAAAACCGGTTTGGAGCGCCACTAAGAAATTACCCGTTGATCATTGGTTTGTTCAATGTTTCCAGGAACATGTAACCTTGTACCGAAGTTTTTAATTTATATATATTATTAAAAAATATGATCAAATACATTTTATTCTTAACATGAAAATAGTGAGACCAATTTGCTGTTGTTATTAGGTTTATATTTATAGGTATTTGCTGTTAATTTTTGTTCGTATTCTCAAATTTTCGATTATGAGACGTTATAAGTATTTGCTGATTTACATTTTGTTGTTATTATTAGATTTTTTCTTTAGTTGTTATAAGTATTTGCTGGTATTTGTTATTATTATTTTGCTCTAGATTTTGATTCTTTTGTTGTAAATTTTAAGTTTTTTCTTTGTTATTATAAATCATTATTTATGTAGATTGGTATTGTAGTTAGTATCGTTTCTTACGTTCTTATTTTTTATAAGTTAATATTATTCCTTATGTTCTCATGATAAAATTAAAATGTACGTAAACTTTTCCTATATATTTATATTAAATTTTATAGTAAACCAACTAAATGCTGGCCTCAAATCACATACAGGGCTTTGCGAGTGTTAAGGGTCCAGTTTCGGTGGAGGCACACATTTTTATTTTATTTCATTTGCATATATAACAATTTATTAAAATATTAATAAGTAATATTGGATCAAAAATATATTAATAAATAACTAATAATTTAGCAACTTTTCTGTTTGTGTTTAAATTGCTAGTGGCTATTTATAAGAGGGGCCTGTCGGTCAAATCGGTTTGGTCATGACCAGACATTGTCACATTGGTCATTGTTAGATATGTGTAACGAAGCGGCTAAGGGGTATTTTTGGAGGGAACATCACCCTGCGGCGATAAGAGGGGCGACAGAGGGGGGAGGGGGCGAATATTTGTCGCCGTGAGTGTTTAGTGGGTTAATATTATTATATTTAGTGTGTGTGTGTAATATATATATATGTGTGTGTGTGTGCGCGCGCGCGCACGTCTGTGTGTGTATGTGATGTGTAATGGGGCTATAACACTACTACATACTTAAAATGAAAATTGTTCCTCTACTGACGTGGTGTCACATGTTGAAAATCGCCCTCATTTGATGATCCTCCACTACACATAGCCTTATGCGAGGACTTCAAGTACGTGACAGTTGGACACGAATAATGAGAGAGAAATGAATGGCTCGAAGAAGGATTTAAGACAGTGAGATCACAAATGACGAAAATGGTTGTCAAATGAACTGGAATATCCTATTATGGAAGATACATACCACTTTCCCTTCAAGCTCACAACCACAAACCCTGCCATCCTGAGGTACATACCACTTTCCCTTCAAGCTCACAACCACGAATTTTCCTGTATAGCCCAAACAAATAAACTAATCAAGCTCAACCCTTCAAATGAATTCGGAAATTGTTTTAATAGTTATCTTATAAATATTACCTTCATGAATCAAACTCAATCCTTCAAATGAGTTTCCCAATTAAATTGCCCTTGTTCATCAAATAGATTTCTCCAAATCTTCGGCTAGATTGCGCGAAATGCTCTTTGTCAAATTATTATTAACATACCAATCAATACTTAACTATCAGATCCACAATCATAAAAATACCCAAAATACCCTTTGTCAAAATCTAGAGTCTTTGACCCGTATCTTCACAACTACAGCCCGTGTAGAATCTGAGCAGGGGTATTTTTGGAGGGAACATCACCCTGCGGCCGAAACTATCAGCTGCATGAATCTTTCACAAGCCTGAAACAATCTGGCTGTAATTATATTTCCAAATATGTTGTAATCAAATAAACTGCAGGTTTACAGGTCAAACTGATAATTTCCAACACTCCCTTGACTTAAAAAGTCGTAACAGAATTGCAATTATCTAGGCCAGTTTTTCACTGGGCTAAAACAGAACAGTGTTAAAACAAATTATATGATATAGGCAGTGGGTCGAAGCCCAGGTCTGGATCGGAGTCAGGATTCACAGGAAAAATGGGTGAATTAAGATACATTTAAACACAAATCATATGATATCTTTTTACTGTTGTTACAACCTATAAGTCTTAATTCTTTACAAATATGATTTACATAACAAAGTACAAACAAGAGCCAAAATCAACACAAGCCATTGTTATCCAGACATGCTCGAAAGCTCGTCAATACTCAACGGCCGAGCAATCCCATGAACAACCAAACTCTTCGACACGAACAAATCCGGTGCAGTAATTGCCACCCCATTAACACACACCACCTGATCAGAACTTTTCAAACTCTCAGTCACATCCAAATGTTTCCCAGGAGCCAACGTGGACAACGATCCGCCTAACACCAACTCTTTAAAACTATACCTCTTTACAACAACATGAACCCTCATAAACCTATCCAACAACGGCGAAGACATAGCATTTAGTGCCACGTTCGGAGGCGTAAAAACCGTCACCGAATCAATATCCGGAAAATCTTTAACAATCCCATCAGTCACCGACTTCAACCCGATAGCAAACGCCATGAATCCGGACGAAACCAAAACCCTAATCATTTTTTCCCATTCATGTTTAATATTAACGAACCCACGAGTAATACCCGCTTCACAAAACCCTAAATTTATACGTTCTTGATGACGATCAAATGAAGCGAAAGAACCCGATACTCCATGCATTGTAACAAACTGATCAAGAAACAAATCCGGATGAGTGAGCAACACGTTGTTGATTTCAAGAACTTGTTTTTTGTAATCGGTTTTGGTGATGGAAACGGTTTGGTGTTGGAATAAAGTTGGTAAGCATGTTTTCAAGGGTTTGTTTAATAGTTGTTGCATGGTGAGTTTTGTGGGTAGTATGTGGTAAGCAAGAAGGTGTTTGATCATGTGCGGTGGGATTGAGAGGTTGGAGATTGCGGAGTCGGGTACGGCGAAGATGGTAATTTGTGGTGTTTGTGAGAAGAGTTCTGGTGAGATGTGGAGGAAGTTGGCTATGAAGTTGAAGCCGTGTGATCGGAGGAGTTTGGAGGCGGTGGGAGTGTAATTGAGTGAGGGTGGATGGTGGTGGTGGTGGTGGTGGCGGAGGGTGGTGGTGAGTATGACGGCGAGAAGGATGGAGGCGGAGGTGAAGAATACGCCTTTCCCCATTTGTGTTGATGTGTTGAGAGAATTATATTTACAGAATGAACTATGAAGAATATTAACGCGGTTTTATTGCTGGTTTTATTTATCATATCGGTTAGGTTATTTAACTTTAATATGTTACTCAAAAGGATTAAAATTTAGATGACGTTTAGTGAATTGAGAAAAAAAAATAACAATAACACTCGATTTAACTCAGACGTTATATTATTCAATTTATTTGTGATATATCTCCATCTTATTGTTACTATAAACATATATAAATTAATAGACGGACTGAATATGAAATTTATAAACCTAGCAAAATGAAGTGGGGTAGGGTCGTAATTGTCCAACTTGTCGAGTTTGTCTCACATGTTGTGGCAGCATAAATAATAAGCCATGTCGCATTGGCGGAACCACAATATATTTGCATGGAAGCGGATATTTATATGGGTCATTTTTCAATCACTTTGGCGATTTTTTTATTTTAGAGGTAAAATGTCTGCAGTTTGCAGACCACATCTGCTATCTGTAGCAGAAGAGGTGGACCAAACATCTGCAGTATGCAACAGGAATACTGTTTGTTTTTTAACGTTTGTAAACTTCATTATACCTAAACTTTCTACAAGCTTTCTAGAACCAAAACTAATAATAATTGAACAAGTAGATCAAACTTTAAAGTAAACTATAAGTAAACATTTTGAAAATAAAAACAAAGACACAAGCTTCAATAATATCATCAAAATGCTTGCCTATTATTCCAAGACACAAGCTTAAGGAGAGGCAGGGGGAGTGTCGGTGGCGGAGGTGCAGGGGAGCGGCGGCACTGGGGATGACCGGTAGAGGCAGCAGCAGTGCTGGGGAAGGCCTGAGGAGGCGGCGGCGACGCCGAGGAAGGCGGTGGAGGTGACGGCGGAGGTGTGACGGGCTGGAGGAGAGGGGTTATGGGAGTTGGTGCGGCGCCGGCAGTGGAGGTCGCGGGGGTGCGGCGCCGGCTGTGGAGGATATGGTAATGGAGGAGATGAAAGGGAAGAGATGGTAGAATGAAAGGGGGCTAGGGTTTTGAATGAGATAAAAGATGCAGAAAACTTGAAAAGAGGAAGGTCCATGTATTCTAGAATAAGAAGGCGCGAAGACGTTTTTTAATGAAATGTTTTCAGAAAAACAAACAGTCTTGAAGCTTAAAAGTCTGTGTGGCACAGACATAAAATGCCAGGAAGATCTTCAGACACAAACACCACCTGAATAACAAATCTTTTCAGTTTGATCCGGTTCGGATTGGTTCGGGTTACCTAAAGGATCTTAAAATTAAATTTTTATATATTCAACAAAGTAAGCTAAACATCACTACAAATGCTTAATGAAATTTAAAATCCAATATATCTAAACTCGTCTACACTCCACACATACGAAACTATTTTTTTAATTTAAAGTTAATAACTTGTATAATTTTGCAAACCGCAGTCCCTAATCCCTAATTAATCAAATAATTAAAATGATAAAATTAACCATCAAATGAGTGATTCACTTAATAACTTACCTTAAACGGATATTTGGTTGGAATTCCGCTGATGAAAGGATCTACCACTGGCGAAGGATCAATGATCGACAGTGGGTCTGAGCCTGCTGTCGCTACTCACTTTCTTTTTCTCAATTGTAGATGGATTTTTATTATTATTATAGCAATGTTTAAACCTTTAAAAGCATGGATTAAGAACTTAAGACCTAAAAGTAAGGGCCTTAAGCTAATGGTCATTAGGCTAGTAAGATTAAAACCATTTGACTAATCATAATGGTTTTAACATTTTGATATCGGTAATTATATAAGTTTTATTGAAAAACTTTAAGGATAATTTCATGAAAGTCGGTTTCTAAAGCCTAAGGATAATTGTAAAATTTTATGAGGGCACTCGAAATTTTGACATATCATTGAAGCATAATTGTTTTTGTTTGTTTATTACATAATTATTTAATAGTATTTTGATAAAAGGAAAAATTAGTTCATCTTCATCTAAATAACCTAAAAATAAAATCAAAGAAGAAAAAAAATTTTAAGTCATTCATGTTGCTTATCCTTCCCATAATCAGTACTCGCAGTTGAAAAAATTGCACAAAGATTATGCATGGTGGAAACCATACGTGGCATGCAGAACTTTAAAATGCTTCAAAAGACACAACTATTCACCTACTTTGTTCGCATTCATCCTTATCTTTTGATGATCACTCACGGGTATAGCTTAACATGAATTCTCTAAATTATTAAAAACTAAGAACGCAAAATGTACGCTAATTATAACTTAATTTTCTTTTTCTAATAAGTAATAACTATTATATGTTATGGCTTTTTTTCTTTTCTTTTTTTATTATTTACAATAAGAGCAAATCCAGTAAAAAGAAAATAGAGAGAAGAAGAAATGATAATGCTATTAAGCGAAAATTATTAAATATCACATTTATTGTAGATTTATATCACTAGAAAGGTGAGTGCTGACCGATTGACCACTTCATTGCGCATGAGAAAAACAAACAAAAATCACCCGCTATAAAAACTCTCCCATACATTCATCCAACTTTAACACGTCCGTCTTTACTCCAACACTCTCACTCCATATAAAATTTCATTTTCCAAATTTCTTGAGCATCATTTAAAAATGTATCATTGTTGATCTTCTATATTTACACCAACCACATCGGGTAAACAGATTGTTTCATAATGTCGAATGTTGTGACGACAATATTCATATTAAAAGAGGTGATAAAGAAAACATTAGTCATATTTAAATAAGACTGGCATGCATGAATAAGTACTATCCCTTGTAATCTTGTATGGTTGGTCAGTTTTGTTGGAATAATTGATTATAATTATCATCTTCTTGATCGTGGGTTAATTGCGGTCCTGACGGAAAAATGGCATTATGAAACCCACGTACCATTTCGTAAAGCAACTGTAGCACACTTTATACGCACCGAAGACTTATATTTTCATAGTTACGATAACATATGGGCTCTAGCATGTGAATTCTGGTCCATGCCTACATTTGCAATATATACACCGGACCGCTGATGATTTTTGCAGACGAGAGTCCCGCCTTGCTTAGATTTCTATACAAAGATGCTAATACGACAATGCCCAAACTTAGTCGTCCACATTGTTCTAAATCTTCTAGATGATTTAGAAAGGACAAATTTATAAAATTGTTTGAGGTATCACAAAAGAATGAACTCCCACATAAATAAAGGATGACACAACGTCCATGTTATGTTAACTCCCGTACATGTGGGTTCTGAGACATTGTGGATTTTATTTTTCAAGGACAATGGTTGACTTAATCAAGTTACCGCTTAGATCTCCAGATGCATCATGAACGACAATATCTAACAAATTTGTATCCTTTGTCTTCATTCATCGGGATCAATTGGTGCCTCTACACCAGAAACAACCGGACCCTTTACCCATAAATTCCGTAGAATAGTATCATCTTCTAATGTTAAATTCGTATCACCAAATGGTAGGTGAAACATGTGGTTTTCAAAACGCCATCTTTCCACCAAGGTCGTGACTAACCCACAATCAAGAAGGCGGTAATTACAATAAGTAATTCCACCAAAATCGGCCAACCGTACAAGAGATAGAACATGGTCATACATCTCATTCTTTATTTAAATATGTCCAAAATTTTTTATCACCCCTTTTAATATCAAGATCATCGTCATGGAATTCGACATTTTGAAACAACCTATTTGCTCAATGTGATTAGCTTAAATATAAACGATCATCAAATTTAAGTGATGCTCAAGATGTTTAGAAAATATAGGTTTAGATGGATGATCAAAGGATTAGATGAATGGTGAGAGTTTAAGTTGGAGTAAAGATGTTTGTGTTAAAGTTGGATGCATGAATGGAGAGTGATAGTTGATAAATATAGGGGAAGGTTTTTATTTTTTCCTAATGGCCAATGAAGTGGCTAACCGATCAACCCTCTCTTTTCTAGTGATATAAAATTAAAATAAGTATAATTTTAAACAAATTTGGGTTAATTGCATTTGTAGGATTATATGGTTTATTTTAATTAGTAGGAACATAAGAACCTATGTTTGAAACCCAAATGAAACAAAGCCTCTTTTCTATTTACAAAGTTTATTTTTAGGGTGCACATTTTAGGGTGGTTAATTATCATTACTTCTTGTCTTTTTGTTTTCTTTTTACCGGATTTGCTCTTAATTATAAATTAAAAAAAAAACCCTTAAAACATATATATGGTTTATTTTAATATATAAAACATAACTACCTGTGATGGTGTGAATATATAAAAAGTAAGAATATTAGTATCGTATCATTTTAATGCGGTTATTTATTCTTCTCCTATAGATATTAACGTAGTTGTTAGAATAAGAAAATTAAATTATTGTTAACATACATTTTGCATTTTTAGTTTCTAACAATATGGAGAATTATGGTTAAACTGTTGAGTCGGAACATTTAGAAGGAAGATTGAAATTTTCTCAACCTCCTCAGAAAATGACTAAGTATGAAACTCAACCAAGCTTGGACCTTCAAGCATGGAGTTTTACTACATCGAGCATGATATCTTACACTCGTAAGA
The DNA here is from genome assembly GCF_021521415.1 of Bidens hawaiensis. Classification (NCBI taxonomy): domain Eukaryota; kingdom Viridiplantae; phylum Streptophyta; class Magnoliopsida; order Asterales; family Asteraceae; genus Bidens; species Bidens hawaiensis. The sequence goes on from NW_027491733.1 coordinate 497,203, forward strand.
TTATCTTCTTGAATTCTTCTAAGTGTTAAAAGTTTCAAGCAAGCTACACTCCGTCAAGCAAGGATGTTTTTCATCATGCACAGTTTGCTGTTCAAGCAAGCACTTGATCTATCCAGCTTAAACCAAGTTGTAGGAGCATTTTGGTGGGTCGAGCATGGATACAATAAAGGATTATCTCAATATGTTCTAAGAAAAGCTTCGATCATGGTTCAATCTCGAGCAAGTTTCAGTACCCGAGTATACTGGAATTGTTTTCAATAAATCCTAAAAAGGAAAGATTAAAGAGACCTAAAAAAGCATGCTTACTCATGGAATTTTTTCAAGTAAAGTTGAAATATGCCATAGAGATTGAATTCTAATATGAATGCATATTTTGCTTGTTATATGAAGGGGACTTCTGCTTTATTAAAGAGCATATAAAAGCAAAGGAAAGATCCAAGATTGCATATATTTTTCACATAAGCTTTCAAAATGTGCGCCACGTGGTTTTTGTCAGAAAGAACGACGAGAGCCATTTGAAGTTATACTAACCAAATCAAACCCACGCACTAAAACAGGCGTAAACTATTTCGATTTTCATATACTCAATTATAACAAATGAAAAAGAAAACCACATTGTAGTGCGTATTAAACGGAAGATAAAACCCAAAATATATAACGTGTTTGGTTAATTAGTTAGTTAAATGTGGGTTAATTAAATAAATAATAAATACTAATACAAAGAAAAATAATAAAAAGAAAAGCTACTATTAAGGATGACAATGGGTCAGGTTTAGGACAAGTTTAGGCATTCACAAACTCATATCCGGTTAATAAAATCCATTCGAAACACGTTGGATATTTTTATGGTAATTGCCCCTCAGGTATCAGGTATACCCGTCGGGTTTCGGGTATACTGGATAGTTGAGCAAAAATACCTGTCTGGCATATTCATCCCAAAGCCCGTCAGGTATTTACCGGGTTTTAATCGTTGATGTAGATTACATTTCTAAATCACTTCACTATATACAAAATTTAAGAACTAAACACATGAAATATTATGTAATATGTATTAGAAACAATAGATTGTAAAGAGAAACTATGGTATATATTGTAAAGAAACAATAGATTGTAAAGAGACAATCTATTGTAGAGAAACAATAGATTATATATTAGAAACAATAGATTGTAAAGAGAAACTATGGTATATATTGATCATGATATTATTTACATTATATAGTTACAAGAATAAGAAACTTTAAATCTTATCATCAATGGTAGTTAATACATAGTCAAAGCAATTGATTAGGGGTTTGGTTAGGTAATAATGAGTTGTTTCATAACACCCCCCCCCCCCCCCCCAAATCATATTACCACTCATTAACTTTAACAACATAGTTCCGGATAATGTTAATCGGTACTTCCCAACCTAGAGAATAATAATACTTCTGGATCAGTTTTGCTACCCTTTTAAAAACCTTTCTAAGAAAACCAATGGAAACTTAATCAAGGGAAAAATAGTGCAACGTGTATAATGATCCCCCTCAAACAAATAAATGTCTTTCAGTATGTAGAATCTGACCTGTTCTGACTGTTTGGCTGATCTTTCTAAGAAAACCAGTGGGACAAAACTTAATCAAGGGAAAAATAGTGCAATGTGTATAATGATCCCCCTCAAACAAATAAATGTCTTTCAATATGTAGAATCTGACCTGTTCTGACTGTTTGGCTTGATCTTTGATGTAGTAATCTCTTATTCAAACTCTGTAAGGTGCTCTGTCTTCATGTAGTCGTCTTGTCCTTCTTCAGCATCTATGAGTTGCATGCTAGTTGTACTTGTTGGATGATGCAAACATTCTTAACCGATATCGTATATTCTTGAACGTTCACCATGATTTGGTAATGTTGTAGATTGCTTGATGGCAGAAAAATATTGTGTCATCGTATGTGAACACACAAGGTAACTATATATGATCATATTTTAAATTAATCAAATATATGTGCATCATAAGAATGCCCAACTAGATGAGACTTATCATTATAATTAATGAAGATATAAGCCTCATGTCCTGCAAATATATCGTAAGTACATCTTGTGTATGAACTTATATTTCACTTACACATATACAAAGAATGCAATATCATCTTAGATATATTAGTGAATCGTTCGTGTTTAGGTACGACACTTCTCGACCAAGTACTTCTTCGCCCTTTTTATGAGACATTGAAGATCATTGTGTTTATTTCGCACGAATAAACTTTGTGCATAGTAAAATTATGCTAACATCTTCTGGATAGTTTGATTGATGGGAAAGTATACAATTACACGTATACTCGAACTCTATGTCGAAGTATAATTACATTGTGTAAATATATATATGCTCGAACTTCCGGTCGAGCAATAGGATGTGTGCATGTTTTATTTATTTAAAAAATTCACTCTTTAGTAGTTCTGTAATTTCTCTCGATGATTTTTAAATCAACACTATAAACTGTGATTTTCATTGATTACATCTGTTGGTGTAGCATATGCAAATATTTCATCAACACGTGTTTTGTTTTGGTTCCATGTTGTACAATTTTATAAATAAATTATAGAGATCTCATTTATATTTGATACCAGTGTTTATTCTAGAACTTTATATTCCTCATCTGAGGTATTTTCATTTATTCTAGAAATCGTATTAGTCTCTTTTGAGACATCTTCCTCTTCTGAGGTCTTATTATATTTTAGAAATGAAATAATCTCTTCTAAGATATTGACCTCTTCTAGGGTCTTATCAATAACATCTTCGGGATCTTTTGTATGTAACCTCTTGTATGATTTAGCAACTGCATTATTCTGCTCATTTGGTTTTCGTGGGTATTTTCTTAGAACCTATTTTTCTTAAACGTTTACTTTGTAATGTAATATATCTTAGACTACTTTAATTCGAGCAGTTTGTGTTTTTGAATGCATCTACTAATTCATTTGCTATTTGCTGCAAATGTATTCTCTCTTTTGGACTTCAAATATGAGTTGATCACTTAGGGGATCAAAATTTTATAGATGCAATTAACGTTATTTATTGTCTTACCAGTCTTTATTTATACTATCCCCCCCCCCCCAAGACTAGTTATACTATCGTATTAAATTTGACAGTCAACATATTTTGCAACTCTTTTATGCGGTGTTGGTACATATACCGCACAACATAATATTTTCAAGTGAGACCGACTTGGTTAGCTTTGGTGACTAGTTATCTTGGGGGCTACTCGTGATTAGTTCAGTAATATCCCCTCATGTGGAGATGGAAATTTGCATCTCATTAAGAGTGGTTAGCGATTATCTATGATCGATTAACTGATCATTCAACTAAACTGCTTTATGTGTAAACATGAGCTACTGGATGTTCATCAATTATATTGATAGACATATAATAGTCATTTAAAAGCTTTGGGTGTGAATTCTCATATATGATTTAGATTGTAAACTAGAAAAATGTTACATTTTAGGTTGCTGAAAAACTAATATGAGTTGATTTAAAGATGCATTACCAAAAATGTATCGAACATGGTCCACAGGCGGATTAATAAGCATGTGTATGAGAGAGTCTTTGAAGAATACATGCTTTTAGAGGCGCTAAAGATTTATTTGCCTACACTATAGATATATGATAAGTGTTGAGGCTTTTTAAGTTACTTAAAAGATGCTTGTTGGCATTGTAGATTATTTAGCAGGGTTATGTTCAAATAAGAAGTTTGATTTTCCTAAGAAGGCTAGGAAGGAGGGTATTTTTGTCTTAACACTTTTATATCAAAACCCACTTACTTTAATTTCAAAACCCACTTACATTAATTTCAAAAACCCACTTACATAAAACCCACTTACATCTTCACTCATCTCCTACATCCACCACCACTTCACCACCCACCGCCACCACCTCGCCGGAAAAATCCGAAAAAACACAATGAAAAACACTATGAAAAACACAATGTAAAAAACACAATGGAAAAAAACACTACAAAAAAAACACAATGATAAAAACACAATAAAAAACACAATTGTATGACACAATGTAAAAAACACAATGGAAAAAACACAATGAAAAAATACTATTGTATAACACAATTTTGTAAAATACAATTTGTAAAAAACCCACTATTTTTTAAAAAAATTTTATATTACAATATGGTACTCATATAAAAGATAAAAAGACACTCGTTATTATGGTGAATTTGTTTTTCAATAAAAACGTAGTAATAAAAAGTTATGGACGTTTTAAAATGATGGGGGGAATTTGGCATATGCCTTGCATGTGGAGAGAGAAAATCAACAAATGTGTTATTCCTTTTACACCCTTCATCTTATGTTCATACTTGATTTCCTCCTAAACTAATCTCAACCCTTTATTTCAAAATTAATTGACAAAATTACTTTTTATCCTTCCTACAAAAACTGTAATTCTTATTATAACCCAACCATATATATATATATATATATATATATATAAAGCATAATTGTGATTGGTCAAAATATATGATGTAAGTCTAACTCATAAATAACTTACAACAATACTAGTTAAGTCATTTAAGTAACATCTCATAAATAAAATAACTAGATGTAACAGATTCATTAAAGCAATCATTAATTAACAAATCAATCCTTTTATAAATTGCATTATTAATAAACCAACTTTTGAAAATAAAATTATATTATAACAACAAATATGCCCATTATGACAAAGAATAATACTTATGTCATTATATTGGCTCAATTTAAGATCTGCATCTCTATTTCATAACAAAAAAATAATTTTATTTTTATTTTTTTAGCCAAAACCAATCAAAATGAAATAAGCTAATCAATTTTGTTTATTTTGGTATACCAAGCACTGCTCAAATGCTTAATTCTAAGTTGGGTGAAAAATTTGGATGAAAAAAAATGTGTGGGTGATTTCAAAGCAGTCATAGGATATTGATTTAACTAATTGAAAGAAAGAAATACTACATGCATATCCTTAAAATTAATTTACTATTTGGAACAAGAACCTGCATGCAAACCAGCGGCCCTCTTCAATTATATGCATTTGTTGTTCGTTAAAAAAATAATAAATGTGTATATCTCATCTCAATCTTCACTTTTCTTTTACGATTTTTTATGTAGTCATTAACGATGTATGTAACCCAAAAATCAAACACTGAGAATATATATTTGGTACATAATAGCAAGACAATCGTTTGTGTGTTACCTAGGTGATGGTATAGATGCAAATGATATAGTTTTCGATGTCTTGTTGAGACGTGGGCTATCTAAAAACCAACGATGGCGTTGTTTGGTCTTGATTCTAAAAATAAACATAGATACAATAGAAGGTTGTAACCAAATATTGGCACCAACATCCCCACCCCATGATGAAGAATAACAAGGAGACTATTGTTAATCAAATAATATTTGTGGATAGAAATTTGAATGCTCCTTTTAAAGAAAACACGCTGATAACTTATTAGAAACAAGAGATTGAAGAGAGAAACTAAGGTATCTATTGATTATAATATTGTTTGCATTATATAGTTACAAGAATATAAAACTTCAATTCTTATCATCAATGATAGTTAACACATAGTCAATTTATGAGGTAATAATGAGTTGTCTCGTAACGCATTTTGTTTAAACAATACTACTAACAAAACAACATTTAAGGTTGGATTTGTGAGAGCATTCTCAATCCATTTTCTATCCATATCCATTTAATTACATTAAAATCACTATAGTTTCTCTCTCGTATTCAATTAAATAATACATTTTTATAACTTTATCATTATATTTTCTCTCTTATTCACTTACAATCATTTTCAAATTTAACTTTCTCGTATAACATTTTATCAATTCTCTATTCACAACCACTCCCAACCACATCCTATAATTTACAAACTTTCTTACATATTTTGTAGGACATGCGTTTGAATGCTCTGAGTAAATTAAAATGAAAACCATTTGGTCTTCCCATGAGCAAAAACCACCGGTTCTTCCACTCTTCCTCGACAAGCATTATATTGAATTTACTATTATTTTTATGTATACTATTATATATATTTAAAATAAATATGTAAACCAGATTAAGTTGGGTTACTCGGGTATGTAATTGGGTAAATGGGGGCAATATTATCAGATAATCGGGTCGGGTAACTAGGTATATTATAAATCCCATACCCGTCCCAAACCCATGAAAAATTTCAAAACTAATCTAAAACCCCTCCCATACCTTAATAAGACGGGTATTTCCCGTCCTAATTACGTCGGGTTTCATTACCATCGCTCGTTACTCTACATATGTTTTGTGTTTAATAAGAATATATAATTTATCAAAGTAAAATACATATTAAAACTGAAGTTTTGAAAACTGTGCTCATTTATATTGATCAAAGAGCATTCACAAGACTGTTGGGTGTGGGTGCCGTTTCATCTGCCAACTGTCTAGGTGGCAATCGGTGCAGCCGGCAAACACCATTTTCTTTAGAAAAGCACCGCTCAGCGGGGAAGATATGGTGGGAAATTCACCGCTCAAGCTGCAGCTCAAACTACGAATCTATAATGTTAATTTTACTATTTAATTTAGCACCTTAGCTCATTTTTGGTAAATAACTTATTTTAGTTAGTTTTTGTAAAATAACTAAATACATAGGTTTGTATAGCTTTTTTTTATGAACATACCGGTATAAATTTTAACGAAAACGGATTCGTTTTGAACAAAAATTATTGTTTTTTTTATTTCGTTAATGACTTTGACAAACTTTTTGACAAGTGTGGCGAAATATTCACATTTTCTACTTCCCGACAACGATGGGAACAAGAAATCTAATATTGTTTAATTTTATGTTTATACTTTTTTAAACATTAACGAATGTTTTCAATTAAATTTAGCTGTAATTTTTTAGCATTAAACTATTAATGAATGTAATTTTATTCTAATTTAATTTTTAATTTTAGTTATATAAATGTTATTTATTTATTTATTTGAAAATGATGAAAAGTAGTAAATTGGTGACCATTTCCATGGTGTTGTGAAATATAGTGGTGTGGAGTTGAATATAATGTGTCGCTGACGTGACAATATAAAATGAGGAGCAACATGACATGTGCACCATTTAGTCTAATAGTGCTCTATAATGAAGTGAGAGAGATCTTTAAAATTTTTTAAAGGGTTATAAGTGATTGTGAGTGAATTAGAGAAAATTTTAAAAAGCTGAGTAAATTTGGAGAAACACCATTCATCTTCTACTTATATTTTAATATATTTGAAAGTGGTTGCGAGTGAAGGAGAGAAAAAACATAAGATGCAAAAAATATTTTTTAATTGTATTTGAGAGGGAAAATGTAGTGTTTTTTTAGTGTAATTATAGAAACAGAGAAACCGCTAGGAATGCTCTAAGAGCATTCTCAAGCGATCCTCTATCCCCATCTCTATAATTATACTAAAAAATACAACAAATATGTCTTCTATTTAATTAAATAATATTTTTTTTCGTACTTTAATCGTTACAGTTTTATCTCTCTATCCTATGATTTATAAAAAAACACTACATTTTCTCCAAATTTACAAAAAATTACTATCTTTTCTCTCTCAACCTTATAATTTACACTCATAACCACTCAAAAACTCACTCTGTAATTTACAAACTCTCATCACAAAAATTTAGGGAACCGGATGAGAATGCTCCCACTCCCTATCTTCAAACAAAAAATTACACTAAAACTGACTTTATTTTCTCTCTTTATTTCAATTAAATAATACTTTTTATACCTTTTATCATTACATTTTCTTTTTCCTTTACTCACAACCACTTTCAAAATATATTAAAAAATTATAGGGGATGAAAAGTAAACTTTGAAATATACAGAAAAATCACTACGTTTTCCAAAATATAAAAACTCTTCACTCACAACAACCTGAATCACTCTCTAAATTATAAAAACACCCTTTACAAAATATAAGGGGTTGGATGAGAATGCTCTAAGAGCATTCCTAACTCGTTCCCTCTCCTCTACTCACAACCACTCATAAACATAACATATAGTTTACAAACCTTACTCACATAAATATAGGGAATAGAATGAGAATGCTCTAAAGCTTTATCTAATAAATGGCTTTGCGGGTTTGTTGAAGCCTGAATATTTAAGTTATCGAGGGACGATGCTCGTGTTCGAATCCTAGAAGACACCTGTTAAGGTTTTTTATTATAAAAAAGACACCCGTTATGATTTTTATTTTTATTTATATTTTGGGTGGATGATGCTCATGTTCGAATCCTAGAAGACCCTGCTTTCAGTTTTTTATTTTGAGTTTTTTACAACGTTGGTTATTTGACAATTTCAATCTATTAAATTTGATAATTTAGTTAAATCTAACACAAAGTTTAATATTATTCTTAAATAAAGTAACTTGATTAACTGTGATTCATAAATAATGATTCATAGGTAAATTAATTGTCACACCCGGCCCTGAGCGGCGGAGACAGCCGGGCGCGCGCGAGTGGGGATTGATACTTAAGCACGGGCCATTGCAAAACATTCAAAGATTTTTATTGCGCATGAGAAGTTTAATACAAATACATTACATTGTTTAAGTATTACATAAAAACATCCAAGTACAAAAACTGAAGATTTTCTCGCCATATCCCCTTGCGCGGCGGGTAACCGTGCGCATCGAGGGGATAAAACCAAAATCTTCCAAAAAGCTTGTTTTAGATGTTCAGCGTGTGGTGCTCTAAGTGCGACTCCATGCGCTACCTAGTTATCTCCTGAAAGACACGTAAAAACATTTGAATCAGTATAAACTGAGTGAGTTCACAAGTTTTAGTAACTTGATAAATCGTATTGCATCATAATCTTGATACAAATCATTCTGAAACATAATTCTGGTAGCATCATTAAACACATGCTTGGTAAAACATAGTTATATCAACATATTCTGATAAAATCGTTCCGCGGGTTACGCGCGAACATTTCTGGGAACTGTGCTCGTCTGTGTAAGTGGCGCTGCCACTACGAGCTAAAATAACGTAATACCGTCCCGCGGGTTACGCGCAGACACTTCTGGAAAACTGTGCTCGTCTGTGTAAGTGGCGCTGCCACTACGAGCGAATATATGCTGTAATACCGTCCCGCGGGTTACGCGCGGACGTTGTGCCGGAAAACAAGGCGCTCGTCTGCGTAAGAGGAGCGACCTCTACGAACGGGCTCAAACCCATAGTACTGCCCCGTGCTAGGCACTCGTCTGTGTAAGAGGTGCGACCCCTACGAGTGGGCGGATCAAACCAGCAGTCCCTACCCTTAGAGTTCCAATGGTAAAGTGATCACTTACTCGAATCTGGTGCACTATCATCGAAAAACCATAGATAACTGTTCGCATTGTTCATCATGAAACATAACTTAAACACGTAATCGTTTGCTTAGCTTGTAAATATACCATGATAAAACATTATTTAAATACGTGTCCCTCGCCCCGAAAACAGTTTAAAATGGTGAAAACAGTGAAAATAGGGGCTGTGAGACTCACCTGTGGTTCTTGTTAAGGGATTAATCGAGATTCGGGTTTTCTTGGTGTTGGCCTCGGAATCGAAGGTCTAGAATACGATTAAATAACAAATATATATATTAAGATCAAGATATAAGGGTTGGAAAGTAGATCTCAAGGTTATAATCTCGGCTTACCTAGTAACAGGATCGGAGCTGGAAACAATGGATGCTTGGGAAAAGATTAGTGCAAGTTTGTAGTTCTTTGAAGTGTGTTTTGGGTGATAATTTAGGCTACAAATTTATAGGCAAACTCAAGGGAACATAATCCCTTGCTTTAGGGAATTGTAATCTTTTGAAATGATGATAAGGTATGGAAATTATTATTATTTATTAAAAAGAGTAGAAAAGTAGATTAAAGATTCTGATTTGATATGGACAGGACATGCAGGGCTGTGGTTGGTGAGAGTGGGTGGCTGGCAGTTGACTTTTACAGTTTGCTTTTTCAGTGCTTTAGACAGTGTACAGTAAAAAGTAGAAGTTTTCTGAAACACGCAACCGCCCTCTTTTGGGCGGGGACAATTTCCTTAAATCTGATTATTTTGACTAAGTGTTCTGCGCGTATAACTTGGTGCGCATAGCTTCCTGCGTGTAGAACATTTCTTTGCTGCGGGTAGGTGCGTAACCTTCTCGCAGTTAGGGACATTTGAGTTTCATTTGTAGATTCTCCAGGTGGTTTTGGTATTTCAACATAGTGATCAGTCATGTTGAAGTCAATTCCATCCTGGAGCTTCAGACAAACTAGCTCTCAACGTTCCCGCCATGCGGGTAGGTTAGTTCCCTTCCGCACGCGCATAAACGATGTAGGATGCACCCGCCTTAGCATCATGCGGGATGGTCAACCCATAGACAACATATCGTTTAAGTTACATGAAAACATAAGGCCAAAACGTTCACGCATGGCGCATATAACATATGCTCACGCTGGTTCTTAACATGGTGCGCTCGCGCAGGGCGCACATAACACATGCACGCGCTGACTAACATGGCGCGCTCGCGCAGGGCAAACATAAATGTCCGCGCTGATTCTAACATATTCTCGCGCCGGGCGCACATAATGTGCCCGCGCTGATTCTTAACATAGCGCGCTCGCGCAGGGCGCACATAACAAATGCACGCGCTGACTAACATGGCGCGCATAATATTTACAATCACCTAATTATTAGGTTGATTACTTAGTTTAAGGGGTTGGGAATTTACCGGGTGTCACATTCTCCCCTCGTTAAACGAATTTCGTCCCGAAATTTAGGAGACGTTGCTGGCAGAAGCCATATTCTGAAAGAGGTGTGGGTATTTTATGCGCATCTGATCTTCTCTTTCCCAAGTGAATTCAGGCCCACGCCTTGAGTTCCATTGAACTTTTACCAACTTGATTCTGCTTCTGCGCAACCTTTGTTCTTTCCAATTGGTTACTGCTATAGGCTCTTCTACGAAGTGCAGCTGTTTGTCAATATGAATTTCTTCCACCGGTAAAATCAACGTTTCGTCAGATAAACATTTCTTGAGGTTGGATACATGAAACGTATCATGAACTCCACTGAGTTCGGCGGGTAGACGGAGTTTATAAGCAACTGGACCGATCCTCTCCAGGATCTCAAAAGGTCCAATGTAGCGCGGATTTAGCTTTCCTCGCTTACCGAAACGGGGGACTCCCTTCCATGGAGAGACTTTCAAAAGTACTTTATCCCCTACTTGAAACTCCAACGGTTTCCTTCTCATATCAGCATAACTTTTCTGTCTGTCGCGTGCTGCCTTAAGGCGATCCCTTATCTGAAAAATCTTGTCTGTTGTTTCTTGGATCACTTCTGGACCAGTCATTTGCTTGTCGCCCACTTCAGCCCAACACAGTGGGGATCTACACTTGCGCCCATATAAAGCTACGAACGGCGCAGCCTTAATGCTTGTGTGATAACTGTTATTGTAAGAAAATTCAACCAACGGGAGGTGGGTATCCCAACTACCTCCAAAATCGATCGCGCACGCGCGCAGCATATCTTCCAATGTCTGGATTGTTCGCTCGCTTTGCCCATCCGTTTGAGGATGATAAGCTGTACTCATATCAAGGCGAGTACCTAGAGCTCCTTGTAACGATCTCCAAAACCTTGATGTAAACCGACTATCTCGATCAGAAATGATGGACACTGGGACTCCATGTTTTGAAACTACTTCTCGAATATATAGTCGGGCTAACCTTTCCATTTTATCAGTTTCTTTAATCGGCAGGAAGTGTGCTGACTTAGTTAGCCGATCTACAATAACCCATATCGTGTCATAACCCCCAGGTGTCCTTGGCAGTTTGGTGATGAAGTCCATAGAGATTTGTTCCCACTTCCACATGGGAATTTCTGGCTGTTGAAGCAACCCCGATGGTTTCTGGTATTCAGCCTTTACTTTTGAACACGTCAGGCACTTACTGACATACATCGCGATGGCGCCTTTAAGATTGGGCCACCAATACAGCGTTTTAACATCTTGGTACATCTTGTCTGCGCCAGGATGTACGGAATACCGCGTCTTGTGAGCTTCGTTTAATACCTGCTCGCGCAACCCTCCCTTGAGAGGGACCCATATGCGGTTGGCAAAATATCGAGTGTTGTTCCCTTTAAGTTCCAAATTCTTAACCATACCCCCAAGGCATTCGTTTTTAACAAACTCTGGTTTCAAGGCTTCTTGCTGAGCGTCTCGGATGCGGGTAGAGAGATCTGCGTGAATGGTCAACCTTAGAGCCTTGACTCGTAGCGTTTTTATTCGCTCCTTTCTGCTTAGCGCGTCTGCTACCACATTCGCTTTCCCCGGATGATACTTGATCTCGCAATCATAATCATTCAACAATTCAACCCATCTTCGTTGCCTCATGTTTAATTCCTTCTGATCGAATATATGTTGGAGGCTCTTATGATCCGTAAAGATTACACATTTCGTACCGTAGAGGTAATGGCGCCAAATCTTTAGCGCGAAGACAACAGCTCCAAGTTCTAAATCATGCGTTGTGTAGTTCTTCTCATTGGTCTTAAGTTGGCGCGAGGCATACGCTATAACTTTGTCTCGCTGCATAAGGACACATCCGAGTCCCTGGTGTGAAGCGTCGCAGTAAACAACGATGTCATCTGTCCCCTCGGGCAGGGATAAGATTGGCGCACTACATAACTTCTGTTTCAACATTTGAAATGCCGCTTCCTGATTCTTGCCCCAAATAAACGCCTTGTCTTTCTGAGTTAGCGCGGTCAGAGGTAGAGCTATCTTGGAGAAGTTCTCAATGAAGCGTCGATAGTAGCCAGCTAGTCCAAGGAATTGCCTCACCTCAGTTGGGGTTTTTGGCGCTTCCCAGTTTTCGATGGCTTTAACCTTAGAAGGATCGACGTGTATTCCTTTCTCGTTTACAACGTGACCGAGAAAGTGAACTTCTCTAAGCCAAAACTCGCACTTGGAAAACTTTGCATACAACTTTTCTTTCCTTAACAATTCTAAAATCATTCTCAGGTGTTGCTCATGCTCGGCCTTGGTTCGAGAGTAAATCAAAATATCATCTATAAACACAATCACAAACTTGTCCAAGTATGGTTTGCACACACGGTTCATCAGATCCATGAATATAGCCGGCGCATTAGTTAGCCCGAAAGGCATCACTAAGAACTCATAATGGCCATATCTGGTTCGGAAGGCTGTCTTTGGCGCGTCTTCCTCATGGACCCTAAGTTGGTGGTATCCTGACCGTAGATCTATCTTCGAATAATAACTGGATCCCTGCAACTGGTCAAATAAGTCGTCAATCCTCGGTAAGGGGTACCGATTCTTGACTGTCAGCTTGTTCAGCTCCCTGTAGTCAATACACATTCTGAACGAACCATCTTTCTTCTTTACAAACAGTACTGGAGCTCCCCAAGGTGAAAAGCTTGGGCGTATGAAACCCTTATCCAATAGTTCCTGTAACTGATTGGATAGCTCTTGCATCTCAAATGGAGCTAAGCGATAAGGCGCTCGAGCTACTGGCGCAGCTCCTGGGACCAAATCAATACGAAACTCGACTTGTCGCGGCGGCGGCAATCCGGGCAGATTTTCAGGAAAAACTTCTGGAAATTCGCGCACTACTGGTAAGTCTTCAATTCTTCGCTCATCTCCTTTCTCTACTACATGCGCCAGGAAGGCGTAGCACCCTTTCCTTAGGTACTTACGCGCCTTTAGGCATGAAATCAGTTTCGTCGCAACTCCCCTTCTTTCCCCTTGAATCATCAAAGTTTCTCCGTTCAACAGTGGAATCCGAACCTGTTTCTCATGACAAACAATCTCCGCGAGATTCTCGACCAACCAATCCATACCTACCACAATATCGAAACTTCCCAAATCTATTGGTAACAAGTTAATATTGAACTCATGACCTCCCATGACTAACACACATTGCTCCGTCCTTTCATTCGCGCATAACTGCCTACCATTGGCTAGTTCTATAGTATAAGGTTTGTCTAGCCTACTGGTCGCTAAGCCCAGGGAGTTTTTAAACTCATGGGATATAAAACTTAGGTCAGCGCCAGTATCAAATAAGACAGATGCATAATGACCGTTAAGCAAAAACGTACCGGTTACCACATTCGGCTCTTCCTTTGCTTCACCCGCGCCGATCACAAAAGCTCTCCCGCGAGCTTGGTTTCCTTTCTGTGGGCAATCCCGACTGAAGTGTCCAGGCTTCCCGCATGCGTAGCAGTTGTCATTGGCTCCAGCTTCTTTAGCACGGCAATTCACCGTCTTGTGTCCTGGTCTGCCACATTTGGCGCACGTGACGTTCGCGCATTCGCCTTCGTGGTGATACTTGCATTTGTTGCACCATGGGTAAGGCCCGCTGTATCCTTTCCTTGATGGTTCCGCGGCTTGAATCGCGTAAACCCTTGTGCTTTCCTGCTTCTTGGGCGGTGGCTGCTTGAAGTCTGATCCTCGGTGGGAGTTCCATTTCCTCTTGGAGTCAGAGGTTCGCTGCTCGTTCAAGCGGGTGGTCAACATACCCGCACGAACCGTATCCCTTGTAAGGGTGATGGCTCGCGCAACCGCCTCGTCAAAGGTCGGAGGTGCGGCGGCGTTGAGCGGGACCCTAACGACAGGAGGTAACCCAAAGATGTACCTCTCGATTTTCTTTTCTTCTGTGTTTGCCATGTCTGGCACCAGCTGGCAAAGCTCGTTGAAACGATTGGTGTAGGCATCGATATCTGTTCCTACCATGGTGTGGTTCCAGAATTCTTGTTGCAAGCTCTGAATTTCTGCGCGAGAGCAGAACTTTCTCATCAACATTTCTTTCAATTCTTCCCAGGTCTTGTGAAGAGCAACTTCTCGCCCCAAAGTCTTTACTTGGAGCTTCCACCAAGATGAAGCTGCTTCTTGGAACATGCAGGTCGCGTAAATGACCTTCTGGTTTTCACTACATCCGCTGATGGAGAGAACTGTCTCCATCTTGTCAATCCAATTGTAGAGCCCAATGGCTCCTTCGGTGCCTTTGAACGGCCAAGGCCTACAGGCCATGAATGTTTTATAGGAGCATCCTTTGTCCAAGGCTCCTGATTCGGGTTCTGGGGTCTCGTTCTCTTGGCGACCCTGACTAGATTCGGCCTTGCTGGCCTCATGCGTTGCAATCGCCTGCGCGATTATTTCTGCGAGCTCCTCGGGTGTCATGGTAATTCCCTTGGCTCTGGTTGGAGGCATTCTTTCATAAAAAGAAAATACAACAAACTTAGCGCATGTACTCAGAGCACATAATGTTCTTATCTCTAGACACTGTGACCCGTGTTCCTAAGTGCGTGTGTGATTTTTCTTTTGAAAATATTCTTTGAAAAATATTTCATGCGATTCCCCAAAGGTTATAGTCTAGGTTAAAAACTTCTTTTCCTAGTTCGCTATAACCAGTGCTCTGATACCAATCTGTCACACCCGGCCCTGAGCGGCGGAGACAGCCGGGCGCGCGCGAGTGGGGATTGATACTTAAGCACGGGCCATTGCAAAACATTCAAAGATTTTTATTGCGCATGAGAAGTTTAATACAAATACATTACATTGTTTAAGTATTACATAAAAACATCCAAGTACAAAAACTGAAGATTTTCTCGCCATATCCCCTTGCGCGGCGGGTAACCGTGCGCATCGAGGGGATAAAACCAAAATCTTCCAAAAAGCTTGTTTTAGATGTTCAGCGTGTGGTGCTCTAAGTGCGACTCCATGCGCTACCTAGTTATCTCCTGAAAGACACGTAAAAACATTTGAATCAGTATAAACTGAGTGAGTTCACAAGTTTTAGTAACTTGATAAATCGTATTGCATCATAATCTTGATACAAATCATTCTGAAACATAATTCTGGTAGCATCATTAAACACATGCTTGGTAAAACATAGTTATATCAACATATTCTGATAAAATCGTTCCGCGGGTTACGCGCGAACATTTCTGGGAACTGTGCTCGTCTGTGTAAGTGGCGCTGCCACTACGAGCTAAAATAACGTAATACCGTCCCGCGGGTTACGCGCAGACACTTCTGGAAAACTGTGCTCGTCTGTGTAAGTGGCGCTGCCACTACGAGCGAATATATGCTGTAATACCGTCCCGCGGGTTACGCGCGGACGTTGTGCCGGAAAACAAGGCGCTCGTCTGCGTAAGAGGAGCGACCTCTACGAACGGGCTCAAACCCATAGTACTGCCCCGTGCTAGGCACTCGTCTGTGTAAGAGGTGCGACCCCTACGAGTGGGCGGATCAAACCAGCAGTCCCTACCCTTAGAGTTCCAATGGTAAAGTGATCACTTACTCGAATCTGGTGCACTATCATCGAAAAACCATAGATAACTGTTCGCATTGTTCATCATGAAACATAACTTAAACACGTAATCGTTTGCTTAGCTTGTAAATATACCATGATAAAACATTATTTAAATACGTGTCCCTCGCCCCGAAAACAGTTTAAAATGGTGAAAACAGTGAAAATAGGGGCTGTGAGACTCACCTGTGGTTCTTGTTAAGGGATTAATCGAGATTCGGGTTTTCTTGGTGTTGGCCTCGGAATCGAAGGTCTAGAATACGATTAAATAACAAATATATATATTAAGATCAAGATATAAGGGTTGGAAAGTAGATCTCAAGGTTATAATCTCGGCTTACCTAGTAACAGGATCGGAGCTGGAAACAATGGATGCTTGGGAAAAGATTAGTGCAAGTTTGTAGTTCTTTGAAGTGTGTTTTGGGTGATAATTTAGGCTACAAATTTATAGGCAAACTCAAGGGAACATAATCCCTTGCTTTAGGGAATTGTAATCTTTTGAAATGATGATAAGGTATGGAAATTATTATTATTTATTAAAAAGAGTAGAAAAGTAGATTAAAGATTCTGATTTGATATGGACAGGACATGCAGGGCTGTGGTTGGTGAGAGTGGGTGGCTGGCAGTTGACTTTTACAGTTTGCTTTTTCAGTGCTTTAGACAGTGTACAGTAAAAAGTAGAAGTTTTCTGAAACACGCAACCGCCCTCTTTTGGGCGGGGACAATTTCCTTAAATCTGATTATTTTGACTAAGTGTTCTGCGCGTATAACTTGGTGCGCATAGCTTCCTGCGTGTAGAACATTTCTTTGCTGCGGGTAGGTGCGTAACCTTCTCGCAGTTAGGGACATTTGAGTTTCATTTGTAGATTCTCCAGGTGGTTTTGGTATTTCAACATAGTGATCAGTCATGTTGAAGTCAATTCCATCCTGGAGCTTCAGACAAACTAGCTCTCAACGTTCCCGCCATGCGGGTAGGTTAGTTCCCTTCCGCACGCGCATAAACGATGTAGGATGCACCCGCCTTAGCATCATGCGGGATGGTCAACCCATAGACAACATATCGTTTAAGTTACATGAAAACATAAGGCCAAAACGTTCACGCATGGCGCATATAACATATGCTCACGCTGGTTCTTAACATGGTGCGCTCGCGCAGGGCGCACATAACACATGCACGCGCTGACTAACATGGCGCGCTCGCGCAGGGCAAACATAAATGTCCGCGCTGATTCTAACATATTCTCGCGCCGGGCGCACATAATGTGCCCGCGCTGATTCTTAACATAGCGCGCTCGCGCAGGGCGCACATAACAAATGCACGCGCTGACTAACATGGCGCGCATAATATTTACAATCACCTAATTATTAGGTTGATTACTTAGTTTAAGGGGTTGGGAATTTACCGGGTGTCACATTAATACCAATTAGTTTTCGTAAGAATAATAATTAGTTTAATAAAAGAATATTCTAAGAATACGAATAGTTTTATCTGTGTACATTTTATTAAAGGCGCTTTCGTTTCTTTACGTACATTTTGTTATTTAGCTAAGTTATTTTTAAGACACAAAATATTAGTTATGTTATTCTTGTATTATTAAACTAAATACGTTAAACACAATGTTATTTAATGAACGGAATAGAAACCGATAGATTTCAGGCAATACCTCCGCCACAGCACACAAGTTTAAAGCACCCAGTCCTCATTAAATTTATTGTATAAAGGTTATTATATATTTTTTAATAAGACATTGCAATGAATAAAGTAAATAAAGGTAAATAGAATTAACATATCATTTCTATCAAGGGGTAGTGATACATACAAAAACAAAACTTTTAAACATTTGAGTTGAAAGGAAGAATTAGGTTAAAGTCCTATAAATAACAAGAATTAAAACCATTCACTGTTAAAAAAACACATCTTTTCTTTTGGAAATAGATGACTGAAAAATAAACAATTTGAATTTACTAAAATACTACTAAAAGTAATATATATTATTGCTTATTAAATGGTATACCCAAACTTAGGTATCCATGGGCATCACAGTATAATGATGTAGGGTCTACGTTCAGCCGTGATGTCATGGAGTTCAATTGTATGGTAGAATCATAGACGATGTGGATGTGTATTGTACGGAGTTTTTATGAGTATTTTATGTTATGTGACGTCACATAATAATAAGGGCGTTATAATAAAATGGTGTAATGGATAAAACCTATTTCAATCATTACCTCATTATTATTATTTTGTAATTTTTTTATTAATAATAAAACAACTAAAACTAACCCACCAATCAGTGAACATCTTCTTCCTTCCCCCCAACCCTCCCCCCCCCCCCCCCGGCCCTATCTGACACTTTGTGGGAACTGCCCCCGCTCCAAAACAGCCCATAGACCCCTGGGGCGGTGTTCCCGGTGCTATGGAACTTTTTGGGTGGGTATATCACCCACTACATTTGGTTTTATGGTTATCTTTCAATGATTTCCTTTTCAGTATTTCTCGATCAACTTGTATGGGTTTAAAGACGTATCTGTAGGGAGGCTTGAATTTCTTACACGATGCGCCCCAACACAAAATTTGTCGAGTCAGGTTCACTCTAAACAAATTCATTTGGTTGAACATTTTACCACATTTAGTTAAATCAGTCCAACTTGTGTCTACATGTTGTAAAGGTTCACTCTAAACAAATTCATTTGGTTGAACATTTTACCACATTTAGTTAAATCAGTCCAACTTGTGTCTACATGTTGTAAGCATGTATACCGCAAAAACATGTATCGTGCTTAGGTTCATATTTCTAACTTTCATATGCATGCCATTTAGTCGTGCCAAAATTTTGAATATCAACTATGACCAGTCAACCTATAACATGATACATTTAATCTATTAACATACATATACATGCTTTCTTGATTCTTATACACATGGTTTCTTTGTTTATATGGACTTGAGTTTAAATCTATAAAGTGATGTTGTCTTAATAAATTATAAACTAATATATTATCTTTTGAGCAAGCAAAGTATCGATTTTAAAAGGACAAGTAAAATGCATGGCTTTGATTCACTATTAATTATTAATGAATTAAGTATTTACCTTTCGCTAACCTTCTTTCGTAAGCAAACAAACCATCCTCGATCGATCTGGCCAGTATCATACTAATTGGTTATCATTGTAACTATTGTAACACTCTATTATACTAAGTAGTTACCATTGCAACTGTTGTAGCATTCTATTACGAAACTAACGTATTGTTTGTTATACAGAAAAAAGAGAATCTAGATAAAATGGATTATTACGAGGGAACGAAAAAACCATGTTAGTTAGTTAATGAAATGAAATAATCTACATTTACATCTACACTCTATAATAAAGGAAAACATTTTTGCCAGGTGTCATTCTAATATTCCTCAAGAAATCCCTTTTCCCGCTCGTTTGCCATCTTCCTTTCCACGGGTCTCAATAGCTTATTTTTTTGCCCTTCAACAACCTATTCCTATTTTTTTTTAGATTCCATATTCATTGAAGTAATTCAAACGAACCACTATCAATTTATAAGGGAAATCAGTCTTTGAGTATCCATTGGTAACGTAGATGATTGTGAAATCATTGATTTGATCTTAAATCAATTTTGTGGTGCACAAACCCTGATCAACCATTCACAGCCGCGGTTTGTAGTACACAAACCCTAATCAACCATTAACAGTTGCTCCGATTTGGGGCCAATACTGGTAAGATTCTCGATTTCTCTCTTCTTTGTCAACAATCGTGAATTTTCCCATGATTTGATCTATGATGTTTTATGTTTATGTTTGTTTAACTCTTCTGGTTTTATGATCGATTCTATTCTCTAAATAAACCGAGGTACACATTACTGTTCCTTTATTTTGATTATTCAGGTTGAAATTATTTATCTCGAATGAGTCGAATAAAAAACCCGGGGGGAGGGGGGGTCTAAGATTCCTTATTTTTACCTTCTTATAACTTTTGGGAAAAAAATTATAACTCATAATCTTGTGACTATCGTGACTTAACAACTTTTCTACTCATATAATAAGCAATCTCAAACAACTTTTTAACTTTTCAAAAAGTTTTATAACTTATATATAGCCTAAAATAAGCAAAATTCCGACACCCCCTTAGCTGACAGGGAAGGGGCCAAATGTTAAATTGTTTGTATTCATGGAAATGATTCTTGATTAATGCATTGACTATATAATATTTTGTATTCATAATAATCGTTTGTTTCGAGAATGAATCTTGCCTTCAAAGTTCAAATTGTGAATTTGTGCCTTTTATCTTAAATGGATATCATTTCAATTGATTCATACATATAATTACCCTACTAACTAATGTTATTTTTATGTGTCTGTTAATAGAAGAGGTAAACTTTAAAAAGAAGGTAGTAGTGAAAAGTGAAAACCATTGCGCGTTAATGAAAATGATCCAAGTCATGCTTCAAGTATAAATTGCTTTGCTTTCACAGCCGCATGTAAAAAGCCATTGGTTTACATTATCATATCTGAGTAAATGTCACAAGTAACCCTGAGATTGTATTAAAACAATTTTTAATTCATACTTTGAAGCAAATTAGTAACATGTGAAAGAACAAATGAATACCAGAGATAAAAGCATACAATAAGCTACTGCTTTGGATGTTATAGTCTTGAGCTACACCGCTTGCATCGCTATTGGATACTTTAAGATGGTTGAATCATCGTTGAAATGAATACTGTAATTATCTTTCACATTAACTTTTTTTTTTTTACTAATTGTATTAATTTGTTTATTCAAGTGTAATGATATTGAGCTTGATTTGGGAGACCACAAGCTTCTTCTTTATTTGACAGTGACACACATGGGGAGTATGCATTCAACTTTAGGGAGGTTTTACAATTACATGCTTTTGTACAATAGTGTTCTTCAATTATAAGAGAGGAATCATAGTGAGTCTCAAATTTTGTTATTTTTTAGTGTGTATAGAATATTTGATTTACTATGAGGTCGGTTCTACTAAATTGAAGATTGTGTGATCTCATATAGGTTACTTTTTGTCACGTTGGTCCTATTTTTGCCCTGCGTACTAGGTTTTTTTAAAAGGAATAGGCAATAAGAACAGGTGACGAAATTATTATGTTTAATGTGTTTTAACTAAGGCAAAAATGTAGGGATGAGCAAATGCTACCAGGCACCGATACCAAACCGGATACTTTCAATATCAATTCGTCACTAACTATTTGAGGTATTGGGATCGGTATAGTACCGATATTTTACAAATGTGCGGTACCGAATCGGTATCGTACCCAACATTTTCGGTACCGGTATCGATATCCATTTTTAGTATCGGTATTTTCGGGGAGATACTTTATTATCAAGTTGTATTAACTATAGCAAAATTAAAATTCATCTTCTTCAATTTTATGTATTTTAACTGTGGTTATGATGATAGATTATGCAGTTTTTATGATCGCTTTTATGCAACTTATATGCTCCAATTTATGAGCTTATATGCACAAGTTTTATACAGCTATTTTTTACTGCATTATACAATTTTATGTTTAGATTTTTTTCTTTTAATGTTTTAATGTTTGAATGCAACGTTTTTTGCATAATTTTATTTTATAACAAGCTAGAGTCTCAGATTGAAATGGGCGAAGATTGAAGATGATTGTAATAAAGTTTAGTTTATTTGTTTTCAATGTACAAGTAAACTCTTCTCTCCAAAAAATTGAATTAAGGTGCCAAAACAGGTTGCTATGGGTAAAATCGGATCAGCCCAATTGGTTTTACAAACGGATGTGTTTTGGTTACGTACTAAGGCTGAGGGGTGTGGGGGCTTTAATGGGGGCTCCAACCAATAATATTATGACGTGTGGCAGAGAGAGAAACTGGATAAGGGGGATGTTGGAGCCCCCGTTGGAGTCTCTGGCCCTGGTGTGGAGGGGCTCCAGCAGGGGCTCCAGCGAATTTTTTTTTTATTTTTTTATAAATATATTCAAACAACGTATTATTAAAAAAAACTCATAAATTATTAATAAAAAAATACATTAATATCTAAAAATAAAATAAAAATTAAAGTACTTAAAAAAACATTCTTCTTATTCTTCGGCTTGGTCTTCTTCGATCAACCTCTTTCGGATACGTTCCTTTTGCTTTTCCATTAGCATTTGATGACCACGGAGTGGCTTTCCGTTTCGTCCTCGGAGTCGAAGCCGGTCCCGACCCGTCCGTTGCAACTTGTTTTTTCCGGTGGACCCGTCTTTTTGGTCCCGTAGCTTCACCGTGTGATTCTTGTGTCTCCGGAACAACAAAGTTAGGAGACGGTTGTGTGTTGGATGGTTGAAAGCCGGATGATTCTTGCGGCTCCGAATAAAACATCGGTTGGTGCGGTGACGACCATAAATCATCGTCAAGATAATCTGAATCAAGGTTTGGGAACCAATTTCCAGCCATTTTTTTTAAAAAAAGTTGAGAAGATGAATTGATTTTGGGTGAAGGTTTGAAGTTTTGGTATAAAAATGGGTGAAATGGGGTATAATTATATAGGAAAAATATTTTTTTTTTTGTTTGCTCGGCTCCCAACGGTCAAAAAACTATCAAAAGTTGTGCAGCCCTCTCTCTTCTCCCGCTAACCGGCTCACGCCTGCATTGTTTTTCGCGTTAGCGCCCCGTTAGCGCCCCCGCTAGCGCCCTGGTGATGTGGTTTTAGCGCCTGGGGAAGCGAGCGGAGAGGCTCTAGCGCCCCCGTTGAAGCCCCACACCCCTCAGCCTAAATAATGAAAAAGGATATACCAAGAAACAAAAATGTGATGTTTTCTGTAAATTTGTACAGAAAGTCATTAATTGCGACCTTTTTGCAAAATAAATTTGATGACGTATTTAGAGATTTAGTTGACTTTTTTGTTCGTATAATGTTTGTAAAAAATTGGTTGAAGAGCTAACTAAAACAAGCTACATGATTGGTAAAGGAGATGCAACTGCATTTCTTTTCTTCTCTCTAAATTTTATTTTATGATGGTTAGTTTCACTACTTAAAATGAATTCTTCATTAATTTGTTTGTGATGTTAAGTTTAATTGGGTTTGTTTGGTTTCATGCTTTTAAAGGTTATCATTTTTAGTTTAAATTGGGTAGTTTGATTACAAGATTTTTCAAGACATTTTTTTTAAAATCCAGTATGCTACCAGATATGATGTAGCTAAAAGTAAATGAGAATTACAATAATTGAAGGGTACATTCTTAACAATTTTATTTTTATTATTACATGTAACATGGCATTTATTATAAGAATTTTTTTACATATTTTGTTATTATATCTTTTTAATTGTTTAACTCGTGTACTACACGGGTACCTAACCTAGTTATTACATAAAGAAGTGAAGAGCATATACCACCAAAACCATTTCATCACCCACCACTGTTTTTTTTTCCTTTTTTTTTAGTTCTATTTTCCCTTCACCCAAACTTAATATCACCACCACTACATGGTCGTCACCAGCACATCACTTCTTGACCACCACTATCACCGTCACCATTGACACCGCCAACATCACCACCACCATCATCATCACCATCGTTGTTATTGTACCCACCGCCACCACCACTGCCGCTACCTCATCCCACCCTCACCACGACATCGACGCCACCGCCACTGTGACATTGTGATAGGCTGGTGTATTTTATCACTAGGATAGTGCTTGTGCTACACATAAGTATAACATATTTAAAACGTAATATATATGTGTATATTGTAAATTTAGTAAAATGCAAATGTAATATTTATATAAAAAGGGATACCTTTACATAAATTATGAGACATTAAATTGTTACTTTAATTCAAATACAAAACCATATAAATACTAACAAAGATAAATAAAAAGTTAAAACATCTTTATAACTTATAACATGAGAACAAAAAACACATATTAATTGAAAGTTAATCGTCTAATTAAATCAACATCCAAAATGTCATGTCTCATACACAATAACTAAAATATAACAAAAATAAACATTGTATAAATTTCAACATAGATACATTAGAAAAAAATAAACAATTAGTGATAAGGAAATTAATTAATAAAAAGAAAAACTTTACATAGACATAATTGAAGAAAGCATACCTTAATAGTGTTTATGTTATCCAAAGCAATTTGGAACCAGTAAAATGCCAAAAACTATGAATACCACACCTCAAATTAGTTAAAAATTCATTCAATACCTCAATATATATCCTAAATTACTGCAAAATTAATAATAATGAAACCCGTATTTGAATTAGTTACAAATTAAATATTTTGTTAATTAGATTGCATATATAAGTTGTTTTAAAAGGTTTTGATTTTAATAATTTCTATAAATAATTTTGAATGAATAGTAATGAAAGTTTTCATTCTATTTTGAGAAATATTTATTTTATGGTGAAACCTTTAAAAACTTAATGAGTTAGTCAAACCTATAAAATAGACATGTATTTCAAAAATTTAAGAGTTTTAAAAGAGCATTTAAACAATTTATAAGATATAAACATTTGTTTCTAAATTTATAAAGTTAATTTATTAGGTGTTTAAACTTTTAAACTTAACATATTTAAATAAAGTCAGCTACTATAAAATGAAAGGTTTAAAAATTTTAAAATGAATTATGATTTATTTTTTTGTGTGTATTGATTGATAAATGCACATTAAATCATTTACTATTGTTTGACTAATATTATACGAAATAAAGGAATGTGTTAAATATAATAAACTAATATTTTTATTATTATAATAGTTAAATTCCTATCCATATATAATAAGATTTTTAAATTTTAAATTGATAGGTCATAAAAATAAATTAATATTAGTGAAACTTGGAAAAAGGCGTATTAGGAACAAAAAATCACAATACATAAACATAATTTTAAGTAACAGACATTAAACATCATATCGATTAACGGATAATTTATAAAAAATCATATTTTTAAACCCTAAATAGATTAAAACATAAATCGATTAATAGTAATAGATTAAATATCAAATCTATTAACCGTTAGTATAAAAAATCATGCAGTTAAACCCTAAATCTAATAACAGTGAATCAATTTGACGTTGTTCTTCAAAAAAATCAATTAAACACTAAAATATAAATCATACCTGATAATTGCAAATGATGAGCATATTTGATGTTGTTTGATTATGAAACCGACATATCATGAAGAACCGGTTATAGATGAGGCGAAATGGTTACAAACGATGAACAAATTTGAACGAAGCATGTGCCTTTTAAAGAAGAAACGATGAACAATTTAAACCTAGTAAATATAATAAGTTTTTTTTAATTCTAACAATAATTAGAATAATTAATATCATAATTACATTAATAAGTTACAAAAATATAAAAGTCAATATCATTGATTAAAATTCTATTGTGAATATGTGGAAATTGAATTTATGAAAGGTTAATGACATGGAAGCCTATGTGAACAAAATTGTATTGTTTTAATATAGTAGTTAGATTAGATTATATTTGTCTTTTATTCCTTCATCTTTCTCTTATCTACCAAACAATATAATGTAATTATTCATTACATTTTCGTAGGTCAACAAAACATGATAATGGAGTAATTATGCATTTCATTTAGCATTCGTTTCATTTTCTCAACCATTTCATTCCCTCGTCATTTCAACATACCTTAGTTACTTTATCAATTTTCTTTCCCGAAAATAAAATAACTTTATCATTTAACATATTAAAATGAGAAGACAAAACCAAAAACAATAACAATTACCTACTAGTCGTAATTAATAAAAATATTTTCTGGATGAAGCTTACAGTTTATTTTAAAATATATCAATAAGAATATAATAATTATTTTAAAATGTATGCTGTGACAAATGTATGAGTAACTTTCGTACAGCTTTTGGATTCGAATCTAGCTTCGTAGCTTACAAGTTGGTTTAACAATCCCGTTTATTAATAAGGTATTACGAGTCTTGTAAATATTTCGGTTCGGATTCTTACAAAAAACGATCAAACAAACAAACAAACACGAAGGTTATATATTTCCACCATTCTGATCACATATTATTTTGATATAAATATGTTTTTTAGATGATACAATTCATTGTTATATTATAGATACATAGAAACAAATGTGAAAGGAGAAATTATAAAAATTTCAAATGACTCTACGAAATTAAAAAAAAACTAACTATGAGCATTTTATATTATAATAATATTTTAAGCTAAGGCTTCATGAACCGTATATTAAAAAATATATGAAATAAAAAAACTAAAGGAATTATAAAATTAAATAATTTAGTTTTAGAAATGATATATTCTATTAATCTATGAGCATTTTATATTATAATAATATTTTAAGCCTTAACAATAATTTAACTTTTTATTATTATTTTACTATTATTTAATTAATAGTTTATCACTAATATGAGAATTATATCATTTATGAAGCACAGATTTTAACGGTATAATTTTTATCCAGAATACAATTATTTTAGCGTATTAAAATAATAACGAAATGGAAATAATATAATATTAACGGGTTTCGTAAAACTTAACAAATATGAAAAGAAAATTAGTTTTTAGATGAAAATGGATGAAATTTAATTGATAATTAATTTTATTTAACTTAAAATAATTTTTATTTAATTTATAATAATTTAACAATTTAATTTGGTTTATCTAATAAATAAAAATGGTTTTAAAAAGGCAATTTGGAAATAAATAATCCCAACTTTTGTGTATTGGCTGATAATAATCCCAACTTTAAAAAGCACTACCAATGGTCCCAATTTTCAACTATTTTTGTCTCTGTGGTCCTCCATTAAAAAACTCTTAACGCCGTTATCTTTTTTCCCAAGTTTCAAACCGATGTTTTAGGGCTTTTGATCAGAAGAACGATACGATCTGACTAATGTAAAATTTATCTCGAAACGGTAATTCAAATGACTTGATTTTTGTTAATTGGAAATTCAAACACCTGAATTGAAACATTGTTTCGTCGCTTGGATCACAGTTTCGTGATAAGTTTTACATCGGTCGAATCGTATCGTTCTTCCGATCAAAAACCCTAAAACATCGGTTTGAAACTAGGGAAAAAACATAACGGCGTTAAGTGTTTTTTAACGGAGGACCATTGAGACAAAAATAGTTGAAAGTTGAGACCACTGATAGTGATTTTTAAAGTTGGGATTATTATCGGCCAATACACAAAAGTTGGGATTATTTATTTCCAATTTGCCTAAAAAAAATAAAACAATAAAAAGGCCTAGACCCGGGTTTGAACCCGGTCTCTTAGACCAAACTCAATTGTACAAACCATCTAGACTAGATTGCTATTTGGTATAATAGCATAAACAATATTACTTAAATAATAACCCATGTTCATCGTTATTGATTTTCAATTCGGTAAATTGATTCCATGTACGATTGATTTATGTTAGAGGTTTTGTTTATACTACTGAAAACGATTCTAATTGAAATATCAATTACCTGGAACTATAAAGGATTGATGGTTAACGAAGGTTGGCCGGAATTCGAGCATGGGTATAAGCGAGGAACCATCGATCAGACACTGTTCATTAAGACTGTTGGAAAGGATCTGATTTTTGTTTAGATTTATGTGGATGAGATCATATTCGCCTATACCTGCACTGCACTCTGTTATGAGTTTGAAGAAGTGACGAAGAAAAGGTTTAAGATGAGTTCGTTGAGGGAGATGACGGCATTTTTGGGTTTGAAGGTTCGTCAAAGCTTGATAGGTATTCTTCTTCATCAAGGGAAATACGTCGAGGGTATGTTGGCCAAGTTCAAGTTTCAAGATTCCAAGAGTGCGGCGACTCCTACGGTAAAAAGACATCTTCTTTCATCAGATCCTGAAAGGAAACCCGTAGATCAAACGTACTATCGGTCGATGATCGGATCCCTGATGTATCTCACCGCCAGTCACCCAGACATTATGTTTGTAGTTTGTCAATGCGCTCGCTTCCAGGCTAATCCTAAACTCTCTCACTTAATTGCTGTTAAACGTATTTTTAGACATCTGAAAGGGCAATCGAAGCTCGGCCTTTGGTATCCCAAAAGCTCATAATTTGATTTGTATGCTTTTACTGACAGCAATTATGGAGGTGATGATATTGACAGGAAATCTACTTTGCTGGATGTCAATTCTTGAGAGACCGACTCATTTCATGGTAATGCAAGAAGCAACAAACGGTGTCCACATCCACTGCTGAGGCTGAGTATGTTGCTGCTTCTGCCTGCTATTCACAGGTTATTTGGATGCAGCATTAATTGCTGGATTACGGTTTGGAATTTCTTGACACTCCTATTTTCTGTGATAATGATGCTACCATTGCCATTGTTAAAAATCCGGTTCAACATTCTAAAACCAAGCACATTGATATCAAAATTCATTTTATTCATGACTGTTACGACCAGAAATTGATTCATCTTGAACAAGTTCACACTGATAATAATGTGGCGGACTTATTTACAAAACCGGTCGGAACAGCCAAATTTAATGTGCTTGTAGGGTTTCTTAAGATGCTATGTTTTGATGACTCAGTATTTTTGTGGTTAAATTTTGCACATAAATATTTCCTTGTTCTATCATAATTTCTGTACAAATTTAGGATGAGAAAAAGAAAAATACAAAAAAAAAAAATTTGTTTTGTTCTATCGCTTAAAACTATGCCGGTTACTCAAGTTCAAGGGACATTATCTTCATGTTTGGTCCCGTTGTCAACCTTTGACGTACATGGTAGCCATTCACCTAAGGACTGAAAGTGACTGGGGTGACTAAATATAAAAATATTTAATGTTTTTGTTTTAACTATCTGTTTTTAATTCTTTCACTGAAAATTATGTCGGTTATCTAAGTTTGAAGGACATATATTAATATATGTTTGGTCCTATCGTCTACCTGTAGACATATATGATAGCCACTCACCTGAAGACTGAAAGTGACTAGGGTGACATAATCTAAAATTGTCTATAAAGTTATCATCTGGGAAGTGATATGATTATTCAGCTAAAAGCTTTATAGAAGCTTAAAATGTTTTCAAATGAAAATGGATCCAACCTTTGAAAAATGATGGATAAATTGATTTTGTGTGCCTAACGTGTGAAGTTATTAAGCTAAAAAGGCTTTTGAACGGTCATTGATGTGTATGGTAGCTTTCCATGACAAGTAAAAGTTTGTGGTGATATAAACTAAATCATTTCCAAGTTTTGGGCAAGTTTTCAAAAAGCAATGGGACCGCGATTAAATTTGAGCGCCGCATATCACCCTCAAACTGATGGTGAAAGTGAACGTACTATCTAAACATTCGAGGATATGCTTCATGCATGTCTAATCGATCTAGGAGGTAGTTGGGATACTCATTTACCTTTAATGGAATTTTCATATAACAATAGTTATCATACGAGTATTCAAATGGTACCATTCGAAGCATTATACGGACGGAAATGAAGAACGCCCGTATGTTGGTCAGAAACTGGGGATAACCAATTATCAGGTCCTGAGATCATTCAGAAAACCACTGATCAAGTAATACAAATACGAGAACGATTAAAATCGGAAAGAGATAGACAGAAAAGTTATGCTGATGTTCGCCGCAAACCATTAGAATTTGAAGTTGGAGACAAAGTATTACTCAAAGTATCACCATGGAATGGTGTAGTACGATTTGGAAAGAAAGGGAAAATGAGTCCACGATTTGTAGGACCATTCAAAATACTTGAAAGAATCGAACCAGTTGCATATCGGCTGGAATTACCCGAAGAAATGAAAGGCATACACGACGTATTCCATGTATAAAATTTACGCAAGTGTTTAGCCGATGAAACTCTTGCAATGCCCTTAAAAGATGTTGAAGTTAATGAAAAGCTCAAATTTGTGGAATAACCAATTCAAATTGAAGATAGTATGATTAAGTTCCTCAAACACAAAAGACTCAAGTTAGTGAAGGCCCGTTGGGATTCGAGGCGTGGACCTGAATATATATGGAAACTTGAATCAGAAATGAAAAGAAAATACCCACATTTATTTTAATAAATCTCAAGGACAAGATTATTCAAAAGGTGGGGAGAATATAACACTGTGAAAATTCTGACTTAAGTTTTTGCCAAAAGTGTCAATATTCAAAGTTTTTGCCAAAAGTGTCAATATTCAAAGTTCAGACCCAATACACATATGTCTGGATCCAAACATAACTGTTCAACCTAAACAGTCAAAGGCTACGTGGTCGCGGGCTAACAGTCATATATAGTTCTCTAGTATGGGCTACGTGGCTCGGAGAAATTGTGTGTGTGTAGGGCAGTGTTACAAATACCGGAAATAGAAATATTTCCGATGAGCTTGTCAAGAAAACTATATTTGTATTATGATTGTTATTTAAATTATTTTAGAGTCAACGTTTCACCAGCACATAGTTGATGCATTTTATTCCCCATTGCAGGTAACTAAGTGTAATAATATATGCAAGGATTAGAGTCGTCAGGATGATAGAAGCTCGCAGATCGAGATGGCTCAATTTTTTAATATAAAAATCTTTGAATTATGAAAACAATATTTTGTGAAAATTTACTTGGGTATTTAATTCCCAAGTAAAATTTTCAATGTAAATTAATATTATAATAACCTTTAAGTCATCCGCTAAAATTAACCCATCTCATCCCATTCAAAGGAGGACTTTTCAACTCTTGCGATTTCCAGCCCCCTTAGGTTATTATTTTATATATACATAGATATCTTATTTATAAAGGTTCCAAACCTTGGCTCGGCTAAATAATAGGCTCAATTAAACTCTGTTATATTTTCAAGACATGTACCAACTATTGGTCACACTCCTAGGCCTGTGTTGGGGTGTGACACATTCAGCTGATGTTGATACATGTTTTGTATGTCTCAGTCTTTGTTACTTCATTATTATATTATGTTTTAATGTAAAGGGCATTTTGGTTTTTGTATAAGCCCATTCGCTCTATTGTAAGTTACATTCGTTACCCTGTAACGAATGTAACACATTCGTATTAATTGTAAACTCATTCGTTAACCTTGATTAACGAATGAGGGCTATTCGCTATGATTAATTGTATTAACGAATGAAGGTGTTCATTTGTACGACTTAAAGTAACGAATACACATTCGTAAATGGTAACTTAATGAATGTGGTCTTCTCCTATATAAACCCTGTAAGATTATTCATAATGTAACAGTTCTTATTATTTCCACTCTCGTGTTGTTACTCTGCCCAAATTCACTCTCAACATACACAGTACACACATTTAACGTAAACTACCTAATCGTATATCTAATCAACGAATAGCTTGATGTCATCATAAGATCTAGATCCGGATAAGGCTCTCTCAAGTGGTATCAGAGACAAATTGATCTGATCCTTGCGCTTATT
Source organism: Bidens hawaiensis (assembly GCF_021521415.1). NCBI lineage: Eukaryota > Viridiplantae > Streptophyta > Magnoliopsida > Asterales > Asteraceae > Bidens > Bidens hawaiensis. The sequence continues at coordinate 528,933 of NW_027491733.1, forward strand.
CATTGCTTAAACGTATTCATTCATCAAGTATTGCATCAATTTCATTATGAATTGATCTAATTCGTTGATTCGTTTAGTTCCGTTAAAACAGAGGTTCGGTTTAATTGTAATTGAACTGTTCTAAGTGTAATTCGGAGTGTTCATAAGGTAATGGAGACTGTTATCGAGGTTTGAGTTCGAATTGAGTTAGGATTGAGTTCGAATTGAAGTGAATTGAGTGTTACGGACTGGTGTTTGACGGAAATGGTTAATTGAGAGTGTTAGTTGCTGTTTGTGATTGCGGACTAGTACGATAAGGTTCGGAATTGAGTTACGAACAGATTGATATAGGTTTTAGTGATTTCAGACTAATATGGACTATTTTGGACTAAGATCTGAATAGTAGAAGTTTTGAAGTTTTGAATACTTATTCGTTACACTTGTTGAAGACTGTTTCGTTAAATCTTCCAACTGATTATTCGTTAAACCTTACATTCGTCATGGCTTTTGCTTAAGTTGCATTCGTTAACACAATTGCCTTTCGTTAACCACTCATTCGCTACTCATTAAACACATTCACTAAACTTTCCATTCGCTATCCATTTTCTCACATTCGTTATATACCCTCACTTGTTACTAAAGTCACTCATTTGAACGGTATCTTATTCGTTCATATTCTCATTCGTTAGTTTGAACAGTAACCAGAATTTTCAAAACTTGACAAGTTTAGTCTTTGATTTTTCAAACTTGTTATCTTATGGCTTCTCAGAATGCTTCGTATTATGCATTGGCATCCCAGAATGCGTTAATGCAACAAATGCTGACAATGGACAACGAGATCGGTAGTCGTAACAAGTTTCATAAACTTCTAAAGTTGTCAGGGTTTGCTCGGTGGGAACCGAGGTTTCGTGCTCATTTGGGGTCGGTACATCCAAGCAGTGTACGGTTTCTCGATGATGTTTATGCAGCACCTCTTGTAGGTAGTGATACTCTTGGTTGGACTTTGAAGGAACATAAGCATTATGAAGCACAAGAAATAAAAGATTTTGAAAGTGAGAAAAAAGCCTATTCGACTCTCACAATGGCTTTGCCGAGCAAATCTTTCAATAGTATAGCACGATTAAGACTTGTGCGTCTTTATTTGCAACTCTGAATACTAGAAGCTTAGGAAATACGCTCGAGAGTAAGAAGACTCTTGTAAAATTTCAGTTTTGAAATTTTACTTTATTGAAGAATGAAACTGTGGAAGGGATGATTAATCAGTTTAGTCATCTTGTTGTGGAAATGGCAAGTATGAATCTTGAGCCGACTGAGGCGGACAAGATTGATACCTTGAAGAACGCATTGCCATCTTTGTATTATACTTTTTTTTGGTGTTAAAAGATAATGGTTACTTTCGTAACACCGAGCTCACTACCGTGCAATTTTTTAACAAGATAGAGGAAAGAAAATTTGATTTGAAGTGCAAGAAATCATTAAAGGACAATCAAAATCAGAATCCTTCTCTTTATGGTGGTGTAATGCCTGCAAATAACTCTTCAAGCTCAGTTCCAATCACAAAATTCTTTATTCAAGCACAAGAAGAGTTAGCTAATGTAAATGGTTCACCGAACGTATGCTTCATGGCAACTAGTGCCAATTCTGGTTCAAATGCAAGTGCTTCAAGTTCGTTGCCTAAAGTAAATCTTCAAGAAGCTGAACAACAATTTGCGTTTGTGTATGCGTTCATGACTTCATATGAACAACTGGTTGGAAGCAAGATTGCAACAAGTGAGTTGATTGATGAAGACTATGACCAAATTGATGCCGATGACCTTGAGTTGATGGATCTCAAGTGGAACATAACAATGATTGTTAGAAAGGTTAAAAGGTTTATGCAAAGAACGAGAAAAGACCTTCCTACTCTTAACAAGCGAGTGGGGTTTAACAAACTGAAGGTCAAGTGTTATAATTGTTGAGACTTTGGCCACTTTGCCAAAGAGTGTGATAAACCAAGAAAGGAGTATTCGGGTCCACACAATTCTGAGAGAACTTCAGGAAAGAATTCATCGGGAAGTGATCAAAGTAAGAAGAGTTCATCAGAGGGTGACAAGAATAAGTCGACTAACACTTAAGCTCTCGTGGCAAATGAAGGTGTAGACTGGTCTCAACGGTTATTGGGAAATCAAGCCAACCTGGCTTTTGTTGAACCAGTTGAAAAGTTTGAAGATGCAAGTAGCGATAATGTATCTGAAGAAAGCGACACCTCAGATTCGGAAACTGATTCTGATAAGAGTTCATCTGTGCAAACTGTGACATCTGCCCGATCCGACCCGACCCAGGTACCCGTTTCTCTGATCCGATCTCTTTCTTTTATGATTTAATATTTATTTATACTTATATTTTACTTTTAATAATAATAATATATTTTCCTTCCCGCCTCTTTCTCTCTCTTTCTTTCCGCCGTCCCGTCCCTCTTCTTATTTCTTTCCGCCTTCTTTTCTCTCTTGTCGCCGTCCCGCCCTTAAACCCTGAACCCCTGTCCTTTGTTCCTTCCCGCCTAAGGTTGTCTGCGCAGCTCCACGCGCCAGACTCCTTACAAGGAAGCCTGCGTGAAGACCACCTGTTACTGCGATACGCGAGACGAACTGTCCCCGCAGCGCGCTAAGGATTTTAGTTCTTCCCGCGGCGCGCTATGGATACCGTTCTTCCCGCGACGCGCTAAGGAATATAGTTCTTCTCGCGACGCGCGTAGAATTGAAGTTCTTCCCGCGGCGCGCTTAGAAATGTAGTTCTTCCCGCGACGCGTTAAGGTTGGTTCTGTCTGCCTTCGCGCTCGCGCACTCTTGACCTTCTGTGTCTGCCTTCGCGCTCAAGCTTTCTCGCGCTATGTCTTGAGTCTTTTCTTCTGTTTAATCCAGCCGTTTACTTTTGTGTTGTCTTATCTTCTGTGCTGTTGACCTGACCTATCTTATGTCTGAAAAGCCACTTTTGGCGCAGCATGCGCACCAACCCCATTGGTTGACAGAAAAAGTGACTGACATTATCTTTTGAGATCTGCTTTTCCATGCTTGACCAGTACCTTTATCTGACCCGCCCATGCCTGTTTACTGTTACCTGTCAGCTTTCCTTTGCCCCCTGCTGCTGCCATATCTTTTGATATCTTTTGCTTTTGGAATCTTTTACTTTTTGGAGATCTTTTCCCCTTTTCTAGGGATTGTGTTCCCTAGGGTCTCTCTATAAATAATAATGTTAATTTCCTAACACTACACACACAAAGCACTTAAACTCTCATGTTCTCTCTTGCTCCTTGCCGTTGTTCTTCCTCTGCCGTCTCCTCTCTCTTTGCCTTCGTCTTCTATTCTGTTCTGCCCTGCTTTTCCGGTAATATATATTATATATAATAATTTACTTATTAATTATGCTAACTTATAATCAAGACTTAAAACAAATCATTAAAACAATAATCTTATGTATAGGTTAACTTGTGCTTATTTAAAGTTTGGTTCTTGCTTTGTCTTTCTTCACACCGATTATCAAGTGAGTAATCTCGTACCTAATCCCTTTTTATTTTAATGTTTTGGGATGTTCATGTGTTCGTACAAACTTAGAGTCTTAATCTGTTTATGAACTTTAGTCGCGCAGTATCCCATGTGTTGAGGACGTATACTTGGCTGTTTATTTGTATGTGTGGATCATTAACCGTCTTGTCGGTCTATTCCGCAGTTCTCATGGTACCATTAGATGAACACGGGAGAACTATCGTTTATGATTTTCTCTTTTGTTTACACTTGCACAGTCTTTCTTGTTTGTGAGCTCAATCGTGAGTACTGGCAGTCTATGAATCTTAGAGTTGGTCCCGATCGGATTACACCCTTGTTGAAAACCAGACATACACATGTTGCGCGCAGATTTATTGTTATCTATGTATTGTATTAAACTTGATTTCTCACCAACACGCAAGTGTTTGACGTTTATTTTAACACATGTTCATGTTTGCAGTAGCTGTTTTGGAGCTCGAGGACACGTAGGAAGTTTTCTTTATTTTGGACCTAGATTAAAATGTATCAAGACAAGTTATTGCTGTTCGAAAATATTATGATTTATAATATATTGATTTATGATGATTTATGTTATCTTATGTTTACTTTGCGCGTGCGCGAATGAATGTATTTATTAAATATTGACACCCAATAGTGTCACGAGTAATGAAACAATATGTGGCGCCCCGATGTATAATCCGCCTTTGGTCGGGGTGTTACAGATTGGTATCAGAGCCAGGTTGACTTTAGGATAGGTGGTTAGACGTAACGGCCTAGAATACCTAAGAGTCCCTTATCGCGCATGAGAGAAATCTCATGTTTGCGCGCTTATTGTTAATTACTCGTTATTTATATGCTCGCGCCTGCGCAGTATATGATTTTATGTTTTATTCCGCGATATTTCGATTTTTGTTGAATTTCGATTTTTATTGATTTTACTTACATATTCGTTTGTTGGATTTGAAAATCCGAAAAGTCATGGTGATACATGAATAGTTGATTTTCAATTTCCATTTATGATTATGTTCTGAGGTTGGAGACTTGAAAAGTCATGGTGATACATGAATTGTCAACCTCCAATACTCATTTTCTTGTATATTTTATATTGAAGATTGAAAAGTCATGGTGATACATGAATCGTCAATCTCCAATGCTCGTTTGCTCGTATATTTTAAATTGAGAATTCGGAAAGTCATGGTGATACATGAATTGTCGATTCTTGATTCGAATTTGTTACCTTTATTAAGTCTGCATTTAGGGTCATTTATTTTACTTTAACTTTTGACAGTAACTGACTCCGTGAAACCAAGCTTTTCGAGGTTATACTTTGCGCTAAAACCAAGATATTAACTAAAAATTAAAACTTTTATAGAATGCCTCCGCTATCAGCTCGCCATATTAGGAGGAAAGAAGCCGCGCGCAGACGATCGCAGCAACGTTCCCAGGAAATGGCCGCCGCAATAGCCCAAGCTTTGAGCCAAAACAATACCAACACCTCCGGTTACAATATTAAATCCTTCAATGCGGGTAACCCTCCAAAGTTCACAGGTCTTGAAGGAGCCACCGTGATGCTCCAGTGGCTTGAGAAAATAGAAAACACTTTCCTCCACACCCAATGCCCCTCAGACAGACGAACCCTATATGCTTCCAGTGTCCTGGAATCTAGAGCGCTTACATGGTGGAATGGAGTAGCTCATGCGCGTGGCGCAGAAGCTGCTTCTAGCATGCCCTGGGAGGAATTCAAGGAAATTCTGACACGAGAATTCTGCCCTCCCAACGAAGTTAAGCGCCTGGAGGAGGAATTTTGGAATCTTAAGCAATACAGCGGTGAAGCGCGCGAGTACGCGACGCGCTTCCATGAACTAAGCCTGCTTGTCCCTCACCTTGTTACCCCTTCCCGCCGAGCCATAGAGAAATTCCTTGGGGGTCTCCCCATGGAAATTCAAGATTCTGTATGGGCCAGGAACCCACTAACCCTCTCTGACGCCATCGAGTTGGCCGCTGTGCTCAGCGACAACCATGTCAGAGCAGCAACCCTGTTCCTGCGGGGAGCTGAGAAGACCAAACCCACCAAAACTGTCCCTGAACCCGCAGAAACCAAACCAGAACCCTCAAACCATAACCAGAAACGTAGGCGCAGACAAGCTTACGCGCTTACCAACCCGCCCATAGTCCAGCAATCCACCTACCAACCTCCAGTTTACGCGCCTAACCCACTGTCAACCTACCCAACTCCCCCTATAGTCCACAACTATGCCTTAACCAATCCAGCACTCCCTGCCCCGCCAACCAAGAAACCTTACACAGGAACTCAACCCTTTTGCCCAACCTGCAGACTCCACCACCCCCCTCAAGTCCCATGTCGACTTTGTAACCGATGTGGCCGCGCTGGTCACCTTACAGAAAACTGTAGAGTCCTTCCCCCAATCCAATTGGGCCAACACCACCAGTCTACCCGCAGAACCCACAACCAACCTACCAAAACCCACGACCCAGATCGTGTTTCAACTGCGGTGATCCCAGTCATTTCCGGAACGCATGCCCGAGGCTACAAGTTCAGATTACGCAAACGAATCCGGTGAAACAGATTTCGAACCAAGTGACACGCGGACGAGCTTTTAACATAACCGCGCACCAAGCGCAAGCGAATAATGACGTAGTTAATGGTACATTTTTGCTTAACGGATTTTATGCTTCTGTACTTTTTGATACTGGCGCCGATCGAAGTTTTATTTCTCGCGCGTTTGAGCAGAAGCTTGCGCGACCGCGCAACGATTTAAAAGAAAATTTTTCAGTTGAATTGGCTAATGGCGAAACTGTTTTAATTAACTCTGTGATTAAAGATTGCACGCTTAACCTTAACGAAAACGATTTTCTGATCGACCTCATCCCCATGCCTCTTGGAAGCTTTGATGTTATCATTGGTATGGACTGGCTTACGCATAATCGCGCCGAAGTTATTTGCGCCAAGAAGATGATTCGCATACCTCGAGAAAATGGTAATCTTCATATCTACGGCGAGAAACCCTCCCGCGGTCTTAAACTTATGTCTTGCGCCGAAGCCCGAAGGCTCATGCGGAAAATATGTGTTGCATTCTTAGCCCATGTGGTTAAACCTGCTGAAGAAAAGAAGCTTCGCGATATCCCTGTTGTGCGTGATTTCCCCGAAGTTTTTCCTGATGATCTTCCTGGTATCCCTCCCGCTCGTGAAGTCGAGTTCCGTATTGATCTTGTCCCTGGTGCTTCCCCCGTAGCCAAATCTCCTTACCGTCTTGCGCCCGCTGAGATGCAAGAATTGGCAAGCCAACTTCAAGAGTTGACTGCTAAAGGATTCATTCGCCCTAGCTCTTCGCCCTGGGGTGCTCCGGTGTTGTTCGTTAAAAAGAAAGATGGATCGTTTCGCATGTGTATTGATTACCGCGAGTTGAACAAACTCACCATTAAGAACCGGTATCCCTTACCGCGCATTGACGACCTCTTTGATCAACTCCAAGGTGCCTCTTGTTTCTCCAAGATTGATCTCCGCTCTGGCTATCACCAGTTGCGCATCCGCGATGAAGATGTTCCGAAGACTGCTTTTCGAACTCGTTATGGCCATTTTGAATTTTTGGTCATGTCCTTCGGTTTAACCAACGCACCCGCCGTTTTCATGGATCTAATGAATCGGGTGTGTAGGCCTTTCTTGGATAAATTTGTGATTGTGTTTATCGATGACGTTCTGATTTATTCTAAGACCAAGGCCGAGCATGAGCAACATCTTCGCTTGGTATTGCAAAAGCTTCGAACCGAGCAGCTCTTTGCCAAGCTCTCCAAGTGTGAATTCTGGTCTGATGAAGTACAGTTTCTTGGCCATGTTGTGAACAAGATGGGTATTCATGTCGACCCATCCAAAATTGAAGCAATCAAGAACTGGATTACGCCGACCACTCCTACCGAGATCCGTTCCTTTCTGGGCTTAGCTGGTTATTACCGGCGCTTCATTTCGAACTTCTCGAAGATCGCTTTGCCTTTAACAGCTCTAACGCACAAAGGTAAACCGTATATTTGGGGCTCGAAGCAAGAAGAAGCCTTTCTGACGCTCAAGCGATTGTTGTGTGAAGCTCCTGTTCTTGCGCTACCTGAGGGTAATGATGATTTTGTCGTGTATTGCGATGCATCCAACCAAGGTCTCGGTTGTGTTCTTATGCAACGAGGCAAGGTTATCGCTTACGCATCGAGGCAACTCAAGGTTCACGAGAAGAATTATACAACTCACGACCTCGAACTAGGCGCAGTTGTTTTTGCCTTGAAGATCTGGAGACACTACCTTTATGGTACTAAGTGTATCCTCTACACTGACCATAAGAGCCTTCAGCATTTCTTTGATCAGAAGGAACTTAACATGAGGCAACGCCGATGGAACGAACTCATCAGCGATTACGATTGTGAGATCCGGTATCATCCTGGTAAGGCTAATGTGGTAGCCGATGCGCTCAGCCGTAAACCCTGCCAGCTTAACTGTATCTTGCCGCGCACGCAGCTTCACTTCGCGCCGATCCAAAGCAACCTTGAATCGCGCATTCGTGACGCGCAGCGCGCATCCATCAGTAATGGTAACCTTCGCGCCGAGTTAGCGTGTGGCGCGGAAGCACATTTTGTGCCCAATCTGAGTGGGATTCTCTGCTATCTTAATCGCATCTGGATTCCCTTTGATGAGAATCTTCGCGCTGATATCCTGAGTGAAGCGCACAAATCTCGATATTCTATTCATCCTGGCGCTGACAAGATATACAAGGATTTGCGCATTACTTATTGGTGGCCCGGTATGAAAAAGGATATTGCTGTGTTCGTAGCTAAATGCCTGACTTGTTCTAAGGTAAAAGCTGAACACCAACGCCCATCTGGTTTGCTCGAACAACCAGAAATTCCTACGTGGAAATGGGAAGGTATAGCGATGGACTTCATTACCAAGTTACCTTTGACAGCAAGCAAACATGATAGCATTTGGGTAATAGTGGATCGTTTGACTAACTCTGCTCACTTTCTGCCCATTCGTGAAAACTACCGTGTTGAGCAACTCGCGCAGCTTTATGTCAAGGAAATTGTCTGCCGCCATGGTACTCCTTTGAGCATCATATCCGATCGCGATGGCCGTTTCATATCTCGCTTTTGGAAATCTCTCCAATCTGTGCTAGGAACTTGCTTGGACATGAGTACGGCATATCATCCTCAGACTGACGGTCAGTCTGAGCGAACTATTCAAACTCTTGAGGATATGCTCCGATCTTGTGTTCTTGATTTTGGAGGTAATTGGGATTCACACCTGCCTTTGATTGAGTTCTCTTATAATAACAGCTATCATTCCAGTATCGGTATTGCCCCATTTGAAGCACTTTACGGTCGTAAGTGCCGCTCCCCGATTTGTTGGAGCGAAGTGGGAGAAGCTCAAATCACAGGACCCGAACTTGTTCAAGAGACAACCGATAAAATCGCCAAGATCCGTGACCATCTGCTGACTGCCAGAAGCCGACAGAAGAGTTACGCAGATCGTAGGCGGAAGCCTCTCGAATTTCAAGTTGGTGATCTTGTTCTCCTCAAAGTGTCGCCCTGGAAGGGTGTTGTCCGCTTTGGGAAGAAAGGTAAGCTTGCTCCTCGATATGTTGGACCATTTAAGATTCTCGCGCGTGTAGGAAAAGTTGCCTACAGACTTGACCTGCCGCCCGCGCTCAGTAATGTGCATCCAACGTTCCATGTATCAAATCTCAAGAAGTGTTTAGCCGACGAGAACCTTCACATTCCACTTGATGAGGTTCAGGTTGATGAATCCATGCATTTCGTTGAGAAGCCTGTTGAGATTTTGGATCGCGAGGTTAAGCAAACCAAGCGCAGTCACATCCCTATCGTGAAAGTTCGCTGGGAGTCCAAACGCGGAGCCGAGTTTACATGGGAAAGGGAAGATCAAATGAAGATCAAGTACCCGCACCTGTTCTCTGCGCAACCTACTTCGAGATAAATTTCGGGACGAAATTTCTTAAAGTAGGGGAGACTGTGACATCTGCCCGATCCGACCCGACCCAGGTACCCGTTTCTCTGATCCGATCTCTTTCTTTTATGATTTAATATTTATTTATACTTATATTTTACTTTTAACAATAATAATATATTTTCCTTCCCGCCTCTTTCTCTCTCTTTCTTTCCGCCGTCCCGTCCCTCCGTCCCGTCCCTCTTCTTCTTTCTTTCCGCCTTCTTTTCCCTCTTGTCGCCGTCCTGCCCTTAAACCCTGAACCCCTGTCCTTTGTTCCTTCCCGCCTAAGGTTGTCTGCGCAGCTCCACGCGCCAGACTCCTTACAAGGAAGCCTGCGTGAAGACCACCTGTTACTGCGATACGCGAGACGAACTGTCCCCGCAGCGCGCTAAGGATTTTAGTTCTTCCCGCGGCGCGCTATGGATACCGTTCTTCCCGCGACGCGCTAAGGAATATAGTTCTTCTCGCGACGCGCGTAGAATTGAAGTTCTTCCCGCGGCGCGCTTAGAAATGTAGTTCTTCCCGCGACGCGTTAAGGTTGGTTCTGTCTGCCTTCGCGCTCGCGCACTCTTGACCTTCTGTGTCTGCCTTCGCGCTCAAGCTTTCTCGCGCTATGTCTTGAGTCTTTTCTTCTGTTTAATCCAGCCGTTTACTTTTGTGTTGTCTTATCTTCTGTGCTGTTGACCTGACCTATCTTATGTCTGAAAAGCCACTTTTGGCGCAGCATGCGCACCAACCCCATTGGTTGACAGAAAAAGTGACTGACATTATCTTTTGAGATCTGCTTTTCCATGCTTGACCAGTACCTTTATCTGACCCGCCCATGCCTGTTTACTGTTACCTGTCAGCTTTCCTTTGCCCCCTGCTGCTGCCATATCTTTTGATATCTTTTGCTTTTGGAATCTTTTACTTTTTGGAGATCTTTTCCCCTTTTCTAGGGATTGTGTTCCCTAGGGTCTCCCTATAAATAATAATGTTAATTTCCTAACACTACACACACAAAGCACTTAAACTCTCCTGTTCTCTCTTGCTCCTTGCCGTTGTTCTTCCTCTGCCGTCTCCTCTCTCTTTGCCTTCGTCTTCTATTCTGTTCTGCCCTGCTTTTCCGGTAATATATATTATATATAATAATTTACTTATTAATTATGCTAACTTATAATCAAGACTTAAAACAAATCATTAAAACAATAATCTTATGTATAGGTTAACTTGTGCTTGTTTAAAGTTTGGTTCTTGCTTTGTCTTTCTTCACACCGATTATCAAGTGAGTAATCTCGTACCTAATCCCTTTTTATTTTAATGTTTTGGGATGTTCATGTGTTCGTACAAACTTAGAGTCTTAATCTGTTTATGAACTTTAGTCGCGCAGTATCCCATGTGTTGAGGACGTATACTTGGCTGTTTATTTGTATGTGTGGATCATTAACCGTCTTGTCGGTCTATTCCGCAGTTCTCATGGTACCATTAGATGAACACGGGAGAACTATCGTTTATGATTTTCTCTTTTGTTTACACTTGCACAGTCTTTCTTGTTTGTGAGCTCAATCGTGAGTACTGGCAGTCTATGAATCTTAGAGTTGGTCCCGATCGGATTACACCCTTGTTGAAAACCAGACATACACATGTTGCGCGCAGATTTATTGTTATCTATGTATTGTATTAAACTTGATTTCTCACCAACACGCAAGTGTTTGACGTTTATTTTAACACATGTTCAGGTTTGCAGTAGCTGTTTTGGAGCTCGAGGACACGTTGGAAGTTTTCTTTATTTTGGACCTAGATTAAAATGTATCAAGACAAGTTATTGCTGTTCGAATATTATGATTTATAATATATTGATTTATGATGATTTATGTTATCTTATGTTTACTTTGCGCGTGCGCGAATGAATGTATTTATTAAATATTGACACCCAATAGTGTCACGAGTAATGAAACAATATGTGGCGCCCCGATGTATAATCCGCCTTTGGTCGGGGTGTTACACAAACCAAAACAGAACATTCGGTTCTTGAGCAAATCGAATCTTTTGCCTGCATGGCAAAAATTGAAGAGGTATGTCCTAAATCTTCAATTAATGTATCTGAATCTTCAGCTGTTGTGACTGAGTGTGCTGAACTCAAAATCAAACTTGAATCAGCTTTACATCAGAACACTACTCTCACAAAAGATCATTTCATGATCAATGAATGCTATCGACAGAAATCTAAATTACTGGAACAATCTACACTAAAAATTAAAAATCTGTTCGAAAGTAATCATGATCTCGAAGCTGAAATTCAATGTAAGATAATAGTTGTTGAACAACATTTCAAGGAGATTCTCCGACTCCGAACCTGCATTTCAAACCTAGATAATGAAGTTTTAGAGCTGAAAAACAAACTTGAAATATTCATAGATTCCTCGTTTCTTTTAAATGAGATTATTGAGGTTAATAATTCTCACAAGAAAAATGGGAAAGCAGGTTTAGGGTATGTCGAGATTCCTCCTTCTTTTAAAGGAGATTACTGTAGCATTCCTGATGTGGAACAATGTCCTGAAATGCCTACTGTTGAATCTGAAAATGTTGAACAAACCAAAACAACTCAAGAACCGATTCATATTAAAAGTAAATCAGTGTTTACTGAAAATGAGTTGGATGGTTCGATTGAGGAATTGATAGAACCATATGTGATTGTCAAGAATGATAACATTCCGTTTGACAATCATATCTTGTGCGAACCCGAGGAGTTTGAACAAGCAGTGTATGGTTCAAAGCCCTCGGGTGAGTAAGTAAAAACTCCTAAGGTATCTCCTAAGGTACATAAATCAGGCAAACCTTCAGTGTCTGATAAGGAGTTGATGAGGTTCATTAATCCTCAACCGAAATCTGTCAATGGAAAAATCTTTAAGATCAAGGGTTTATCTAAAGTATTTTCGGATAAGGAAGTTCCTTTGAATCTTCTAAATCCAGAAATGATCGAAAGTGTCTTTCAAGACGACACATCAAAGGTTATTGAACTTAAACAACAATTTAATAAATCCAAAGTAAAGAGTGTTCAAGTGAATGCTAATGTTAAAAAGTTTAACCCTATAAAATTTGTGAAATCTTCTGGTATGGAGGATTCTTCAAATTCCACCAATCTGGAATTTTATCAAAATAAAAAGGGATTAAAACGTAAAGTTTCAAAGAAAGTAACCTTTTGTAAAGTTCTAAGAATGATAATCCTCAACCTTTGCATAAAAACAAACCAAGTGGTTCACCACAAAAATCGTTAGACACTCGTTTGTGTTTTAAATGTGGTGACCCGATTCATGTTTCAAAGAAATGCAAAGCAAAGGTTGACGATATCAAGTCGTCATCAACCCGAAAGATTGAAATGAATCAAAATGTGAAAGAAAATCAATTTGATGAATGTTTTATAATGTATTCTAATGTAAATCAGAAGAAAGTTGTTCGCGCTGAAACTTTTAATGTATCAAACAAATTTGTTGACCGTGCTCAACCAATTTGCAAAAACACTGAGTCGGGAATAATACGTGATGGCTACTTAAAGAAGAAAACTAAAAAACCCGTCACCTATTCTCAAGTACCGAATGCAAGTGTTAATTTAAATTTATCTTCAAAAGTATTAAAAGGAGAGCCCAAGACTGAGGCTTGGGTTGCCTTTTTGACTTAATCATTTTATCTGTTTGTGCAGAGTTCATCTAGGTCTGTGTCTAGTCACAAGTGGATATTGGATAGTGGATGTTCTTGGCATATTACCGGCAACCTGGATCTTTTTAACAACATCAAAGATATTCAGGGTGGTTATGTGGCTTTCGCTAGTAACAACGGTGGGATGATTACTAAGGAGGAAGAAGTATCAAATGGGAAAGTTACGTTTGAGAAGGTTAATTATTGTGAAAAAGTGGATTATAATCTATTGAGCATCTCACAGATATATGATAAGCAGTATACCACGATTTTCACAAATACGGAATGTGTTATCCTTCAACCGGGATACACGATTCCTGAAGACATGGTTGTCATGAGATCACCTCGATCAAATGATATTTATATACTTGACATGAGTTGTAATGTAAGTGTTTCGCCCTCGGCTGCGTGTTTTGTTTCCAAAGCCACGGAGAAAGACTCTATTCTTTGGCATCGACGCATGGGGCATATCCACATTCGCAAAATGAATCATTTAATCTCGAATGATTTAGTGGATGGTGTAAACCTCAAGAACTTCAAGATATATGATCATTGCGTTCCTTGCAAGAAGGGGAAACAGAAGAAGAAGTCACATCCGAGCAAGTCAATTAATTTGATTGACACACCACTAGAACGACTTCATATGGATTTATTTGGTCAAGTGAATCGTGCTAGTATTGCGGGTGATCTATACTGCTGGTGGTTACTGATGATTTCTCACGATACTCATGGGTTTTATTTATGGGGTCGAAAGATCAGACGCCTTTGTTAATTTAGAACCTTATCACGAAGATCGAATCACTTTACAAACTGAAAGTGAGACGAATTCGTAGTGATAATGGAACTGAGTTCAGGAATAATGTATTGGATTTCTTCTACATTCAGAAGGGAATTCATCGGGAATTTAGTGCGCCTTATGTTCCTCAACAAAATGGCGTGTCTGAACGAAAGAATCGTTCGTTGATAGAGGCTGCAAGAACGATGCTTGCTGATTCTAAGCTACCCGTTCAATTCTGGAACGAAGCTGTGAATACGGCTTGTTACACACTGAATCGCGTACTAATTGTAAAGAGGTTCAAGAAGACAAGTTACGAGCTTCTGAACAATCATAAGCCAAACTTAAAGTATTTGGAACCTTTCGGGTGTCCATGTACTGTATTGAAGAGAGATGCTGAGAAGTTTGATGAAAAAGCATTCAAGGGATACTTTTTAGGATACAATTCTCCTAAGAAGCGGATCTTCAATATCTCTTCGGGTTGTGTGGAAGAATGGTATCACGTTGATTGCCAAAGTTATACTACTCCTCCAACAGGTACGGTTCCCGATTAGATGCTCGATTACGATGGGTTATTTAATTCGTTTACATCAGCGGTTGAAGAAGTCCCTGAAGATTTAGTTCGATCATATTTGCAAGAACGATGTCTTCCTATTCCTAGTTCTTCTTCGGTTGATGTAGATGACTCTCCTAATGTATCAGAAAGGTCAAATGATGTTTCTGAATCTTCCGATGATGCTGATTTTGTTGATTCGTCATCTGTGCCATTAGATGAAGCTCCAGAAACAAACGAGCTGATTCTTATTGATGATGACTTACCAACGGTCTCTTTAGACACTGCGGAGGAAAACATCACCAATCTTGGTGATAACGTATCTGTGCCTGCGAATCCTTCTTTAAGGATTCACACAAACCATCAGTAGGAACAGATACTCGGGGATGTATTTGACAGTGTTTGTACGAGACGTCAGTTAGCTAAAGTATCTGATGACGTAGTTGATTGTAACTTATCTCCAATTTAGGATTCGATTGTATGTGCTTATGCGGATTTGCACTTATCGGGTATTCTTAGTATTGCATGATACACCTGCTTCCTATCACAGATTGAACCGATAAGTGTCACGATGGCACTCGAGGAACCATCTTGGGTTGAAGCTATGCAGGAGGAGCTGCAACAGTTTGTTCGACTGGGTGTATGGGATTTAATTGACAAACCCGATCGTGTTAAGAAGGCTATACCGACAAAATGGGTTTTTAAGTGCAAAAAGGACGATCGCGGGGTAATCGTGAGAAACAAGGCACGATTGGTCGTGTTGGGTTACAATCAGCAAGAAAGCATTGACTACACCAAATTATATGATCCTATGACACGACTGGAGGCAATACGTATTTTTGCCAATGCAGCCTACAAGAATTTTAAGGTTTATCAGATGAATGTGAAATCGGCGTTCTTAAACGGAGCAATTCATGAGGAAGTGTATGTGAAACATAAACTTATGAAATTTACTAATAGACTATCGGTAACTGTATATGTATGAAAGACTTACGTTGTTTTCCATGTTGGGCTAACGCTCCTTGCAACATCCCGCAGTTATATTCGTAATCATCGAATGTGGAAGACTCACACAGTACCGTCCACGAGAGAGTGAAATCTTCCCTTATTTCGCTCTGATACTGACTTTTCCACCTTTTCTATATATTCTCCCGTATGTACCACATGCATAGGTTTTTGGTTGCATAAGGGAAGACTTTGTCACACACATTCATCAGGGCTAGGTCTCTGTCCGTGATTATGGCGCGCGGCTAAATAGATCCTCGAGCATACCTTTGAGCCGCTCAAGGGCCCATGCGAAGTCTGGTTGGCATTCCCTAGATATAGTCGGGTGCGCGATACAGAATGACTTCGATGTCAACGTCACACCAACAAACTGAACAAACGGCCACCTGTACATGTTGATGTTGTACGTCGTGTCAATCAACAACAAATGGGGGAACGCACGCCACTTTTTAAATGACCTATCATGACAGAAGAAAAAATCCTCCGTGTGGGTGGTGGAAGGGTTCTCTCGTGTGTGATACACGAACCCATTATTGTGTAGGAAGTTTTCAAATACCTGCATCTGGTTTAATAGGACGTTAATATATTTTTTTTAAACATTCGTTTTAAGAAGTCAAATTCAAAATGTGAACCTGCATGGGGTCTTGCCGACTTTATTTTCCTTTTTCAACTTGTCTTTAAAATTTTATATGTCCTTCTCAATACAATACAATACAGCAGCTTTTGAGAAACCGTTTACATGACAGCGAAAAAATTTTAAACCTTTTACATAACAGCGAAAAAAAATTTTCAGCTGCACGCCCTCCGTGTGTAACCTCGCAACCAAATCAACCTCCTCCTCGGACATTCTCCTGAGATACGCGTTCCCTTCCTTAAAGAGGAATGGATCGTGGTTGTGCGTCTCGTTTACTACCTGTAGCTTCCAACAATCACCTCCCCTATCGTACCCCTTTTAGCTTAAATGGATAGCCCTATCCGTGGCGGTGTACCGTATCCTGACAGTTGATTTAATCTTCGCAGGTTGGACAACAACACAGCGTTAGCGTAAGGTACACCGCCACGGATAGGGCTATCCATTTATCCGTGGCTAATTTGGTCAGCGAAAACCTGCGAAGATTAAATCATCTATCAGCGTACGGTACACCGCCACGGATAGGGCTATCCGTGGCTAATTTGGTCAACGGCAACCTGCGAAGATTAAATCATCAGTCAGCGTACGGTACATCACCACGGATAAGACTATCCATAACAGTGTATAGGGTGTGAGGTGCGTATAGTAGGACCCAAGAGAAAAAAAACTGCTGCCAATAATAATACATGCCCCGATCCTTAATTCGTCGATAGAGTTCTTTTCTTTTTTCTATTTTACAAGGATTGTTTAAAATAATGTATTCTCACTTCTCTTTTTTCCATTTTGCAAGGATTGTTTAAAATAATGTATACTCACAATATTTTCCTCTTTATTACGATATTCTAGAGTACTCATCCTCGAATCTTCTACCTGTTTCTTGTTTCTACAAGCTCCCATCTCCCAGAACATTCAAGAAATTCTTCACAAATACGCATAACAAGATCTCCAGCTTACCACCTATATATAACGACTAAATTCTATCAATTAAGCAATCACAATAGAACCAACAAAGCAACATAACAAGCATCATCTGATCGTTACATCATGGGCACGATTCTACCATTTCCAATTTTGTTTCTCTTCATCACCACACAATGTTCCGGATCATTGTTATCATTGCTCGACCCTCAACCCGATCCACTCGGAACCAGTTTATTATCCGATCTCATGAGGTCTGACATATTCACAAACCCGTTTAAGGAACTAGAGCAGATTCCATTCGGGATCGAGCGGGACGATGAAGTGATCGTGTCGCCCGCAAGAGTAGACTGGAAGGAGACAAGTGACAGTCACGTGATCACAATGGACGTACCAGGAATGAAGAAGGAAGAGTTGAAGATAGAGGTTGAGGAGAATAGGGTTTTGAGGGTTAGTGGTGAGAGGAAGAGGGAGAAGGAGGAGAAGAAAAAGGGTGATCATTGGCACCGGTGCGAACGGTCTTACGGTAAGTTTTGGAGGCAGTTTCGGTTGCCGGAGAATGTGGATTTGGATAAGGTGAATGCGAAGCTAGAAGATGGCGTGTTGAGGGTTGTTATTGGGAAGTTGGCCCCGGATAGGGTTAAGGGGTCCAAGGTGGTGAATATTGGTGGTGGAGAACAGGCGCCGGAGGTATCTGCGGCGGAGACCAAGTCGGAACTTTGATTGAGTGTTCGACTTCTGCTGGAAGAATGCCGAATGGTGAGCCTGTTGTTGAGTGAGACGGTTGTAATGAAAGTATAATGAACTCTTAAATTTAAATCAAATTCCCCAATACTATTGTTTAAATCAAAAATACGCATGTTAGCTATACACTTTTAATGCCAACAAGCTATAGTTTACAAGTTATATGCTTTACTTGCCAACTAGGAGGTGAAATTATAATGCAATACTGGTTAGGCCTTGATTCGAACCGCGGTTTGTAACCAGTTAGTGAGCTTCTCCGCTGAAACCAGTTAAAATCGATCCGGTTAAAAACCGGTTTCAAACATACTAAATCCTTTTACTTAAAAACAAAGTTTCTAAACCCAACCGGTTAAAGCTATAATTTCGTTTTGACTAGCTACAACTATATCCCATTTTGTTTCCAAACTAACCCGGTTTTAACTTAAAACCGGCTTAAAGCTATAATTTCGTTTTGACTAGCTACAACTACATCCCATTTTGTTTCCAAACTGATCCGGTTTTAACTCAAAACCGGTTTGGAGCGCCACTAAGAAATTACCCGTTGATCATTGGTTTGTTCAATGTTTCCAGGAACATGTAACCTTGTACCGAAGTTTTTAATTTATATATATTATTAAAAAATATGATCAAATACATTTTATTCTTAACATGAAAATAGTGAGACCAATTTGCTGTTGTTATTAGGTTTATATTTATAGCTATTTGCTGTTAATTTTTGTTTGTATTCTCAAATTTTCGATTATGAGACGTTATAAGTATTTGCTGATTTACATTTTGTTGTTATTATTAGATTTTTTCTTTAGTTGTTATAAGTATTTGCTGGTATTTGTTATTATTATTTTGTTTTAGATTTTGATTCATTTGTTGTAAATTTTAAGTTTTTTCTTTGTTATTATAAATCATTATTTATGTAGATTGGTATTATAGTTAGTATCGTTTCTTACGTTCTTATTTTTTATAAATTAATATTATTCCTTATGTTCTCATGATAAAATTAAAATGTACGTAAACTTTTCCTATATATTTATATTAAATTTTATGGTAAACCAACTAAATGTTGGCCTCAAATCACATACAGGGCTTTGCGAGTGTTAAGGGTCCAGTTTCGGTGGAGGCACACGTTTTTATTTTATTTCATTTGCATATATAACAATTTATTAAAATATTAATAAGTAATATTGGATCAAAAATATATTAATAAATAACTAATAATTTAGCAACTTTTCTGTTTGTGTTTAAATTGCTAGTGGCTATTTATAAGAGGGGCCTGTCGGTCAAATCGGTTTGGTCATGACCAGAGATTGTCACGTTGGTCATTGTTAGATATGTGTAACGAAGCGGCTAAGGGGTATTTTTGGAGGGAACATCACCCTGCGGCCGAAACTATCAGCTGCATGAATCTTTCACAAGCCTGAAACAATCTGGCTGTAATTATATTTCCAAATATGTTGTAATCAAATAAACTGCAGGTTTACAGGTCAAACTGATAATTTCCAACACTCCCTTGACTTAAAAAGTCGTAACAGAATTGCAATTATCTAGGCCAGTTTTTCACTGGGCTAAAACAGAACAGTGTTAAAACAAATTATATGATATAGGCGGTGTGTCGAAGCCCAGGTCTGGATCGGAGTCAGGATTCACAGGAAAAATGGGTGAATTAAGATACATTTAAACACAAATCATATGATATCTTTTTACTGTTGTTACAACCTATAAGTCTTAATTCTTTACAAATATGATTTACATAACAAAGTACAAACAAGAGCCAAAATCAACACAAGCCATTGTTATCCAGACATGCTCGAAAGCTCGTCAATACTCAACGGCCGAGCAATCCCATGAACAACCAAACTCTTCGACACGAACAAATCCGGTGCAGTAATTGCCACCCCATTAACACACACCACCTGATCAGAACTTTTCAAACTCTCAGTCACATCCAAATGTTTCCCAGGAGCCAACGTGGACAACGATCCGCCTAACACCAACTCTTTAAAACTATACCTCTTTACAACAACATGAACCCTCATAAACCTATCCAACAACGGCGAAGACATAGCATTTAGTGCCACGTTCGGAGGCGTAAAAACCGTCACCGAATCAATATCCGGAAAATCTTTAACAATCCCATCAGTCACCGACTTCAACCCGATAGCAAACGCCATGAATCCGGACGAAACCAAAACCCTAATCATTTTTTCCCATTCATGTTTAATATTAACGAACCCACGAGTAATACCCGCTTCACAAAACCCTAAATTTATACGTTCTTGATGACGATCAAATGAAGCGAAAGAACCCGATACTCCATGCATTGTAACAAACTGATCAAGAAACAAATCCGGATGAGTGAGCAACACGTTGTTGATTTCAAGAACTTGTTTTTTGTAATCGGTTTTGGTGATGGAAACGGTTTGGTGTTGGAATAAAGTTGGTAAGCATGTTTTCAAGGGTTTGTTTAATAGTTGTTGCATGGTGAGTTTTGTGGGTAGTATGTGGTAAGCAAGAAGGTGTTTGATCATGTGCGGTGGGATTGAGAGGTTGGAGATTGCGGAGTCGGGTACGGCAAAGATGGTAATTTGTGGTGTTTGTGAGAAGAGTTCTGGTGAGATGTGGAGGAAGTTGGCTATGAAGTTGAAGCCGTGTGATCGGAGGAGTTTGGAGGCGGTGGGAGTGTAATTGAGTGAGGGTGGATGGTGGTGGTGGTGGTGGTGGTGGCGGAGGGTGGTGGTGAGTATGACGGCGAGAAGGATGGAGGCGGAGGTGAAGAATACGCCTTTCCCCATTTGTGTTGATGTGTTGAGAGAATTATATTTACAGAATGAACTATGAAGAATATTAACGCGGTTTTATTGCTGGTTTTATTTATCATATCGGTTAGGTTATTTAACTTTAATATGTTACTCAAAAGGATTAAAATTTAGGTGACGTTTAGTGAATTGAGAAAAAAAAATAACAATAACACTCGATTTAACTCAGACGTTATATTATTCAATTTATTTGTGATATATCTCCATCTTATTGTTACTATAAACATATATAAATTAATAGACGGACTGAATATGAAATTTATAAACCTAGCAAAATGAAGTGGGGTAGGGTCGTAATTGTCCAACTTGTCGAGTTTGTCTCACATGTTGTGGCAGCATAAATAATAAGCCATGTCGCATTGGCGGAACCACAATATATTTGCATGGAAGCGGATATTTATATGGGTCATTTTTCAATCACTTTGGCGATTTTTTTATTTTAGAGGTAAAATGTCTGCAGTTTGCAGACCACATCTGCTATCTGTAACAAAAGAGGTGGACCAAACATCTGCAGTATGCAATAGGAATACTGTTTGTTTTTTAACGTTTGTAAACTTCGTTATACCTAAACTTTCTACAAGCTTTCTAGAACCAAAACTAATAATAATTGAACAAGTAGATCAAACTTTAAAGTAAACTATAAGTAAACATTTTGAAAATAAAAACAAGACACAAGCTTCAATAATATCATCAAAATGCTTGCCTATTATTCCAAGACACAAGCTTAAGGAGAGGCAGGGGGAGTGTCGGTGGCGGAGGTGCAGGGGAGCGGCGGCACTGGGGATGACCGGTAGAGGCAGCAGTAGTGCTGGGGAAGGCCGGAGGAGGCGGCGGCGATGCCGAGGAAGGCGGTGGAGGTGACGGCGGAGGTGTGACGGGCTGGAGGAGAGGGGTTATGGGAGTTGGTGCGGCGACGGCAGTGGAGGTCGCGGTGGTGCGGCGCCGGCTGTGGAGGATATGGTAATGGAGGAGATGAAAGGGAAGAGATGGTAGAATGAAAGGGGGCTAGGGTTTTGAATGAGATAAAAGATGCAGAAAACTTGAAAAGTGGAAGGTCCATGTATTCTAGAATAAGAAGGCGCGAAGACGTTTTTTAATGAAATGTTTTCAGAAAAACAAACAGTCTTAAAGCTTAAAAGTCTGTGTGTGTCACACCCGGCCCTGAGCGGCGGAATCAGCCGGGCGCGCGCGAGTGGGGATTGATAATTAAGCACGGGCCATTGCAAACATTCAAAGATTTTCATTGCGCATGAAATGTTTAATACAAATACATTACATTGTTTAAAAATTTCATAAAAACATCCAAGTACAAAAACTGTTGAAGATTTCCACGCCATATCCCCTTGCGCGGTGGGAACAACCACGCGCATCGAAGGGATAGAACTAAAATCTTCCAAAAAGCTAGTTTTAGATGTTCAGCGTGAGGTGCTCTAAGTGTGACTCCATGCGCTATCTAGTTATCTCCTGAAAGACACGTAAAAACATTTGAATCAGTATAAACTGAGTGAGTTCACAAGTTTTAGTAACTTGATAAATCGCATTGCATCATAGTCTTGATAAAATCATATTGAAACACATTTATGATTTCATGTCTAAACATATACTTGATAATCCGTATGAAAACATAGATCTGACACATATTTCTGATAAAAGTCGTTCCGCGGGCTACGCGCGATCATTACTGGAAGTGTGCTCGTCCATGCAAAGTGGCGCTGCCACTACGAGCTAAATAATATAATGCCGTCCCGCGGTTTACGCGTGGACATTTCTGAAAAACCGTGCTCGTCTATGCAAAGAGGCGCTGCCCCTACGAGCTAATCAATAATTCCGTCCCGCGGGTTACGCGCGGACGTTGTGCCGGAAAACAAGGCGCTCGTCCATGCAAAGAGGCGCGACCCCTACGAGCGGGCTCAAACCCATAGTACTGCCCCATGACCATACTAGGCACTCGTCTATGCAAAGAGGCGCGACCCCTACGAGTGGGTGGATCAAACCAGCAGTCCCTACCCTTAGAGTTCCAATGGTAAAGTGATCACTTACTCGAGTTCTAGCGCACATACATCGAAAACCTTAGATAACCGTTCGCATTGCTCATCATGAAATATAATTTAAACACATAATCGCTTGCATAGCTTGTAAGTATACCATGATAAAACATTATTTAAGTACGTGTCCCTCGCCCCGAAAGCAGTTTAAAAACAGTGAAAACAGCGAGAATAGGGGCTGTGAGACTCACCTGTGGTTCTTGTTAAGGGATTAATCGAGATTCGGGTTTTCTTGGTGTTGGCCTCGGAATCGAAGGTCTAGAATACGATTAAATAACAAGTATATATATTAAGATCAAGAATTAGGAGAATATAAGGGTTGGAAAGCAGATCTCAAGGTTATATTCTAGGCTTACCTGGTAACAGGATCGGAAACGAAAACAACGGATGCTTGGGAGATGATTAGTGCAAGTTGCAGTTCTTAAGAGAGAAGTTTGAAGTGTGTTTTGGTGATGATAATTTAGGTTACATATTTATAGGCAAACTCAAGGGAACACAATCCCTTGCTCTAGGGGATTGTAATCTTTTCATATCTAGGGGTAATAATGATAAAGTATGGAAATTATTATTATTTATTTAAAAGTGGAGTAGTGGATAAAAGATTTTGATTTTGATTTGGTCAGGACATGCAGGTCTGTGGTTGGTGGGAGTAGGGTGGCTGACAGTTGACTTTTCATGTTACAGTGTGCTTTTTCAGGTACTTTGTCAGTGTACAGTAAAAAGTGGAAAATCTCTGAAACACGCTACCGTTTCTTTTTGGGCGGGAGTAATCTCCTTACAACTGGAGAATAGACTAAGTGTTCTGTGCGTATTACTTTGTGCGCATAGCTTTCTGCGTGAAGGACATTTCTTTGCTGCGGGTAGGTGCGTAACCTTCTCGCAGTTAGGGACATTGAGTTTCATTTGTAGATTCTCCAGGTGGTCTTGGTATTTCAACATAGTGATCAGTTATGTTGAAGTCAATTCCATCTAGAGCTTCAGACAAACTAGCTCTCAATGTTCCCGCCATGCGGGGAGGTTAGTTCCCTTCCGCACGCGCATAAACGATTTAGGATGCACCCGCCTTAGCATCATGCGGGATGGTCAACCCATTAGACAACATAACGTTAAGGTACATGAAAACATAAAGCCAAAACATTCGCGCATGGCGCATATAACATATGCCCACGCTGGTTCTTAACATGGCGCGCTCGCGCAGGGCGCACATAACAAATGCACGCGCTGACTATCATGGCGCGCTCGCGCAGGGCGCACATAACAAATGCACGCGCTGACTAACATGGCGCGCTCGCGCAGGGCACATAACAAATGCACGCGCTGACTAACATGGCGCGCTCGCGCAGGGCGCACATAACAAATGCACGCGCTGACTAACATGGCGCGCTCGCGCAGGGCGCACATAACAAATGCACGCGCTGACTAACATGGCGCGCTCGCGCAAGGCGCATATAACATAATTACCTAATATTTAGGTTGATTACTTGGTTTAAGGGATTGGGAATTTACCGGGTGTCACATTCTCCCCCTGTTAAGAGAATTTCGTCCCGAAATTTAGGAGACGTCGCTGGCAGGAGCCACGTTCTGAAAGAGGTGTGGGTATTTCATGCGCATCTGGTCTTCTCTTTCCCAAGTGAATTCAGGCCCACGCCTCGAGTTCCATTGAACCTTTACTAACTTGATGCTGCTTCTGCGTAACTTTTGTTCTTTCCAACTGGTTACTGCTATCGGTTCTTCTACGAAGTGTAGCTGTTTGTCGATGTGAATCTCTTCCAACGGCAAAATCAACGTTTCGTCAGATAAACACTTTTTGAGGTTGGACACATGAAACGTGTCATGAACTCCACTGAGTTCGGCGGGTAAACGGAGTTTATAAGCAACCGGACCGATCCTTTCCAGGATCTCAAATGGTCCAATGTAGCGCGGATTCAACTTTCCTCGCTTGCCGAAACGGGGGACTCCTTTCCATGGAGAGACTTTCAACAGTACTCTATCCCCTACTTGAAACTCCAATGGTTTTCTTCGCACATCTGCGTAGCTCTTCTGTCTGTCGCGCGCTGTCTTAAGGCGATCCCTTATCTGAAAAATCTTGTCTGTTGTTTCCTGGATCAATTCTGGACCAGTCATTTGCTTGTCACCCACTTCAGCCCAGCACAGTGGGGATCTACACTTGCGCCCATACAAAGCTTCGAACGGCGCAGCCTTGATGCTTGTGTGATAACTGTTGTAAGAAAATTCAACCAATGGGAGATAAGTATCCCAGCTACCACCGAAATCGATTGCGCACGCGCGCAGCATATCTTCCAATGTCTGGATTGTTCGCTCGCTTTGCCCATCCGTTTGAGGATGATAAGCTGTACTCATATCAAGGCGAGTACCTAGAGCTCCTTGTAACGATCTCCAAAACCTTGATGTGAACCGACTATCTCTATCAGAAATGATGGACACTGGGACTCCATGTTTTGAAACTACTTCTCGAATATACAATCGGGCTAACTTTTCCATCTTATCGGTTTCCTTGATCGGCAGGAAGTGCGCTGACTTAGTTAGCCGATCCACAATAACCCAGATCGTGTCGTAACCCCCAGGTGTCCTTGGCAGTTTTGTGATGAAGTCCATAGAGATTTGTTCCCACTTCCACATGGGAATTTCTGGCTGTTGAAGCAACCCTGATGGTTTCTGGTATTCAGCCTTTACCTTCGAACACGTCAGGCATTTACTGACATACGTCGCGATGGCGCCTTTAAGATTGGGCCACCAATACAGCGCCTTAACATCTTGGTACATCTTGTCTGCGCCAGGATGTACGGAATACCGTGTCTTGTGAGCTTCGTTTAGTACTTGCTCGCGCAATCCTCCCTTGAGAGGGACCCATATGCGGTTAGCGAAATATAGATTGCCGTTCTCTTTAAGTTCCAAACTCTTAATCATACCCCCAAGGCATTCGTTTTTAACAAACTCTGGTTTCAAGGCTTCTTGCTGAGCGTCTCGGATGCGGGTAGAGAGATCTGTGTGAATGGTTAGCCTTAGGGCCTTGACTCGTAGTGTTTTTATTCGCTCCTTCCTACTTAACGCGTCTGCTACCACATTCGCCTTTCCAGGGTGGTACTTAATTTCACAATCATAATCATTCAACAACTCCACCCATCTTCGTTGCCTCATGTTTAAATCCTTTTGATCAAATATATGCTGAAGGCTCTTGTGATCCGTAAAGATTATACACTTTGTACCATAGAGGTAATGGCGCCAAATCTTTAGCGCGAAGACAACCGCTCCAAGTTCCAGATCATGCGTTGTGTAGTTCTTTTCATTGGTCTTGAGTTGGCGCGAGGCATATGCTATGACTTTGTCTCGCTGCATAAGGACACATCCGAGTCCTTGATGTGAAGCGTCGCAGTAAACGACGATGTCGTCCGTCCCTTCGGGCAGAGACAAAATTGGCGCACTACATAATTTCTGTTTCAACATTTGAAACGCTGCTTCCTGATTTTCGTCCCAAACAAACCTCTTGTCTTTCTGAGTTAGCGCGGTCAGAGGTAGAGCTATCTTGGAGAAGTTCTCAATGAAGCGTCGATAGTAGCCAGCTAGTCCTAGGAATTGCCTCACCTCAGTTGGGGTTTTTGGCGCTTCCCAGTTTTCGATGGCCTTGACTTTGGAAGGATCAACGTGTATTCCTTTCTCGTTTACAACGTGACCAAGAAAGTGAACTTCTCTAAGCCAAAACTCGCACTTGGAAAACTTCGCATACAACTTTTCTTTCCTCAACAATTCCAAAATCAATCTCAGGTGTTGCTGATGCTCGGCCTTGGTCCGAGAATAAATCAGAATATCATCTATAAATACAATCACAAACTTGTCCAAGTATGGTTTGCATACCCGGTTCATCAGATCCATGAATACAGCCGGCGCATTAGTTAGCCCGAAAGGCATCACTAAGAACTCATAATGGCCGTATCTAGTTCGGAAGGCTGTTTTCGGCACATCTTCCTCATGGACCCTAAGTTGGTGGTATCCTGACCGTAGATCTATCTTTGAATAATAACTGGATCCCTGCAACTGGTCAAATAAGTCGTCAATCCTCGGTAAGGGGTACCGATTTTTGACTGTCAGCTTGTTCAGTTCCCTGTAGTCAATACACATTCTGAACGAACCATCCTTCTTCTTAACAAACAGTACTGGAGCTCCCCAAGGTGAAAAGCTTGGGCGTATGAAACCCTTATCCAATAGTTCTTGTAACTGATTGGATAGCTCTTGCATCTCAGATGGAGCTAATCGATAAGGCGCTCGAGCTACTGGCGCAGCTCCTGGGACCAAATCAATACGAAACTCGACTTGTCGCGGCGGCGGTAATCCGGGCAAATCTTCAGGAAAAACTTCTGGAAATTCGCGCACTACTGGTAAGTCTTCAATTCTTCGCTCATCTCCTTTCTTCTCTACGACATGCGCCAGGAAGGCGTAGCACCCTCTCCTTAGGCACTTACGTGCCTTTAGGCACGAAATCAGTTTCGTCGCAACTCCCCTTCTTTCCCCTTGAATTACCAAGGTTTCTCCGTTCAACAGTGGGATCCGAACCTGCTTCTCATGGCAAATAACTTCCGCGTGGTTCTCGACTAACCAATCCATACCTACCACAATGTCAAAACTTCCCAAGTCTATTGGCAACAAATTAATATTGAACCCGTGACCTCCCATGACTATTACACATTGATCAGTTCTTTCGTTCGCGCATAACTGCCTGCCATTGGCTAGTTCTATAGTATAAGGCGTGTCTAGCCTACTGGTTGCTAGGCCTAGGGAGTCTTTAAACTCAGCGGATATAAAACTTAGGTCAGCGCCAGTATCAAATAAGACAGATGCAAAATGTCCGTTAAGCAAAAACGTACCGGTTACCACATTCGGCTCTTCTTTAGCTTCGCCTGCGCCGATCACAAAAGCTCTTCCGCGAGCTTGGTTTCCCTTTTGCGGGCAATCCCGACTAAAATGCCCTGGCTTCCCGCATGCGTAGCAGTTGTCGCTTGCTCCCGCTTCTCTGACACGGCAATTCATCGTCTTGTGCTCTGGTCTGCCACATTTGGCGCATTCGATTCTTGCGCATTCACCCTCGTGGTGATACTTGCATTTGTTGCACCATGGGCGAGGCCCGCTGTATCCTTTTCGTGGTGGCTCCGCGGCCTGAATCGCGTAAGCCCTTACGCTCTCCTGCTTCTTGAACGGTGGCTGCTTGGAGTCGGACCCTCGGTGGTGAGAGTTCCATTTCCTCTTGGGATCAGAGGTTCGCTGCTCGATTCCGCGTGTAGTTAACATACCCGCACGGACCGTATCCCTTGTAAGGGTGATGGCCCGCGCTACCGCCTCATCAAAAGTTGGAGGCGCTGCGGCGTTGAGCGGAACCCTAACAACAGGAGGTAACCCAAAAATATACCTCTCAATCTTCTTTTCCTCCGTGTTTGCCATGTCTGGTACCAATTGGCAAAGCTCGTTGAACCGGTTGTTGTAGGCGTCGATATCCGTTCCTACCATGGTGTGGTTCCAGAATTCCTGTTGTAGACTCTGGATTTCTGCGCGAGAGCAGAACTTTCTCATCATCATTTCCTTCAGTTCCTCCCAGGTCTTGTGGAGAGCAACTTCTCGCCCCAATGTTTTCGTTTGAAGCTTCCACCAAGACGAAGCTGCTTCTTGGAACATGCAGGTCGCGTAAAGGACCTTCTGGTTCTCACTACATCCGCTAATGGAGAGAACTGTCTCCATCTTGTCAATCCAGTTGTAGAGCCCAATGGCCCCTTCGGTACCCTTGAATGGCCAAGGCTTACAGGCCATGAATGTCTTGTAGGAGCATCCTTTGTCCAAGGCTCCTGATTCGGGTTCTGGGGTCTCATTCTGACGACCCTGACTTGATTCGGCCTTGCTGGCCTCATGTGTTGCGATTGCTTGCGCGATTATTTCCGCGAGTTCCTCGGGTGTCATGGTAATTCCTTTGGCTTTAGTTGGAGGCATTCTCGCTTTAAAAGAGTGAAAATATATCAAACTTAGCGCATGTACTTTGAGCACATAATGTTATCATTATTTACTACACTGTGTGACCCGTGTTCCTAAGTGTGTGTATAGTTTCTTTTGAAAATATTTTCTTTGAAAAATATTTCATGCGATTTCCCCCAACGGTTATAGTCTAGGTTAAAACTTCTTTTCCTAGTTCGCTATAACCAGTGCTCTGATACCAATCTGTCACACCCGGCCCTGAGCGGCGGAATCAGCCGGGCGCGCGCGAGTGGGGATTGATAATTAAGCACGGGCCATTGCAAACATTCAAAGATTTTCATTGCGCATGAAATGTTTAATACAAATACATTACATTGTTTAAAAATTTCATAAAAACATCCAAGTACAAAAACTGTTGAAGATTTCCACGCCATATCCCCTTGCGCGGTGGGAACAACCACGCGCATCGAAGGGATAGAACTAAAATCTTCCAAAAAGCTAGTTTTAGATGTTCAGCGTGAGGTGCTCTAAGTGTGACTCCATGCGCTATCTAGTTATCTCCTGAAAGACACGTAAAAACATTTGAATCAGTATAAACTGAGTGAGTTCACAAGTTTTAGTAACTTGATAAATCGCATTGCATCATAGTCTTGATAAAATCATATTGAAACACATTTATGATTTCATGTCTAAACATATACTTGATAATCCGTATGAAAACATAGATCTGACACATATTTCTGATAAAAGTCGTTCCGCGGGCTACGCGCGATCATTACTGGAAGTGTGCTCGTCCATGCAAAGTGGCGCTGCCACTACGAGCTAAATAATATAATGCCGTCCCGCGGTTTACGCGTGGACATTTCTGAAAAACCGTGCTCGTCTATGCAAAGAGGCGCTGCCCCTACGAGCTAATCAATAATTCCGTCCCGCGGGTTACGCGCGGACGTTGTGCCGGAAAACAAGGCGCTCGTCCATGCAAAGAGGCGCGACCCCTACGAGCGGGCTCAAACCCATAGTACTGCCCCATGACCATACTAGGCACTCGTCTATGCAAAGAGGCGCGACCCCTACGAGTGGGTGGATCAAACCAGCAGTCCCTACCCTTAGAGTTCCAATGGTAAAGTGATCACTTACTCGAGTTCTAGCGCACATACATCGAAAACCTTAGATAACCGTTCGCATTGCTCATCATGAAATATAATTTAAACACATAATCGCTTGCATAGCTTGTAAGTATACCATGATAAAACATTATTTAAGTACGTGTCCCTCGCCCCGAAAGCAGTTTAAAAACAGTGAAAACAGCGAGAATAGGGGCTGTGAGACTCACCTGTGGTTCTTGTTAAGGGATTAATCGAGATTCGGGTTTTCTTGGTGTTGGCCTCGGAATCGAAGGTCTAGAATACGATTAAATAACAAGTATATATATTAAGATCAAGAATTAGGAGAATATAAGGGTTGGAAAGCAGATCTCAAGGTTATATTCTAGGCTTACCTGGTAACAGGATCGGAAACGAAAACAACGGATGCTTGGGAGATGATTAGTGCAAGTTGCAGTTCTTAAGAGAGAAGTTTGAAGTGTGTTTTGGTGATGATAATTTAGGTTACATATTTATAGGCAAACTCAAGGGAACACAATCCCTTGCTCTAGGGGATTGTAATCTTTTCATATCTAGGGGTAATAATGATAAAGTATGGAAATTATTATTATTTATTTAAAAGTGGAGTAGTGGATAAAAGATTTTGATTTTGATTTGGTCAGGACATGCAGGTCTGTGGTTGGTGGGAGTAGGGTGGCTGACAGTTGACTTTTCATGTTACAGTGTGCTTTTTCAGGTACTTTGTCAGTGTACAGTAAAAAGTGGAAAATCTCTGAAACACGCTACCGTTTCTTTTTGGGCGGGAGTAATCTCCTTACAACTGGAGAATAGACTAAGTGTTCTGTGCGTATTACTTTGTGCGCATAGCTTTCTGCGTGAAGGACATTTCTTTGCTGCGGGTAGGTGCGTAACCTTCTCGCAGTTAGGGACATTGAGTTTCATTTGTAGATTCTCCAGGTGGTCTTGGTATTTCAACATAGTGATCAGTTATGTTGAAGTCAATTCCATCTAGAGCTTCAGACAAACTAGCTCTCAATGTTCCCGCCATGCGGGGAGGTTAGTTCCCTTCCGCACGCGCATAAACGATTTAGGATACACCCGCCTTAGCATCATGCGGGATGGTCAACCCATTAGACAACATAACGTTAAGGTACATGAAAACATAAAGCCAAAACATTCGCGCATGGCACATATAACATATGCCCACGCTGGTTCTTAACATGGCGCGCTCGCGCAGGGCACACATAACAAATGCACGCGCTGACTATCATGGCGCGCTCGCGCAGGGCGCACATAACAAATGCACGCGCTGACTAACATGGCGCGCTCGCGCAGGGCGCACATAACAAATGCACGCGCTGACTAACATGGCGCGCTCGCGCAGGGCGCACATAACAAATGCACGCGCTGACTAACATGGCGCGCTCGCGCAGGGCGCACATAACAAATGCACGCGCTGACTAACATGGCGCGCTCGCGCAAGGCGCATATAACATAATTACCTAATATTTAGGTTGATTACTTGGTTTAAGGGATTGGGAATTTACCGGGTGTCACAGTGTGGCACAGACATAAAATGCTAGGAAGATCTTCAGACACAAACACCACCTGAATAACAAATCTTTTCAGTTTGATCCGGTTCGGATTGGTTCGGGTTACCTAAAGGATCTTAAAATTAAATTTTAATATATTCAACAAAGTAAGCTAAACATCACTACAAATGCTTAATGAAATTTAAAATCCAATATATCTAAACTCGTCTACACTCCACACATACGAAACTATTTTTTTAATTTAAAGTTAATAACTTGTATAATTTTGCAAACCGCAGTCCCTAATCCCTAATTAATCAAATAATTAAAATGATAAAATTAACCATCAAATGAGTGATTCACTTAATAACTTACCTTAAACGGATATTTGGTTGGAATTCCGCTGATGAAAGGATCTACCACTGGCGAAGGATCAATGATCGACAGTGGGTCTGAGCCTGCTGTCGCTACTCACTTTCTTTTTCTCAATTGTAGATGGATTTTTATTATTATTATAGCAATGTTTAAACCTTTAAAAGCATGGATTAAGAACTTAAGACCTAAAAGTAAGGGCCTTAAGCTAATGGTCATTAGGCTAGTAAGATTAAAACCAATTTGACTAATCATAATGGTTTTAACATTTTGATATCGGTAATTAGATAAGTTTTATTGAAAAACTTTAAGGATAATTTCATGAAAGTCGGTTTCTAAAGCCTAAGGATAATTGTAAAATTTTATGAGGGCACTCGAAATTTTGACATATCATTGAAGCATAATTGTTTTTGTTTGTTTATTACATAATTATTTAATAGTATTTTGATAAAAGGAAAAATTAGTTCATCTTCATCTAAATAACCTAAAAATAAAATCAAAGAAGAAAAAAAATTTTAAATCATTCATGTTGCTTATCCTTCCCATAATCAGTACTCGCAGTTGAAAAAATTGCACAAAGATTATGCATGGTGGAAACCATACGTGGCATGCAGAACTTTAAAATGCTTCAAAAGACACAACTATTCACCTACTTTGTTCGCATTCATGCTTATCTTTTGATGATCACTCACGGGTATAGCTTAACATGAATTCTCTAAATTATTAAAAACTAAGAACGCAAAATGTACGCTAATTATAACTTAATTTTCTTTTTCTAATAAGTAATAACTATTATATGTTATGGCTTTTTTTCTTTTCTTTTTTTATTATTTACAATAAGAGCAAATCCAGTAAAAAGAAAATAGAGAGAAGAAGAAATGATAATGCTATTAAGCGAAAATTATTAAATATCACATTTATTGTAGATTTATATCACTAGAACGGTGAGTGCTGACCGATTGACCACTTCATTGCGCATGAGAAAAACAAACAAAAATCACCCGCTATAAAAACTCTCCCATACATTCATCCAACTTTAACACGTCCGTCTTTACTCCAACACTCTCACTCCATATAAAATTTCATTTTCCAAATTTCTTGAGCATCATTTAAAAATGTATCATTGTTGATCTTCTATATTTACACCAACCACATCGGGTAAACAGATTGTTTCATAATGTCGAATGTTGTGACGACAATATTCATATTAAAAGAGGTGATAAAGAAAACATTAGTCATATTTAAATAAGACTGGCATGCATGAATAAGTACTATCCCTTGTAATCTTGTATGGTTGGTCAGTTTTGTTGGAATAATTGATTATAATTATCATCTTCTTGATCGTGGGTTAATTGCGGTCCTGACGGAAAAATGGCATTATGAAACCCACGTACCATTTCGTAAAGCAACTGTAGCACACTTTATACGCACCGAAGACTTATATTTTCATAGTTACGATAACATATGGGCTCTAGCATGTGAATTCTGGTCCATGCCTACATTTGCAATATATACACCGGACCGCTGATGATTTTTGCAGACGAGAGTCCCGCCTTGCTTAGATTTCTATACAAAGATGCTAATACGACAATGCCAAAACTTAGTCGTCCACATTGTTCTAAATCTTCTAGATGATTTAGAAAGGACAAATTTATAAAATTGTTTGCGGTATCACAAAAGAATGAACTCCCACATAAATAAAGGATGACACAACGTCCATGTTATGTTAACTCCCGTACATGTGGGTTCTGAGACATTGTGGATTTTATTTTTCAAGGACAATGGTTGACTTAATCAAGTTACCGCTTAGATCTCCAGATGCATCATGAACGACAATATCTAACAAATTTGTATCCTTTGTCTTCATTCATCGGGATCAATTGGTGCCTCTACACCAGAAACAACCGGACCCTTTACCCATAAATTCCGTAGAATAGTATCATCTTCTAATGTTAAATTCGTATCACCAAATGGTAGGTGAAACATGTGGTTTTCAAAACGCCATCTTTCCACCAAGGTCGTGACTAACCCACAATCAAGAAGGCGGTAATTACAATAAGTAATTCCACCAAAATCGGCCAACCGTACAAGAGATAGAACATGGTCATACATCTCATTCTTTATTTAAATATGTCCAAAATTTTTTATCACCCCTTTTAATATCAAGATCATCGTCATGGAATTCGACATTTTGAAACAACCTATTTGCTCAATGTGATTAGCTTAAATATAAACGATCATCAAATTTAAGTGATGCTCAAGATGTTTAGAAAATATAGGTTTAGATGGATGATCAAAGGATTAGATGAATGGTGAGAGTTTAAGTTGGAGTAAAGATGTTTGTGTTAAAGTTGGATGCATGAATGGAGAGTGATAGTTGATAAATATAGGGGAAGGTTTTTATTTTTTCCTAATGGCCAATGAAGTGGCTAACCGATCAACCCTCTCTTTTCTAGTGATATAAAATTAAAATAAGTATAATTTTAAACAAATTTGGGTTAATTGCATTTGTAGGATTGTATGGTTTATTTTAATTAGTAGGAACATAAGAACCTATGTTTGAAACCCAAATGAAACAAAGCCTCTTTTCTATTTACAAAGTTTATTTTTAGGGTGCACATTTTAGGGTGGTTAATTATCATTACTTCTTGTCTTTTTGTTTTCTTTTTACCGGATTTGCTCTTAATTATAAATTAAAAAAAAACCCTTAAAACATATATATGGTTTATTTTAATATATAAAACATAACTACCTGTGATGGTGTGAATATATAAAAAGTAAGAATATTAGTATCGTATCATTTTAATGCGGTTATTTATTCTTCTCCTATAGATATTAACGTAGTTGTTAGAATTAAGAAAATTAAATTATTGTTAACATACATTTTGCATTTTTAGTTTCTAACAATATGGAGAATTATGGTTAAACTGTTGAGTCGGAACATTTAGAAGGAAGATTGAAATTTTCTCAACCTCCTCAGAAAATGGCTAAGTATGAAACTCAACCAAGCTTGGACCTTCAAGCATGGAGTTTTACTACATCGAGCATGATATCTTACACTCGTAAGATTATCTTCTTGAATTCTTCTAAGTGTTGAAAGTTTCAAGCAAGCTACACTCCGTCAAGCAAGGATGTTTTTCATCATGCACAGTTTGCTGTTCAAGCAAGCACTTGATCTATCCAGCTTAAACCAAGTTGTAGGAGCATTTTGGTGGGTCGAGCATGGATACAATAAAGGATGATCTCAATATGTTCTAAGAAAAGCTTCGATCATGGTTCAATCTCGAGCAAGTTTCAGTACCCGAGTATACTGGAATTGTTTTCAATAAATCCTAAAAAGGAAAGATTAAAGAGACCTAAAAAAGCATGCTTACTCATGGAATTTTTTCAAGTAAAGTTGAAATATGCCATAGAGATTGAATTCTAATATGAATCCTAAAAAGGATTCATAAAAGGAAAGATTAAAGAGACCTAAAAAAGCATGCTTACTCATGGAATTTTTTCAAGTAAAGTTGAAATATGCCATAGAGATTGAATTCTACTATGAATGCATATTTTGCTTGTTATATGAAGGGGACTTCTGCTTTATTAAAGAGCATATAAAAGCAAAGGAAAGATCCAAGATTGCATATATTTTTCACATAAGCTTTCAAAATGTGCGCCACGTGGTTTTTGTCAGAAAGAACGACGAGAGCCATTTGAAGTTATACTAACCAAATCAAACCCACGCACTAAAACAGGCGTAAACTATTTCGATTTTCATATACTCAATTATAACAAATGAAAAAGAAAACCACATTGTAGTGCATATTAAACGGAAGATAAAACCCAAAATATATAACGTGTTTGGTTAATTAGTTAGTTAAATGTGGGTTAATTAAATAAATAATAAATACTAATACAAAGAAAAACAATAAAAAGAAAAGCTACTATTAAGGATGACAATGGGTCAGGTTTAGGACAAGTTTAGGCATTCACAAACTCATATCCGGTTAATAAAATCCATTCGAAACACGTTGGATATTTTTATGGTAATTGCCCCTCAGGTATCAGGTATACCCGTCGGGTTTCGGTTATACTGGATAGTTGAGCAAAAATACCTGTCTGGCATATTCATCCCAAAGCTCGTCAGGTATTTACCGGGTTTTAATCGTTGATGTAGATTACATTTCTAAATCACTTCACTATATACAAAATTTAAGAACTAAACACATGAAATATTATGTAATATGTATTAGAAACAATAGATTGTAAAGAGAAACTATGGTATATATTGATCATGATATTATTTACATTATATAGTTACAAGAATAAGAAACTTTAAATCTTATCATCAATGGTAGTTAATACATAGTCAAAGCAATTGATTAGGGGTTTGATTAGGTAATAATGAGTTGTTTCATAACACCCCCCCCCCCCCCCCAAATCATATTACCACTCATTATACACTTTAACAACATAGTTCCGGATAATGTTAATCGGTACTTCCCAACCTAGAGAATAATAATACTTCTGGATCAGTTTTGCTACCCTTTTAAAAACCTTTCTAAGAAAACCAGTGGAAACTTAATCAAGGGAAAAATAGTGCAATGTGTATAATGATCCCCCTCAAACAAATAAATGTCTTTCAGTATGTAGAATCTGACCTGTTCTGACTGTTTGGCTGATCTTTCTAAGAAAACCAGTGGGACAAAACTTAATCAAAGGAAAAATAGTGCAATGTGTATAATGATCCCCCTCAAACAAATAAATGTCTTTCAATATGTAGAATCTGACCTGTTCTGACTGTTTGGCTTGATCTTTGATGTAGTAATCTCTTATTCATACTCTGTAAGGTGCTCTGTCTTCATGTAGTCGTCTTGTCCTTTTTCAACATCTATGAGTTGCATGCTAGTTGTACTTGTTGGATGATGCAAACATTCTTAACCGATATCGTATATTCTTGAACGTTCACCATGATTTGGTAATGTTGTAGATTGCTTGATGGCAGAAAAATATTGTGTCATCATATGTGAACACACAAGGTAACTATATATGATCATATTTTAAATTAATCAAATATATGTGCATCATAAGAATGCCCAACTAGATGAGACTTATCATTATAATTAATGAAGATATAAGCCTCATGTCCTGCAAATATATCGTAAGTACATCTTGTGTATGAACTTATATTTCACTTACACATATACAAAGAATGCAATATCATCTTAGATATATTAGTGAATCGTTCGTGTTTAGGTACGACACTTCTCGACCAAGTACTTCTTCGCCCTTTTTATGAGACATTGAAGATCATTGTGTTTATTTCGCACGAATA
This sequence comes from Bidens hawaiensis, assembly GCF_021521415.1. Classification (NCBI taxonomy): domain Eukaryota; kingdom Viridiplantae; phylum Streptophyta; class Magnoliopsida; order Asterales; family Asteraceae; genus Bidens; species Bidens hawaiensis. The sequence continues at coordinate 565,893 of NW_027491733.1, forward strand.
AACTTTTTGCATAGTAAAATTATGCTAACATCTTCTGGATAGTTTGATTGATGGGAAAGTATACAATTACACATATACTCGAACTCTATGTCGAAGTATAATTACATTGTGTAAATATATATATGCTCGAACTTCCGGTCGAGCAATAGGATGTGTGCATGTTTTATTTATTTAAAAAATTCACTCTTTAGTAGTTCTGTAATTTCTCTCGATGATTTTTAAATCAACACTATAAACTGTGATTTTCATTGATTACATCTGTTGGTGTAGCATATGCAAATATTTCATCAACACGTGTTTTGTTTTGGTTCCATGTTGTACAATTTTATAAATAAATTATAGAGATCTCATTTATATTTGATACCAGTGTTTATTCTAGAACTTTATATTCCTCATCTGAGGTATTTTCATTTATTCTAGAAATCGTATTAGTCTCTTTTGAGACATCTTCCTCTTCTGAGGTCTTATTATATTTTAGAAATGAAATAATCTCTTCTAAGATATTGACCTCTTCTAGGGTCTTATCAATAACATCTTCGGGATCTTTTGTATGTAACCTCTTGTATGATTTAGCAACTGCATTATTCTGCTCATTTGGTTTTCGTGGGTATTTTCTTAGAACCTATTTTTCTTCAACGTTTACTTTGTAATGTAATATATCTTAGACTACTTCAATTCGAGCAGTTTGTGTTTTTGAATGCATCTACTAATTCATTTGCTATTTGCTACAAATGTATTCTCTCTTTTGGACTTCAAATATGAGTTGATCACTTAGGGGATTAAAATTTTATAGATGCAATTAACGTTATTTATTGTCTTACCAGTCTTTATTTATACTATCCCCCCCCCCCCCAAGACTAGTTATACTATCGTATTAAATTTGACAGTCAACATATTTTGCAACTCTTTTATGCGGTGTTGGTACATATACCGCACAACATAATATTTTCAAGTGAGACCGACTTGGTTAGCTTTGGTGACTAGTTATCTTGGGGGCTACTCGTGATTAGTTCAGTAATATCCCCTCATGTGGAGATGGAAATTTGCATCTCATTAAGAGTGGTTAGCGATTATCTATGATCGATTAACTGATCATTCAACTAAACTTCTTTATGTGTAAACATGAGCTACTGGATGTTCATCAATTATATTGATAGACATATAATAGTCATTTAAAAGCTTTCGGTGTGAATTCTCATATATGATTTAGATTGTAAACTAGAAAAATGTTACATTTTAGGTTGCTGAAAAACTAATATGAGATGATTTAAAGATGCATTACCAAAAATGTATCGAACATGGTCCATAGGCGGATTAATAAGCATGTGTATGAGAGAGTCTTTGAAGAATACATGCTTTTAGAGGCGCTAAAGATTTATTTGCCTACACTACAGATATATGATAAGTGTTGAGGCTTTTTAAGTTACTTAAAAGATGCTTGTTGGCATTGTAGATTATTTAACAGGATTATGTTCAAATAAGAAGTTTGATTTTCCTAAGAAGTCTAGGAAGGAGGGTATTTTTGTCTTAACACTTTTATATCAAAACCCACTTACTTTAATTTCAAAACCCACTTACATTAATTTCAAAAACCCACTTACATAAAACCCACTTACATCTTCACTCATCTCCTACATCCACCACCACTTCACCACCCACCGCCACCACCTCGCCGGAAAAATCCGAAAAAACACAATGAAAAACACTATGAAAAACACAATGTAAAAAACACAATGGAAAAAAACACTACAAAAAAAACACAATGATAAAAACACAATAAAAAACACAATTGTATGACACAATGTAAAAAACACAATGGAAAAAACACAATGAAAAAATACTATTGTATAACACAATTTTGTAAAACACAATTTGTAAAACACCCACTATTTTTTAAAAAATTTTTATATTACAATATGGTACTCATATAAAAGATAAAAAGACACTCGTTATTATGGTGACACAATTGTATGACACAATGTAAAAAACACAATGGAAAAAACACAATGAAAAAATACTATTGTATAACACAATTTTGTAAAACACAATTTGTAAAAAACCAACTATTTTTTAAAAAAAATTTTATATTACAATATGGTACTCATATAAAAGATAAAAAGACACTCGTTATTATGATGAATTTGTTTTTCAATAAAAACGTAGTAATAAAAAGTTATGGACGTTTTAAAATGATAGGGGGAATTTGGCATATGTTTTGCATGTGGAGAGAGAAAATCAACAAATGTGTTATTCCTTTTACACCCTTCATCTTATGTTCATACTTGATTTCCTCCTAAACTAATCTCAACCCTTTATTTCAAAATTAATTGACAAAATTACTTTTTATCCTTCCTACAAAAACTGTAATTCTTATTATAACCCAACCATATATATATATATATATATATATATATATATAAAGCATAATTGTGATTGGTCAAAATATATGATGTAACTCATAAATAACTTACAACAATACTAGTTAAGTCATTTAAGTAACATCTCATAAATAAAATAACTAGATGTAACAGATTCATTAAAGCAATCATTAATTAACAAATCAATCCTTTTATAAATTGCATTATTAATAAACCAACTTTTGAAAATAAAATTATATTATAACAACAAATATGCCCATTATGACAAAGAATAATACTTATGTCATTATATTGGCTCAATTTAAGATCTGCATCTCTATTTCATAACAAAAAAATAATTTTATTTTTATTTTTTTAGCCAAAACCAATCAAAATGAAATAAGCTAATCAATTTTGTTTATTTTGGTATACCAAGCACTGCTCAAATGCTTAATTCTAAGTTGGGTGAAAAATTTGGATGAAAAAAAATGTGTGGGTGATTTCAAAGCAGTCATAGGATATTGATTTAACTAATTGAAAGAAAGAAATACTACATGCATATCCTTAAAATTAATTTACTATTTGGAACAAGAACCTGCATGCAAACCAGCGGCCCTCTTCAATTATATGCATTTGTTGTTCGTTAAAAAAATAATAAATGTGTATATCTCATCTCAATCTTCACTTTTCTTTTACGATTTTTTATGTAGTCATTAACGATGTATGTAACCCAAAAATCAAACACTGAGAATATATATTTGGTACATAATAGCAAGACAATCGTTTGTGTGTTACCTAGGTGATGGTATAGATGCAAATGATATAGTTTTCGATGTCTTGTTGAGACGTGGGCTATCTAAAAACCAACGATGGCGTTGTTTGGTCTTGATTCTAAAAATAAACATAGATACAATAGAAGGTTGTAACCAAATATTGGCACCAACATCCCCACCCCATGATGAAGAATAACAAGGAGACTATTGTTAATCAAATAATATTTGTGGATAGAAATTTGAATGCTCCTTTTAAAGAAAACACGCTGATAACTTATTAGAAACAAGAGATTGAAGAGAGAAACTAAGGTATCTATTGATTATAATATTGTTTGCATTATATAGTTACAAGAATATAAAACTTCAATTCTTATCATCAATGATAGTTAACACATAGTCAATTTATGAGGTAATAATGAGTTGTCTCGTAACGCATTTTGTTTAAACAATACTACTAACAAAACAACATTTAAGGTTGGATTTGTGAGAGCATTCTCAATCCATTTTCTATCCATATCCATTTAATTACATTAAAATCACTATAGTTTCTCTCTCATATTCAATTAAATAATACATTTTTATAACTTTATCATTATATTTTCTCTCTTATTCACTTACAATCATTTTCAAATTTAACTTTCTCGTATAACATTTTATCAATTCTCTATTCACAACCACTCCCAACCACATCCTATAATTTACAAACTTTCTTACATATTTTGTAGGACATGCGTTTGAATGCTCTGAGTAAATTAAAATGAAAACCATTTGGTCTTCCCATGAGCAAAAACCACCGGTTCTTCCATTCTTCCTCGACAAGCATTATATTGAATTTACTATTATTTTATGTATACTATTTGTCGAAACATGAAATGTATCTCACCTGATCCATGACGATGTTTCCACGGATTTCGAGATGAACGAACCACGTCTCGATCTTCTTCTCCGGTTGCTTGAGATCTGCAATGGCCTTTTTGGGGGTGTGGAGGTGACTGCTAAGAAATCTCGAGGATCTCTTGTTTACAGACACAAAAATATGGTGGTGGCTCTTATTGAGAATGACCCCCCAAATAAGGAGGTGGAGACCTCCTTATATAGGGAGCCTCATGGCCACCATCATGGTACCCTAATGGGCCTAGCCCAGTTAGGGTTACCTCCACAAAACCCCCTCAGCCCAATAACATTGTATTAGTCCATATAATAAAATAAGCCAAACATAATAAATTAGGGTCGTAAACCGGGTTTAGTACCATACCCCTACAAGCCCCCCCAAGTCCAGTGTTGCTCCTAGGCGTGCAAGCGTTTAGGTGGAGCGCTGGACTTCATAAGGTGTGTTAGGATATGAGGCGGTTTTCTTTTCCCTTTTCTTCGGCCTTGTCTTTATTGTCTTTGAGTTTTGAGAGGTTTTCTCCATGATTGTGACATGTTGTGATCCTTATGATAATAATGGTGCACCGGCATGTATAAGATATAGCACGCACCATAATAATAGTGGCGCGAGGCCTGATAAAAGATAGAGCGCGCATCTCGAAATGTAATGCAACTTGCGCGCGAGGCAGCTTACGAGATATAAAAATAATGAAGCTTGCGCGCGAGGCGACTTACGAGCTATAAAATAATGAAGCTTGCGCGCGAGGCGACTTACGAGCTATGAAATAATGAAGCTTGCGCGCTAGGCAGCTTACGAGCTATAAAATAATGAAGCTTGCACGCGAGGCGACTTATGAGCTATAAAATAATGAAGCTTGCGCGCGTTGACTTACGAGCTGTAAAAATAATAAAGCTTGCGCGCGAGGCGACTTACGAGCTGTAAAAATAATTAAGCTTGCGCGCGAGGCGACTTACTAGCTATAATATGATGATAATGACTGGCCCACAAGGGCCTCTTCTGCGCAGGATGACTATCCCGGCTTGTCTTCAAAATAATAATGGAGGCACAAACGGCCATATAATAATAATGTCATAGGTGCTTGTGCAACTCGTAGCCGAACCTGCAAAAACATATCAACTAAAAGTGGATGTATTGCATGGTTCCCGTCCTCGGGCAAATTATGAGGTGTGCCCAACCTACGCTGGCGCGTGGCCTTTTGGGATATTATTAGGCTCCCGACCTTTATATTTGGCGCGAGGCCATGTGGGATATTATTAGGCTCCCGACCTTTATGTTTGACGCGTGGCCATGTGGTATATTATTAGGCTCCCGACCTTTATGTTTGACGCGTGGCCATGTGGGATATTATTAGGCTCCCGACCTTTATGTTTGGCGCGTGGCCATCTGGGATATTATTAGGCTCCTGACCTTTATGTTTGGCGCGTGGCATGGCGGGAGTTGAGCGCGCATGCATGGCGCAGGTTTGAGCGCGCGTGCATGGCGGTGCGTTGTTTAGCGATGTTCATGCACGGTGGCGATCAACTGTTGAGGTGGTGTGGTATTTATAGTATTAGGATTTCTAATGATTGGGCTCAGACCCCATTATGGCCTTTTTTGGCGCCCTTCTATTGCTTCGCGCCACGTGTACTTAGGACACCTGGTGCTTTTCATTGATTATTCTCTGACCGAGGTATTTCACCTGACCCATGTGCCATCACGTGGCGGCACATGGGCTTTGCTGAGTTGTCCACCCTTCATTGGCAGCTGTCAACACCAGCACATTCTTTATTCCTTAAAAGATACCTTCTGGAAGGTTGTTTGATGAGTGGAGAGTGACTCATTTGTTGATTTGGATTAGACTATTGTCTCGTCTGATGAGTACAATCATGGTTGTCCTTATCCTGATTTGGATTAGACTGTTCCTCATTTGTTGTGTCGCTTACGCGCGGCCTGCGCAAGGTCTCCTTTATTCTCACGCGCAGATGTGATATGCGTGAGCGTACGTGATGCGTGAGCATATGTGATGCGTAAGCATATGATATGCGTGAGCCTACGTGATGCGTGAACATATGTGATATGCGTGAGCATATGTGATATGCGTGAGCATATGTGATATACGCCGTGCGCAGATGTGATATGCGTGAGCATACGTGATGCGTGAGCATATGTGATGCGTTAGCATATGATATGCGTGAGCATATGTGATATGTGTGAGCATATGTGATGCGTGAGCATATGATATGCGTGAGCATATATGATGCGTGAGCATATGTGATGTGAGCATGTGATATGCTCCACGCGCATAGGTTTTGGCTGTGTCTTCATGACATCCTGATTTCAAGCCTCGTCTATATCTTGTGGGTTGACCCGCCCCGCTCGATGTTAAGGCGGGTGCATACCCCTTCAAGCCCCCCCAGTCTAATGTGTGTCTTGTCTCGCGCGAGCGAGGTAAGATAGATATTAGACTTAATAGTTTGCTTTTTTTAATATGGCTTGTTTTTTCTTTTTCTTTTCTTGTACGCGCGTTGCGCGAAATTCCATCCCTTTGGTTAAAACGAATCGTCAATGCATGTGGTTGGTTGGTGTTGACATGCATCAGAGATGGAGACGTTGTGTCAGACCTTTTGTGTGCCCGGCGCCAGCGCGCATGCATGATGGCGCGCTGCTGCTTCATAGCGGTGAAACTTATGCATGGTGGCATGCATCATGGCGGCCAGATGGTTGCCCGCGGTGGCGTGTACTGAAACGCAGTGGCGCATGCGTGGTGGTGATGTATTGAATCGTGGTGGCGCATGCGTGATGGCGGTGTATCGAACCGCGGTGGCGCATGCGTGAGAGCGGTACATCGAACCATGGTGGCGCATGCGCGATGGCGGTATAGCGAACCGCGGTGGCGCATGTGTGATGGCGGTGTATCGAACCGCGGTGGCGCATGCGTGATGGCGCGCGCGGGTGCTTGTTGAATATAAGACAAACATTGAAATTTGAACAAGGTTGTAAGGAAATTATTAAGTACTCCTTAATAGTTGTCATATTTCAAGTTATTTTGCGATATTTTGAGTATGCTGACACGTGCCTTGGCATTTCGTTATTCCTCTTTTGCGCGACGTTATCGTGCATTTATTATAGGGAATTATGAATGAGTTTTTTAGCCTTTACGTGTCAGTATGCGTTACTCTGCCTATATCCATTATAATCCCATGCGCGACCCCGACCTGAAACCTCAACAACTATGCTTTGGCATGTGCTTTGCCTTAGTTGTGCTTAGGTATGTTATGGTCCGGCTGCGCAATACGTGGGATGGATGCTACGAGTAACTTGAGCTAAGGCTCATATTATTGGGCTAAGGCCCTGACGTTTTAGAGCTAAAACTCGTCAACGCGTCTGAGCTTGAAGCTCGCGCATGTATGTTTTACTTCGTTTTATTTTTAGTTTGATGTCAATATAATGTTGTCATATTGCTCAAATTAATAAAAGGAAGTGTGAAACATGTATGCAAAAATCAAATCAGGCTCGCACATGCATGGCGGCGGAGTCGTGACTCGCGGGCGTGCATGCATGGTGGTGAAGCTTGATCCTTGGCAGTGCGCATGCACGGCGGCGGAGTGGTGACTCGCGGGCGTTCATGCATGGCGGAGAGTTGCGTGGGCATGCATGGCGGCGAGTTGCGCACAAGCATGGTAGAGGGTTGCGCGCACATGCATGGCGTTGGAGTCTTCTACGTAAAATCAAGAGCATGGAGTCGTCTTTCGAACTCACATGGTGGTTCTCGCGGGCGCGCATGTATGGCTGCGGAGTGAGGATCCGCGGGCGCGCGTGCATGGCGGCGGAATGGTGACCTGCTGGCGAGCATGCATGGTGGCAGTCTTTTGCGCAAAACCCACATGGTGGCGGTCTTTTGCGCCAAACCCACATGGTGGCGGTCTTTTGCGCCAAACCCACACGGTGGTTTCCGCGACGGCGCATGCATGGCTGCGGAGTGAAAATCCGCGGGCGCGCGCGCGCGCGCATGGCGGCGGAAGTTTTAAACCTAAAATCCAGGTGATCTGTAATTTTAAACCTAAAATCCAGGTCTGTAATCTAGATCTAGATCTGTAAGTCAGATCTAGATAGCTCTGAAGCTCGGAGCTGAGAGAATTTAAAACCATCACAGATCCGGAGGCTTGATCATCCGAATCAGGTAGTTTCTTTTTTGGATCTACAGATCCTTTTCAGCTTCATTTTTGCACAGATCTGGATGCCTCTTTTAGATCTATGGACCTTTTCGAGCTTTAATAGAACAAGTCTTGAAGCCTCTTTCTGTAAACGTCCAGATCTGGGTTTTTCTTGGGAGAGATCTGAGAACCGAGACGAAAATTGAAGGGTAGTTCGTTGCCGTCCCACGGATGGCGCCAATGTCGAAACATGAAATGTATCTGACCTGATCCATGACGATGTTTCCACGGATTTCGAGATGAACGAACCACGTCTCGATCTTCTTCTCCGGTTGCTTGAGATCTGCAATGGCCTTTTTGGGGGTGTGGAGGTGACTGCTAAGAAATCTCGATGATCTCTTGTTTACAGACACAAAAATATGGTGGTGGCTCTTATTGAGAATGACCCCCCAAATAAGGAGGTGGAGACCTCCTTATATAGGGAGCCTCATGGCCACCATCATGGTACCCTAATGGGCCTAGCCAGTTAGACTTACCTCCACAAAACCCCTCAGTCCAATAACATTGTATTAGTCTATATAATAAAATAAGCCAAACATAATAAATTAGGGTCGTAAACCGGGTTTAGTACCATACCCCTACACTATTATATATATTTAAAATAAATATGTAAACCAGATTAAGTTGGGTTACTCGGGTATGTAATTGGGTAAATGGGGGCAATATTATCAGATAATCGGGTCGGGTAACTAGGTATATTATAAATCCCATACCCGTCCCAAACCCATGAAAAATTTCAAAACTAATCTAAAACCCGTCCCATACCTTAATAAGACGGGTATTTCCCGTCCTAATTACGTCGGGTTTCATTACCATCGCTCGTTACTCTACATATGTTTTGTGTTTAATAAGAATATATAATTTATCAAAGTAAAATACATATTAAAACTGAAGTTTTGAAAACTGTGCTCATTTATATTGATCAAAGAGCATTCACAAGACTGTTGGGTGTGGGTGCCGTTTCATCTGCCAACTGTCTAGGTGGCAATCGGTGCAGCCGGCAAACACCATTTTCTTTAGAAAAGCACCGCTCAGCGGGGAAGATATGGTGGGAAATTCACCGCTCAAGCTGCAGCTCAAACTACGAATCTATAATGTTAATTTTACTATTTAATTTAGCACCTTAGCTCATTTTTGGTAAATAACTTATTTTAGTTAGTTTTTGTAAAATAACTAAATACATAGGTTTGTATAGCTTTTTTTTATGAACATACCGGTATAAATTTTAACGAAAACGGATTCGTTTTGAACAAAAATTATTGTTTTTTTTATTTCGTTAATGACTTTGACAAACTTTTTGACAAGTGTGGCGAAATATTCACATTTTCTACTTCCCGACAACGATGGGAACAAGAAATCTAATATTGTTTAATTTTATGTTTATACTTTTTTAAACATTAACGAATGTTTTCAATTAAATTTAGCTGTAATTTTTTAGCATTAAACTATTAATGAATGTAATTTTATTCTAATTTAATTTTTAATTTTAGTTATATAAATGTTATTTATTTATTTATTTGAAAATGATGAAAAGTAGTAAATTGGTGACCATTTCCATGGTGTTGTGAAATATAGTGGTGTGGAGTTGAATATAATGTGTCGCTGACGTGACAATATAAAATGAGAGTGCTCTATAATGAAGTGAGAGAGATCTTTAAAATTTTTTAAAGGGTTATAAGTGATTGTGAGTGAATTAGAGAAAATTTTAAAAAGCTGAGTAAATTTGGAGAAATACTATTCATCTTCTACTTATATTTTAATATATTTGAAAGTGGTTGCGAGTGGAGGAGAGAAAAAACATAAGATGCAAAAAATATTTTTTAATTGTATTTGAGAGGGAAAATGTAGTGTTTTTTTTAGTGTAATTATAGAAATAGAGAAGCCGCTAGGAATGCTCTAAGAGCATTCTCAAGCGATCCTCTATCCCCATCTCTATAATTATACTAAAAAATACAACAAATATGTCTTCTATTTAATTAAATAATATTTTTTTCGTACTTTAATCGTTACAGTTTTATCTCTCTATCCTATGATTTATAAAAAAACACTACATTTTCTCCAAATTTACAAAATATTACTATCTTTTCTCTCTCAACCTTATAATTTACACTCATAACCACTCAAAAACTCACTCTGTAACTTACAAACTCTCATCACAAAAATTTAGGGAACCGGATGAGAATGCTCTAAGAGCATTCTCATCCCACTCCCTATCTCCAAACAAAAAATTACACTAAAACTGACTTTATTTTCTCTCTTTATTTCAATTAAATAATACTTTTTATACCTTTTATCATTACATTTTTTTTTCCTTTACTCACAACCACTTTCAAAATATATTAAAAAACTATATGGGGATGAAAAGTAACTTTTGAAATATACAGAAAAATCACTACGTTTTCTAAAATATAAAAACTCTTCACTCACAACAACCTGAATCACTCTCTAAATTATAAAAACACCCCTTACATAATATAAGGGGTTGGATGAGAATGCTCTAAGAGCATTCCTAACTCGTTCTCTCTCCTCTACTCACAACCACTCATAAACATAGCATATAGTTTACAAACCTTACTCACATAAATATAGGGAATAGAATGAGAATGCTCTGAAGCTTTATCTAATAAATGGCTTTGCGGGTTTGTTGAAGCCTGAATATTTAAGTTATCGAGGGACGATGCTCGTGTTCGAATCCTAGAAGACACCTGTTAAGGTTTTTTATTATAAAAAAGACACCTGTTATGATTTTTATTTTTATTTATATTTTGGGTGGATGATGCTCATGTTCGAATCCTAGAAGACCCTGCTTTCAGTTTTTTATTTTGGGTTTTTTACAACGTTGGTTATTTGACAATTTCAATCTATTAAATTTGATAATTTAGTTAAATCTAACACAAAGTTTAATATTATTCTTAAATAAAGTAACTTGATTAACTGTGATTCATAAATAATGATTCATAGGTAAATTAATACCAACTAGTTTTCGTAAGAATAATAATTAGTTTAATAAAAGAATATTCTAAGAATAAGAATAGTTTTATCTGTGTACATTTTATTAAAGGCGCTTTCGTTTCTTTACGTACATTTTGTTGTTTAGCTAAGTTATTTTTAAGACACAAAATATTAGTTATGTTATTCTTGTATTATTAAACTAAATAAGTTAAACACAATGTTATTTAATGAACTGAATAGATACCGATAGATTTCAGGCAATACCTCCGCCACAGCACACAAGTTTAAAGCACCCAGTCCTCATTAAATTTATTGTATAAAGGTTATTATATATTTTTTAATAAGACACTGCAATGAATAAAGTAAATAAAGGTAAATAGAATTAACATATCATTTCTATCAAGGGGTAGTGATACATACAAAAACAAAACTTTTAAACATTTGAGTTGAAAGGAAGAATTAGGTTAAAGTCCTATAAATAACAAGAATTAAAACCATTCACTGTTAAAAAAACACATCTTTTCTTTTGGAAATAGATGACTGAAAAATAAACAATTTGAATTTACTAAAATACTACTAAAAGTAATATATATTATTGCTTATTAAATGGTATACCCAAACTTAGGTATCCATGGGCATCACAGTATAATGATGTAGGGTCTACGTTCAGCCGTGATGTCATGGAGTTCAATTGTATGGTAGAATCATAGACGATGTGGATGTGTATTGTACGGAGTTTTTATGAGTATTTTATGTTATGTGACGTCACATAATAATAAGGGCGTTATAATAAAATGGTGTAATGGATAAAACCTATTTCAATCATTACCTCATTATTATTATTTTGTAATTTTTTTATTAATAAAACAACTAAAACTAACCCACCAATCAGTGAACATCTTCTTCCTTCCCCCCAACCCCCCCCCCCCCCCCGGCCCTATCTGACACTTTGTGGGAACTGCCCCCGCCCCAAAACAGCCCATAGCCCCCTGGGGCGGTGTTCCCGGTGCTATGGAACTTTTTGGGTGGGTATATCACCCACTACATTTGGTTTTATGGTTATCTTTCAATGATTTCCTTTTCAGTATTTCTCGATCAACTTGTATGGGTTTAAAGACGTATCTGTAGGGAGGCTTGAATTTCTTACACGATGCGCCCCAACACAAAATTTGTCGAGTCAGGTTCACTCTAAACAAATTCATTTGGTTGAACATTTTACCACATTTAGTTAAATCAGTCCAACTTGTGTCTACATGTTGTAAGCATGTATACCGCAAAAACATGTATCGTGCTTAGGTTCATATTTCTAACTTTCATATGCATGCCATTTAGTCGTGCCAAAATTTTGAATATCAACTATGACCAGTCAACCTATAACATGATACATTTAATCTATTAACATACATATACATGCTTTCTTGATTCTTATACACATGGTTTCTTTGTTTATATGGACTTGAGTTTAAATCTATAAAGTGATGTTGTCTTAATATATTATAAACTAATATATTATCTTTTGAGCAAGCAAAGTATCGATTTTAAAAGGACAAGTAAAATGCATGGCTTTGATTCACTATTAATTATTAATGAATTAAGTATTTACCTTTCGCTAACCTTCTTTCGTAAGCAAACAAACCATCCTCGATCGATCTGGCCAGTATCATACTAATTGGTTATCATTGTAACTATTGTAACACTCTATTATACTAAGTAGTTACCATTGCAACTGTTGTAGCATTCTATTACGAAACTAACGTATTGTTTGTTATACAGAAAAAAGAGAATCTAGATAAAATGGATTATTACGAGGGAACGAAAAAACCATGTTAGTTAGTTAATGAAATGAAATAATCTACATTTACATCTACACTCTATAATAAAGGAAAACATTTTTGCCAGGTGTCATTCTAATATTCCTCAAGAAATCCCTTTTCCCGCTCGTTTGCCATCTTCCTTTCCACGGGTCTCAATAGCTTATTTTTTGGCCCTTCAACAACCTATTCCTATTTTTTTTTTAGATTCCATATTCATTGAAGTAATTCAAACGAACCACTATCAATTTATAAGGGAAATCAGTCTTTGAGTATCCATTGGTAACGTAGATGATTGTGAAATCATTGATTTGATCTTAAATCAATTTTGTGGTGCACAAACCCTGATCAACCATTCACAGCCGCGGTTTGTAGTACACAAACCCTAATCAACCATTAACAGTTGCTCCGATTTGGGGCCAATACTGGTAAGATTCTCGATTTCTCTCTTCTTTGTCAACAATCGTGAATTTTCCCATGATTTGATCTATGATGTTTTATGTTTATGTTTGTTTAACTCTTCTGGTTTTATGATCGATTCTATTCTCTAAATAAACCGAGGTACACATTACTGTTCCTTTATTTTGATTATTCAGGTTGAAATTATTTATCTCGAATGAGTCGAATAAAAAACCCGGGGGGAGGGGGGGTCTAAGATTCCTTATTTTTACCTTCTTATAACTTTTGGGAAAAAAATTATAACTCATAATCTTGTGACTATCGTGACTTAACAACTTTTCTACTCATATAATAAGCAATCTCAAACAACTTTTTAACTTTTCAAAAAGTTTTATAACTTATATATAGCCTAAAATAAGCAAAATTCCGACACCCCCTTAGCTGACAGGGAAGGGGCCAAATGTTAAATTGTTTGTATTCATGGAAATGATTCTTGATTAATGCATTGACTATATAATATTTTGTATTCATAATAATCGTTTGTTTCGAGAATGAATCTTGCCTTCAAAGTTCAAATTGTGAATTTGTGCCTTTTATCTTAAATGGATATCATTTCAATTGATTCATACATATAATTACCCTACTAACTAATGTTATTTTTATGTGTCTGTTAATAGAAGAGGTAAACTTTAAAAAGAAGGTAGTAGTGAAAAGTGAAAACCATTGCGCGTTAATGAAAATGATCCAAGTCATGCTTCAAGTATAAATTGCTTTGCTTTCACAGCCGCATGTAAAAAGCCATTGGTTTACATTATCATATCTGAGTAAATGTCACAAGTAACCCTGAGATTGTATTAAAACAATTTTTAATTCATACTTTGAAGCAAATTAGTAACATGTGAAAGAACAAATGAATACCAGAGATAAAAGCATACAATAAGCTACTGCTTTGGATGTTATAGTCTTGAGCTACACCGCTTGCATCGCTATTGGATACTTTAAGATGGTTGAATCATCGTTGAAATGAATACTGTAATTATCTTTCACATTAACTTTTTTTTTTTTACTAATTGTATTAATTTGTTTATTCAAGTGTAATGATATTGAGCTTGATTTGGGAGACCACAAGCTTCTTCTTTATTTGACAGTGACACACATGGGGAGTATGCATTCAACTTTAGGGAGGTTTTACAATTACATGCTTTTGTACAATAGTGTTCTTCAATTATAAGAGAGGAATCATAGTGAGTCTCAAATTTTGTTATTTTTTAGTGTGTATAGAATATTTGATTTACTATGAGGTCGGTTCTACTAAATTGAAGATTGTGTGATCTCATATAGGTTACTTTTTGTCACGTTGGTCCTATTTTTGCCCTGCGTACTAGGTTTTTTTAAAAGGAATAGGCAATAAGAACAGGTGACGAAATTATTATGTTTAATGTGTTTTAACTAAGGCAAAAATGTTGGGATGAGCAAATGCTACCAGGCACCGATACCAAACCGGATACTTTCAATATCAATTCGTCACTAACTTTTTGAGGTATCGGGATCGGTATAGTACCGATATTTTACAAATGTGCGGTACCGAATCGGTATCGTACCCAACATTTTCGGTACCAGTATCGATATCCATTTTTAGTATCGGTATTTTCGGGGAGATACTTTATTAGCAAGTTGTATTAACTATAGCAAAATTAAAATTCATCTTCTTCAATTTTATGTATTTTAACTGTGGTTATGATGATAGATTATGCAGTTTTTATGATCGCTTTTATGCAACTTATATGCTCCAATTTATGAGCTTATATGCACAAGTTTTATACAGCTATTTTTTACTGCATTATACAATTTTATGTTTAGATTTTTTTCTTTTAGTGTTTTAATGTTTGAATGCAACGTTTTTTGCATAATTTTATTTTATAACAAGCTAGAGTCTCAGATTGAAATGGGCGAAGATTGAAGATGATTGTAATAAAGTTTAGTTTATTTGTTTTTAATGTACAAGTAAACTCTTCTCTCCAAAAAATTGAATTGAGGTGCCAAAACAGGTTGCTATGGGTAAAATCGGATCAGCCCAATTGGTTTTACAAACGGATGTGTTTTGGTTACGTACTAAGGCTGAGGGGTGTGTGGGGCTTTAATGGGGGCTCCAACCAATAATATTATGACGTGTGGCAGAGAGAGAAACTGGATTAGGGGGGTGTTGGAGCCCCCGTTGGAGTCTCTGGCCCTGGTGTGGAGGGGCTCCAGCAGGGGCTCCAGCGAATTTTTTTTATTTTTTTATAAATATATTCAAACAACGTATTATTAAAAAAACTCATAAATTATTAAAAAAAACACACATTAATATCTAAAAATAAAATAAAAATTAAAGTACTTAAAAAAAACATTCTTCTTATTCTTCGGCTTGGTCTTCTTCGATCAACCTCTTTCGGATACGTTCCTTTTGCTTTTCCATTAGCATTTGATGACCACGGAGTGGCTTTCCGTTTCGTCCTCGGAGTCGAAGCCGGTCCCGACCCGTCCGTTGCAACTTGTTTTTTCCAGTGGACGCGTCTTTTTGGTCCCGTAGCTTCACCGTGTGATTCTTGTGTCTCCGGAACAACAAAGTTAGGAGACGGTTGTGTGTTGGATGGTTGAAAGCCGGATGATTCTTGCGGCTCCGAATAAAACATCGGTTGGTGCGGTGACGACCATAAATCATCGTCAAGATAATCTGAATCAAGGTTTGGGAACCAATTTCCAGCCATTTTTTTTTAAAAAAGTTGAGAAGATGAATTGATTTTGGGTGAAGGTTTGAAGTTTTGGTATAAAAATGGGTGAAATGAGGTATAATTATATAGGAAAAATATTTTTTTTTTTGGTTTGCTCGGCTCCCAACGGTCAAAAAACCATCAAAAGTTGTGCAGCCCTCTCTCTTCTCCCGCTAACCGGCTCACGCCTGCATTGTTTTTCGCGTTAGCGCACCTTTAACGCCCCCGCTAGCGCCCTGGTGGTGTGGTGTTAGCGCCTGGGGCGCGAGCAGAGGGGCTCTAGCGCCCCCGTTGAAGCCCCACACCCCTCAGCCTAAATAATGAAAAAGGATATACCAAGAAACAAAAATGTGATGTTTTCTGTAAATTTGTACAGAAAGTCATTAATTGCGACCTTTTTGCAAAATAAATTTGATGACGTATTTAGAGATTTAGTTGACTTTTTTGTTCGTATAATGTTTGTAAAAAATTGGTTGAAGAGCTAACTAAAACAAGCTACATGATTGGTAAAGGAGATGCAACTGCATTTCTTTTCTTCTCTCTAAATTTTATTTTATGATGGTTAGTTTCACTACTTAAAATGAATTCTTCATTAATTTGTTTGTGATGTTAAGTTTAATTGGGTTTGTTTGGTTACATGCTTTTAAAGGTTATCATTTTTAGTTTAAATTGGGTAGTTTGATTACAAGATTTTTCAAGACATTTTTTTTTAAATCCAGTATGCTACCAGATATGATGTAGCTAAAAGTAAATGAGAATTACAATAATTGAAGGGTACATTCTTAACAATTTTATTTTTATTATTACATGTAACATGGCATTTATTATAAGAATTTTTTTACATATTTTGTTATTATATCTTTTTAATTGTTTAACTCGTGTACTACACGGGTACCTAACCTAGTTATTACATAAAGAAGTGAAGAGCATATACCACCAAAAACATTTCATCACCCACCACTGTTTTTTTTTCCTTTTTTTTAGTTCTATTTTCCCTTCACCCAAACTTAATATCACCACCACTACATGGTCGTCACCAGCACATCACTTCTTGACCACCACTATCACCGTCACCATTGACACCGCCACCATCACCACCACCATCATCATCACCATCGTTGTTATCGTACCCACCGCCACCACCACTGCCGCTACCTCATCCCACCCTCACCACGACATCGACGCCACCGCCACTGTGACATTGTGATAGGCTGGTGTATTTTATCACTAGGATAGTGCTTGTGCTACACATAAGTATAACATATTTAAAACGTAATATATATGTGTATATTGTAAATTTAGTAAAATGCAAATGTAATATTTATATAAAAAGGGATACCTTTACATAAATTATGAGACATTAAATTGTTACTTTAATTCAAATACAAAACCATATAAATACTAACAAAGATAAATAAAAAGTTAAAACATCTTTATAACTTATAACATGAGAACAAAAAACACATATTAATTGAAAGTTAATCGTCTAATTAAATCAACATCCAAAATGTCATGTCTCATACACAATAACTAAAATATAACAAAAATAAACATTGTATAAATTTCAACATAGATACATTAGAAAAAGATAAACAATTAGTGATAAGGAAATTAATTAATAAAAAGAAAAACTTTACATAGACATAATTGAAGAAAGCATACCTTAATAGTGTTTATGTTATCCAAAGCAATTTGGAACTAGTAAAATGCCAAAAACTATGAATACCACACCTCAAATTAGTTAAAAATCCATTCAATACCCCAATATATATCCTAAATTACTGCAAAATTAATAATAATGAAACCCGTATTTGAATTAGTTACAAATTAAATATTTTGTTAATTAGATTGCATATATAATTTGTTTTAAAAGGTTTTGATTTTAATAATTTCTATAAATAATTTTGAATGAATAGTAATGAAAGTTTTCATTATATTTTGAGAAATATTTATTTTATGGTGAAACCTTTAAAAACTTAATGAGTTAGTCAAACCTATAAAATAGACATGTATTTCAAAAATTTAAGAGTTTTAAAAGAGCATTTAAACAATTTATAAGATATAAACATTTGTTTCTAAATTTATAAAGTTAATTTATTAGGTGTTTAAACTTTTAAACTTAACATATTTAAATAAAATCAGCTACTATAAAATGAAAGGTTTAAAAATTTTAAAATGAATTATGATTTATTTTTTTTGTGTGTATTGATTGATAAACGCACATTAAATCAATTACTATTGTTTGACTAATATTATACCAAATAAAGGAATGTGTTAAATATAATAAACAAATATTTTAATTATTATAATAGTTAAATTCCTATCCATATATAATAAGATTTTTAAATTTTAAATTGATAGGTCATAAAAATAAATTAATATTAGTGAAACTTGGAAAAAGGCGTATTACGAACAAAAAATCACAATACATAAACATAATTTTAAGTAACAGACATTAAACATCATATCGATTAACGGATAATTTATAAAAAATCATATTTTTAAACCCTAAATAGATTAAAACATAAATCGATTAATAGTAATAGATTAAATATCAAATCTATTAACCGTTAGTATAAAAAATCATGCAGTTAAATCCTAAATCTAATAACAGTGAATCAATTTGACGTTGTTCTTCAAAAAAATCGATTAAACACTAAAATATAAATCATACCTGATAATTGCAAATGATGAGCATATTTGATGTTGTTTGATTATGAAACCGACATATCATGAAGAACCGGTTATAGATGAGGCGAAATGGTTACAAACGATGAACAAATTTGAACGAAGCATGTGCCTTTTAAAGAAGAAACGATGAACAATTTAAACCTAGTAAATATAATAAGTTTTTTTTAATTCTAACAATAATTAGAATAATTAATATCATAATTACATTAATAAGTTACAAAAATATAAAAGTCAATATCATTGATTAAAATTCTATTGTGAATATGTGGAAATTGAATTTATGAAAGGTTAATGACATGAAAGCCTATGTGGAAAACCTAGATGAATGACATGTGAACAAAATTGTATTGTTTTAATATATTAGTTAGATTAGATTACATTTGTCTTTTATTCCTTCATCTTTCTCTTATCTACCAAATAATATAATGTAATTATTCATTACATTTTCGTAGGTCAACAAAACATGATAATGGAGTAATTATGCATTTCATTTAGCATTCGTTTCATTTTCTCAACCATTTCATTCCCTCATCATTTCAACATACCTTAGTTACTTTATCAATTTTCTTTCCCGAAAATAAAATAACTTTATCATTTAACATATTAAAATGAGAAGACAAAACCAAAAACAATAACAATTACCTACTAGTCGTAATTAATAAAAATATTTTCTGGATGAAGCTTACAGTTTATTTTAAAATATATCAATAAGAATATAATAATTATTTTAAAATGTATGCTGTGACAAATGTATGAGTAACTTTCGTACAGCTTTTGGATTCGAATCTAGCTTCGTAGCTTACAAGTTGGTTTAACAATTCCGTTTATTAATAAGGTATTACGAGTCTTGTAAATATTTCGGTTCGGATTCTTACAAAAAACGATCAAACAAACAAACAAACAAACACGAAGGTTATATATTTCCACCATTCTAATCACATATTATTTTGATATAAATATGTTTTTTAGATGATACAATTCATTGTTATATTATAGATACATAGAAACAAATGTGAAAGGAGAAATTATAAAAATTTCAAATGACTCGACGAAATTAAAAAAAAACTAACTATGAGCATTTTATATTATAATAATATTTTAAGCTAAGGCTTCATGAACCGTATATTAAAAAATATATGAAATAAAAAAACTAAAGGAATTATAAAATTAAATAATTTAGTTTTAGAAATGATATATTTTATTAATCTATGAGCATTTTATATTATAATAATATTTTAAGCCTTAAAAATAATTTAACTTTTTATTATTATTTTACTATTATTTAATTAATAGTTTATCACTAATATGAGAATTATATCATTTATGAAGCACAGATTTTAACGGTATAATTTTTATCCAGAATACAATTATTTTAGCGTATTAAAATAATAACGAAATGGAAATAATATAATATTAACGGGTTTCGTAAAACTTAACAAATATGAAAAGAAAATTAGTTTTTAGATGAAAATGGATAAAATTTAATTGATAATTAATTTTATTTAACTTAAAATAATTTTATTTAATTTATAATAATTTAACAATTTAATTTGGTTTATCTAATAAATAAAAATGGTTTAAAAAAGGCAATTTGGAAATAAATAATCCCAACTTTTGTGTATTGGCTGATAATAATCCCAACTTTAAAAAGCACTACCGATGGTCCCAATTTTCAACTATTTTTGTCTCTGTGGTCCTCCATTAAAAAACTCTTAACGCCGTTATCTTTTTTCCCAAGTTTCAAACCGATGTTTTAGGGCTTTTGATTAGAAGAACGATACGATCTGACTAATGTAAAATTTATCTCGAAACGGTAATTCAAATGACTTGATTTTTGTTAATTGGAAATTCAAACACCTGAATTGAAACATTGTTTCGTCGCTTGGATCACAGTTTCGTGATAAGTTTTACATCGGTCGAATCGTATCGTTCTTCCGATCAAAAACCCTAAAACATCGGTTTGAAACTAGGGAAAAAACATAACGGCGTTAAGTGTTTTTTAACGGAGGACCATTGAGAAAAAAATAGTTGAAAGTTGAGACCACTGATAGTGATTTTTAAAGTTGGGATTATTATCGGCCAATACACAAAAGTTGGGATTATTTATTTCCAATTTGCCTAAAAAAAATAAAACAATAAAAAGGCCTAGACCCGGGTTTGAACCCGGTCTCTTAGACCAAACTCAATTGTACAAACCATCTAGACTAGATTGCTATTTGGTATAATAGCATAAACAATATTACTTAAATAATAACCCATGTTCATCGTTATTGATTTTCAATTCGGTAAATTGATTCCATGTACGATTGATTTATGTTAGAGGTTTTGTTTCTACTGCTGAAAACGATTCTAATTGAAATATCAATTACCTGGAACTATAAAGGATTGATGGTTAACGAAGGTTGGCCGGAATTCGAGCATGGGTATAAGCGAGGAACCATCGATCAGACACTGTTCATTAAGACTGTTGGAAAGGATCTGATTTTTGTTTAGATTTATGTGGATGACATCATATTCGCCTATACCTGCACTGCTCTCTGTTATGAGTTTGAAGAAGTGACGAAGAAAAGGTTTAAGATGAGTTCGTTGAGGGAGATGACGGCATTTTTGGGTTTGAAGGTTCGTCAAAGCTTGATAGGTATTCTTCTTCATCAAGGGAAATACGTCGAGGGTATGTTGGCCAAGTTCAAGTTTCAAGATTCCAAGAGTGCGGCGACTCCTACGGTAAAAAGACCTCTTCTTTCATCAGATCCTGAAAGGAAACCCGTAGATCAAACGTACTATCGGTCGATGATCGGATCCCTGATGTATCTCACCGCCAGTCACCCAGACATTATGTTTCAATGCGCTCTCTTCCAGGCTAATCCTAAACTCTCTCACTTAATTGCTGTTAAACGTATTTTTAGATATCTGAAAGGGCAATCGAAGCTCGGCCTTTGGTATCCCAAAAGCTCATAATTTGATTTGTATGCTTTTGCTGACAGCAATTATGGAGGTGATGATATTGACAGGAAATCTACTTTGCTGGATGTCAATTCTTGAGAGATCGACTCATTTCATGGTAATGCAAGAAGCAACAAACGGTGTCCACATCCACTGCTGAGGCTGAGTATGTTGCTGCTTCTGCCTGCTATTCACAGGTTATTTGGATGCAGCATTAATTGCTGGATTACGGTTTGGAATTTCTTGACACTCCTATTTTCTGTGATAATGATGCTGCCATTGCCATTGTTAAAAATCCGGTTCAACATTCTAAAACCAAGCACATTGATATCAAAATTCATTTTATTCATGACTGTTACGACCAGAAATTGATTCATCTTGAACAATTCACACTGATAATAATGTGGCGGACTTATTTACAAAACCGGTCGAAACAGCCAGATTTAATGTGCTTGTAAGGTTTCTTAAGATGCTATGTTTTGATGACTCAGTATTTTTGTGGTTAAATTTTGCACATAAATATTTCCTTGTTCTATCATAATTTCTGTACAAATTTAGGATGAGAAAAAGAAAAATACAACAAAAAAAAAAATTTGTTTTGTTCTATCGCTTAAAACTATGCCGGTTACTCAAGTTCAAGGGACATTATCTTCATGTTTGGTCCCGTTGTCAACCTTTGACGTACATGATAGCAATTAATCTAAGGACTGAAAGTGACTGGGGTGACTAAATATAAAAATATTTAATGTTTTTGTTTTAACTATCTGTTTTTAATTCTTTCACTGAAAATTATGTCAGTTACCTAAGTTTGAAGGACATATATTAATATATGTTTGGTCCTATCGTCTACCTGTAGACATATATGATAGCCACTCACCTGAAGACTGAAAGTGACTAGGGTGACAGAATCTAAAATTGTCTATAAAGTTATCATCTGGGAAGTGATATGATTATTCAGCTAAAAGCTTTATAGAAGCTTAAAATGTTTTCAAATGAAAATGGATCCAACCTTTGAAAAATGATGGATAAATTGATTTTGTGTGCCTAACGTGTGAAGTTATTAAGCTGAAAAGGCTTTTGAACGGTCATTGATGTGTATGGTAGCTTTCCATGACAAGTAAAAGTTTGTGGTGATATAAACTAAATCATTTCCAAGTTTTGGGCAAGTTTTCAAAAAGCAATTGGACTGCGATTAAATTTGAGCGCCGCATATCACCCTCAAACTGATGGTGAAAGTGAACGTACTATCTAAACATTCGAGGATATGCTTCATGCATGTCTAATCGATCTAGGAGGTAGTTGGGATACACATTTACCTTTAATGGAATTTTCATATAACAATAGTTATCATACGAGTATTCAAATGGTACCATTCGAAGCATTATACGGACGGAAATGAAGAACGCCCGTATGTTGGTCAGAAACTGGGGATAACCAATTATCAGGTCCTGAGATCATTCAGAAAACCACTGATCAAGTAATACAAATACGAGAACGATTAAAATCGGAAAGAGATAGACAGAAAAGTTATGCTGATGTTCGCCGCAAACCATTAGAATTTGAAGTTGGAGACAAAGTGTTACTCAAAGTATCACCATGGAATGGTGTAGTACGATTTGGAAAGAAAGGGAAATTGAGTCCACGATTTTTAGGACCATTCAAAATACTTGAAAGAATCGAACCAGTTGCATATCGGCTGGAATTACCCGAAGAAATGAAAGGCATACACGACGTATTCCATGTATAAAATTTACGCAAGTGTTTAGCCGATGAAACTCTTGCAATGCCCTTAAAAGATGTTGAAGTTAATGAAAAGCTCAAATTTGTGGAATAACCAATTCAAATTGAAGATAGTATGATTAAGTTCCTCAAACACAAAAGACTCAAGTTAGTGAAGGCCCGTTGGGATTCGAGGCGTGGACCTGAATATATATGGAAACTTGAATCAGAAATGAAAAGAAAATACCCACATTTATTTTAATAAATCTCAAGGACAAGATTATTCAAAAGGTGGGGAGAATATAACACTGTGAAAATTCTGACTTAAGTTTTTGCCAAAAGTGTCAATATTCAAAGTTTTTGCCAAAAGTGTCAATATTCAAAGTTCAGACCCAATACACATATGTCTGGATCCAAACATAACTGTTCAACCTAAACAGTCAAAGGCTACGTGGTCGCGGGCTAACAGTCATATATAGTTCTCTAGTATGGGCTACGTGGCTCGGAGAAATTGTGTGTGTGTAGGGCAGTGTTACAAATACCGGAAATAGAAATATTTCCGATGAGCTTGTCAAGAAAACTATATTTGTATTATGATTGTTATTTAAATTATTTTAGAGTCAACGTTTCACCAGCACATAGTTGATGTATTTTATTCCCCATTGCAGGTAACTAAGTGTACTAATATATGCAAGGATTAGAGTCGTCAGGATGATAGAAGCTCGCAGATCGAGATGGCTCAATTTTTTAATATAAAAATCTTTGAATTATGAAAACAATATTTTGTGAAAATTTACTTGGGTATTTAATTCCCAAGTAAAATTTTCAATGTAAATTAATATTATAATAACCTTTAAGTCATCCGCTAAAATTAACCCATCTCATCCCATTCAAAGGAGGACTTTTCAACTCTTGCGATTTCCAGCCCCCTTAGGTTATTATTTTATATATACATAGATATCTTATTTATAAAGGTTCCAAACCTTGGCTCGGCTAAATAATAGGCTCAATTAAACTCTGTTATATTTTCAAGACAGGTACCAACTATTGGTCACACTCCTAGGCCTGTGTTGGGGTGTGACACATTCAGCTGATGTTGATACATGTTTTGTATGTCTCAGTCTTTGTTACTTAATTATTATATTATGTTTTAATGTAAAGGGCATTTTGGTTGTTGTATAAGCCCATTCGCTCTATTGTAAGTTACATTCGTTACCCTGTAACGAATGTAACACATTCGTATTAATTGTAAACTCATTCGTTAACCTTGATTAACGAATGAGGGCTATTCGCTATGATTAATTGTATTAACGAATGAAGGTGTTCATTTGTACGACTTAAAGTAACGAATACACATTCGTTAAGTGGTAACTTAATGAATGTGGTCTTCTCCTATATAAACTCTGTAAGATTATTCATAATGTAACAGTTCTTATTATTTCCACTCTCGTGTTGTTACTCTGCCCAAATTCACTCTCAACATACACAGTACACACATTTAACGTAAACTACCTAATCGTATATCTAATCAACGAATAGCTTGATGTCATCATAAGATCTAGATCCGGATAAGGCTCTCTCAAGTGGTATCAGAGACAAATTGATCTGATCCTTGCGCTTATTCATTGCTTAAACGTATTCATTCATCAAGTATTGCATCAATTTCATTATGAATTGATCTAATTCGTTGATTCGTTTAGTTCCGTTAAAACAGAGGTTCGGTTTAATTGTAATTGAACTGTTCTAAGTGTAATTCGGAGTGTTCATAAGGTAATGGAGACTGTTATCGAGGTTTGAGTTCGAATTGAGTTAGGATTGAGTTCGAATTGAAGTGAATTGAGTGTTACGGACTGGTGTTTGACAGAAATGGTTAATTGAGAGTATTAGTTGTTGTTTGTTATTGCGGACTAGTACGATAAGGTTCGGAATTGAGTTACGAACAGATTGATATAGGTTTTAGTGATTTCAGACTAATATGGACTGTTTTGGACTAAGATCTGAATAGTAGAAGTTTTGAAGTTTTGAATACTTATTCGTTACACTTGTTGAAGACTGTTTCGTTAAATCTTCCAACTGATTATTCGTTAAACCTTACATTCGTCATGGCTTTCTCTTAAGTCGCATTCGTTAACACAATTGCCTTTCGTTAACCACTCATTCGCTATTCATTAAACACATTCACTAAACTTTCCATTCGCTATCTATTTTCTCACATTCGTTATATACCCTCACTTGTTACTAAAGTCACTCATTTGAACGGTATCTTATTCGTTCATATTCTCATTCATTAGTTTGAACAGTAACCAGAATTTTCAAAACTTGACTAGTTTAGTCTTTGATTTTTTAACCATGTTATCTTATGGCTTCTCAGAATGCTTCGTATTATGCATTGGCATCCCAGAATGCGTTAATGCAACAAATGCTGACAATGGACAACGAGATCGGTAGTCGTAACAAGTTTCATAAACTTCTAAAGTTGTCAGGGTTTGCTCGGTGGGAACCGAGGTTTCGTGCTCATTTGGGGTCGGTACATCCAAGCAGTGTACGGTTTCTCGATGATGTTTATGCAACACCTCTTGTAGGTAGTGATACTCTTGGTTGGACTTTGAAGGAACATAAGCATTATGAAGCACAAGAAATAAAAGATTTTGAAAGTGAGAAAAAAGCCTATTCGACTCTCACAATGGCTTTGCCGAGCAAATCTTTCAATAGTATAGCACGATTAAGACTTGTGCGTCTTTATTTGCAACTCTGAATACTAGAAGCTTAGGAAATACGCTCGAGAGTAAGAAGACTCTTGTAAAATTTCAGTTTTGAAATTTTACTTTATTGAAGAATGAAACTGTGGAAGGGATGATTAATCAGTTTAGTCATCTTGTTGTGGAAATGGCAAGTATGAATCTTGAGCCGACTGAGGCGGACAAGATTGATACCTTGAAGAACGCACTGCCATCTTTGTATTCTACTTCCTTTTGGTGTTAAAAGAGAATGGTTACTTTCGTAACACCGAGCTCACTACCGTGCAATTTTTTAACAAGATAGAGGAAAGAGAATTTGATTTGAAGTGCAAGAAATCATTAAAGGACAATCAAAATCAGAATCCTTCTCTTTATGGTGGTGTAATGCCTGCAAATAACTCTTCAAGCTCAGTTCCAATCACAACATTCTTTATTCAAGTACAAGAAGAGTTAGCTAATGTAAATGGTTCACCGAACGTATGCTTCATGGCAACTGGTGCCAATTCTGGTTCAAATGCAAGTGCTTCAAGTTCATTGCCTGAAGTAAATCTTCAAGAAGCTGAACAACAATTTGCGTTTGTGTATGCGTTCATGACTTCACATGAACAACTGGTTGGAAGCAAGATTGCAACAAGTGAGTTGATTGATGAAGACTATGACCAAATTGATCCCGATGACCTTGAGTTGATGGATCTCAAGTGGAACATAACAATGATTGTTAGAAAGGTTAAAAGGTTTATGCAAAGAACGAGAAAAGACCTTCCTACTCTTAACAATCGAGTGGGGTTTAACAAACTGAAGGTCAAGTGTTATAATTGTTGGGATTTTGGCCACTTTGCCAAAGAGTGTGATAAACCAAGAAAGGAGTATTCGGGTCCACGCAATTCTGAGAGAACTTCAGGAAAGAATTCATTGGGAAGTGATCAAAGTAAGAAGAGTTCATCAGAGGGTGACAAGAATAAGTCGACTAACACTTAAGCTCTCGTGGCAAATGAAGATGTAGACTGGTCTCAACGGTTATTGGGAAATCAAGCCAACCTGGCTTTTGTTGAACCAGTTGAAAAGTTTGAAGATGCAAGTAGCGATTATGTATCTGAAGAAAGCGACTCCTCAGATTCGGAAACTGATTCTGATAAGAGTTCATCTGTGCAAACCGAAACAGAACATTTGGTTCCTGAGCAAATCGAATCTTTTGCCTACATGGCAAAAATTGAAGAGGTATGTCCTAAACCTTCAATTAATGTATCTGAATCTTCAGCTGTTGTGACTGAGTGTGCTGAACTCAAAATCAAACTTGAATCAGCTTTACATCAGAACACTACTCTCACAAAAGATCATTTCATGATCAATGAATGCTATCGACAGAAATCTAAATTACTGGAACAATCTACACTAAAAATTAAAAATCTGTTCGAAAGTAATCATGATCTCGAAGCTGAAATTCAATGTAAGATAATAGTTGTTGAACAACATTTCAAGGAGATTCTCCGACTCCGAACCTGCATTTCAAACCTAGATAATGAAGTTTTAGAGCTGAAAAACAAACTTGGAATATTCATAGATTCCTCGTTTCTTTTAAATGAGATTATTGAGGTTAATAATTCTCACAAGAAAAATGGGAAAGCAGGTTTAGGGTATGTCGAGATTCCTCCTCCTTTTAAAGGAGATTACTGTAGCATTCCTGATGTGGAACAATGTCCCGAAATGCCTACTGTTGAATCTGAAAATGTTGAACACACCAAAACAACTCAAGAACCGATTCATATTAAAAGTAAATCAGTGTTTACTGAAAATGAGTTGGATGGTTCGATTGAGGAATTGATAGAACCATATGTGATTGTCAAGAATGATAACATTCCGTTTGACAATCATATCTTGTGCGAACCCGAGGAGTTTGAACAAGCAGTGTATGGTTCAAAGCCCTCGGGTGAGTAAGTAAAAACTCCTAAGGTATCTCCTAAGGTACATAAATCAGGCAAACCTTCAGTGTCTGATAAGGAGTTGATGAGGTTCATTAATCCTCAACCGAAATCTATCAATGGAAAAATCTTTAAGATCAAGGGTTTATCTAAAGTATTTTCGGATAAGGAAGTTCCTTTGAATCTTCTAAATCCAGAAATGATCGAAAGTGTCTTTCAAGACGACACATCAAAGGTTATTGAACTTAAACAACAATTTAATAAATCCAAAGTAAAGAGTGTTCAAGTGAATGCTAATGTTAAAAAGTTTAACCCTATAAAATTTGTGAAATCTTCTGGTATGGAGGATTCTTCAAATTCCACCAATCTGGAATTTTATCAAAATAAAAAGGGATTAAAACGTAAAGTTCCAAAGAAAGTAACCTTTTGTAAAGTTCTAAGAATGATAATCCTCAACCTTTGCATAAAAACAAACCAAGTGGTTCACCACAAAAATCGTTAGACACTCGTTTGTGTTTTAAATGTGGCGACCCGGGTCATGTTTCAAAGAAATGCAAAGCAAAGGTTGACGATATCAAGTCGTCATCAACCCGAAAGATTGAAATGAATCAAAATGTGAAAGAAAATCAATTTGATGAATGTATTATAATGTATTCTAATGTAAATATGAAGAAAGTTGTTCGCGCTGAAACTTTTAATGTATCAAACAAATTTGCTGACCGTGCTCAACCAATTTGCAAAAACACTGAGTCGGGAATAATACGTGATGGCTACTTAAAGAAGAAAACTAAAAAACCCGTCACCTATTCTCAAGTACCGAATGCAAGTGTTAATTTAAATTTATCTTCAAAAGTATCAAAAGGAGAGCCCAAGACTGAGGCTTGGGTTGCCTTTTTGACTTAATCATTTTATCTGTTTGTGCAGAGTTCATCTAGGTCTGTGTCTAGTCACAAGTGGATATTGGATAGTGGATGTTCTTGGCATATTACCGGCAACCTGGATCTTCTTAACAACATCAAAGATATTCAGGGTGGTTATGTGGCTTTTGCTAGTAACAACGGTGGGATGATTACTAAGGAGGGAGAAGTATCAAATGGGAAAGTTACGTTTGAGAAGGTTAATTATTGTGAAAAAGTGGATTATAATCTATTGAGCATCTCACAGATATATGATAAGCAGTATACCACGATTTTCACAAATACGGAATGTGTTATCCTTCAACCGGGATACACGATTCCTGAAGACATGGTTGTCATGAGATCACCTCGATCAAATGATATTTATATACTTGACATGAGTTGTAATGTAAATGTTTCGCCCTCGGCTGCGTGTTTTGTTTCCAAAGCCACGGAGAAAGACTCTATTCTTTGGCATCGACGCATGGGGCATATCCACATTCGCAAAATGAATCATTTAATCTCGAATGATTTAGTGGATGGTGTAAACCTCAAGAACTTCAAGATATATGATCATTGCGTTCCTTGCAAGAAGGGGAAACAGAAGAAGAAGTCACATCCGAGCAAGTCAATTAATTTGATTGACACACCACTAGAACGACTTCATATGGATTTATTTGGTCAAGTGAATCGTGCTAGTATTGCGGGTGATCTAGTATGCTTGGTGGTTACTGATGATTTCTCACGATACTCATGGGTTTCATTTATGGGGTTGAAAGATCAGACGCCTTTGTTAATTCAGAACCTTATCACGAAGATCGAATCACTTTACAAACTGAAAGTGAGACGAATTCGTAGTGATAATGGAACTGAGTTCAGGAATAATGTATTGGATTTCTTCTACATTCAGAAGGGAATTCATCGGGAATTTAGTGCGCCTTATGTTCCTCAACAAAATGGCGTGTCTGAACGAAAGAATCGTTCGTTGATAGAGGCTGCAAGAACGATGCTTGCTGATTCTAAGCTACCCATTCAATTCTGGAACGAAGCTGTGAATACGGCTTGTTACACACTGAATCGCGTACTAATTGTAAAGAGGTTCAAGAAGACAAGTTACGAGCTTCTGAACAATCATAAGCCAAACTTAAAGTATTTGGAACCTTCGGGTGTCCATGTACTGTATTGAAGAGAGATGCTGAGAAGTTTGATGAAAAAGCATTCAAGGGATACTTTTTAGGATACAATTCTCCTAAGAAGCGGATCTTCAATATCTCTTCGGGTTGTGTGGAAGAATGGTATCACGTTGATTGCCAAAGTTATACTACTCCTCCAACAGGTACGGTTCCCGATTAGATGCTCGATTACGATGTGTTATTTAATTCGTTTACATCAGCGGTTGAAGAAGTCCCTGAAGATTTAGTTCGATCATATTTGCAAGAACGAAGTCTTCCTATTCCTAGTTCTTCTTCGGTTGATGTAGATGACTCTCCTAATGTATCAGAAAGGTCAAATGATGTTTCTGAATCTTCCGATGATGCTGATTTTGTTGATTCGTCATCTGTGCCATTAGATGAAGCTCTAGAAACAAACGAGCTGATTCTTATTGATGATGACTTACCAACGGTCTCTTTAGACACTGCGGAGGAAAACATCACCAATCTTGGTGATAACGTATCTGTGCCTGCGAATCCTTCTTTAAGGATTCACACAAACCATCAGTAGGAACAGATACTAGGGGATGTATTTGACAGTGTTTGTACGAGACATCAGTTAGCTAAAGTATCTGATGACGTAGTTGATTGTAACTTATCTCCAATTTAGGATTCGATTGTATGTGCTTATGCGGATTTGCACTCATCGGGTATTCTTAGTATTGCATGATACACCTGCTTCCTATCACAGATTGAACCGATAAGTGTCACGATGGCACTCGAGGAACCATCTTGGGTTGAAGCTATGCAGGAGGAGCTGCAACAGTTTGTTCGACTGGGTGTATGGAATTTAATTGACAAACCCGATCGTGTTAAGAAGGCTATACCGACAAAATGGGTTTTTAAGTGCAAAAAGGACGATCGCGGGGTAATCGTGAGAAACAAGGCACGATTGGTCGTGTTGGGTTACAATCAACAAGAAGGCATTGGCTACACCAAATTATATGATCCTATGGCACGGCTGGAGGCTATATGTATTTTTGCCAATGCAGCCTACAAGAATTTTAAGGTTTATCAGATAAATGTGAAATCGGCGTTCTTAAACGGAGCAATTCATGAGGAAGTGTATGTGAAGCAGCCTCCTGGTTTTGAGAATCCTGAATTTCCAGAGCGTGTTTATCGACTAAACAAGGCTCTATATGGTTTACATCAGGCCCCGAGAGTCTGGTACAGCACGTTGGCTGACCATTTGGTAGAAAGTGGATTTAAGAGGGGAACCGTGGATTGTACATTGTTTTACAAGAACGTCGGTGATGATTTGCTGCTCGTCCAGATCTATGTGGACGACATTATTTTCTGTTGGACAAACGACAGCCTGTGCAAAGATTTCGAGATGACGATGCAAACCAAATTCGAGATGAGTTCGATGGGAGAGATGGGCTTTTTCTTAGGATTGCAAGTTTACCAGTTTGATTTCGGGATCTTCATCAATCAGACCAAATATGTGAACGATGTCTTGAGCCGATTCAAGATATCAGATGGCAAGATTCCTTCGATACCTCTTCCTGTTGGTCACAATTTATCACCGAATGAATTGGAGGATACCATAGATCCAACCCTGTATCGAGCAACGATCGGATCTTTTATGTATTTGACTGCTGCATCTTCAACCCTGTTTCACATGATGAATCTGCTGCATCTTCAACCCTGTTTCACATGATGAATCTTTTATGTATTTGATTGGATCCAACCCTGTTTCACATGATGAATCTGCTGCATCTTCAACAGACACAGATGCAAGCAGACCGAGCAGCCCATGTGTTAGCACAAAGGATTATGTACAAACATATTCAGTTCGTTTAACGAGAAAACAGGGAACTTAGAGCCCTTGTTGCTGCTCAGGGGAGAGACTTGACAAGCAAGACGAGATCATCCTTCAGCTCACGTGCAAAGATGACGAGTTGAAGAAGTTAAAGAATGATGAAGATGATCAGGATGGAACATGTGTTGTGGATCAGCAACTGGGCGGTAGTTCTGCACCGTCAGCAGGTAATAAGGCTGAGATGAGTTCTAGTGGTGGGTCTGAAAAGAGTAATTTACATATTGTGCCTTATAAGGACTATTCTCAGGCTAAACCGATCGATGTGATTCCTGAGAATAGAATTATTTTTGTTGGTATGGATGGGATTTTGAGGAGTATTGTGAATGCTGATGAGATCGAAGAGGGTGAATTTGTTGACCACTCGTTGACTAAAGAACTAGTTGCCCTGCTTCTGGATCTGAATGAACAGGAGGTTGAGGAATTGGGAAAGAGTTTGGATGTTGATATTGAGTTTGAGAAAAGTACGTATCCAGGCATTCCACGCGGGAATATGCCTGAATATGATGAAGTGGAGGTAGAGGATGCTACTGCTGAGGAGTACCCTGAGTTTTATACTGACAACAATAATGACTCAGGTATTCCATTCTTTACTATAGAACAATTTGATTCTACAGAACGTCCCTTACGAGAAGAGATCGAGAAATGGAATAAAGCTGCAGAGACAAGTCACCTGTCTGCTAAAGAAAGGAAATGGAAACGTGCTTTGGAGGGTATGTTTGAGCATGATGTGAAGAGAATGAACAAGATGATCGAGGCCTTTCGTTATCATGATCAGGAGGAAGTCAAATTGGCCAAGGCTCGAGCGTCTGCATACCAAATGAAGAAGTACAAGCCCGCTAAGGATGTGAAAGGTTATTTGATAGCTTGGCAGTATCATTCTGAGCTTAAGGTATATATTGTGAAGTGGGAACACGGTATTTATTATTTCAAGCGCCTACACGATATACTATCTATGCCAAGGTAGGATGTTAGAACACTAGCCAACAGACAGTTTGTGAATCAAGGGAAAGATCAGTGGGCTGGGTGGTTCTACGAGCATCTACTTCATGAAACCGTTATGGTTTCAAGTTCTTCAAGCCGCAAGTGCCGACTCACAAGTATATAGATGAGATTGATCAACGCACTGGCTGGAGGAAAATGATCTTACAGGTAAAGCCGCCGAAGTCGATGAAAAGGGCACTGATGAAGATATTCCCTCAGAGTCTGTTCACCTCGTTCAACTACTGGTATTATGATAATCGAAGGGGTGAAGCGGTTATTGTATTGGGCACCGGATCAAACACGAGTATCATACGTGTGATCAACCCGATGTGGCTCGTTAACTTATCTAAGTCTGACAACGATGCTTTATTTACTAGTCAGATCAGATTTGCTAACGTAAGCGACTACGAACTTGCGATGCAGTTTCAGAAGGTTGTTCGTGTCTGTTATGCATACAAGATTCATAGCTGCAACGACTGGGAGACTAAGATGTTCCAGAGATAAAGAATAGAGAGCTCGAAACGAGGGGGAGTTTATTGATACATGTTTTGTACGTCTCGGTCTTTATTAGCTCATTATTATATTATGTTTTAATGTAAAGGGCATTCTGGTAATTGTATAAGCCCATTCGCTCTATTTTAAGTTACATTCGTGACCCTGTAACGAATGTAACACATTCGTATTAATTATAAGCTCATTCGTTAACCTTGATTAATGAATGAGGGCTATTCGCTATGATTAATTGTATTAACGAATGAAGGTGTTCATTCGTATGACTTAAAGTAACGAATGACACATTTGTTAAGTGGTAACTTAACGAATGTGGTCTTCTCCTATATAAACCCTGTAAGATTATTCATAATCTAACAGTTCTTATTATTTCCACTCTCGTGTCGTTACTCTTCCCAAATTTACTCTCAACACACACAGTACACACATTTAATGTAAACTACCTAATCATATGTGACATTCGCGACAAAATCTGTCACACCCCGACTAGCACAATGCGGAAGCGTAAAACGGGAATGTAACAGACACCTCTGATATCAACACATTGT